>NC_083291.1:35439617-35748670 GCF_963506605.1 Zootoca vivipara | reverse complement strand
GAAAGTTGGATGTGGTCAAAAATGAGGTGGCAAGAATAAATATTGACATCCTGGGCATCAGTGAACTAAAATGGATGGGAATGGGCAAATTCAGTTCGGATGACCATCATATCTACTACTGTGGGCAAGAATCCCGTAGAAGAAATGGAGTGGCCCTAATAGTCAACAAAAGAGTGGCGAAAGCTGTACTGGGATGCAATCTAAAAAATGATAGAATGATTTCGATACAAATCCAGGGCAGTCCTTTTAACATCACAGTAATCCAAGTTTATGCACCAACTACTGAAGCTGAAGAAAGTGAAATTGACCAATTCTATGAAGACTGACAACACCTTCTAGAAATGACACCAAAGAAGGATGTTCTTCTCATTATAGGGGATTGGAATGTTAAAGTAGGGAATCAAGTTTGGCCTTGGAGTTCAAAATGAAGCAGGGCAAAGGCTAATAGAGTTCTGTCAAGAGAACAAGCTGGTCATCACAAACACTCTTTTCCAACAACACAAGAGACGACTCTACACATGGACATCACCAGATGGGCACCATCAAAATCAGATTGATTATATTCTCTGCAGCCAAAGATTGAGAAGCTCTATACAGTCAGCAAAAACAAGACCTGGAGCTGACTGTGGCTCAGATCATCAGCTTCTTATAGCAAAATTCCAGCTTAAACTGAAGAAAGTAGGAAAAAACACTGGGCCAGTAAGACACAATCTAAATCAAATCCCTTATGAATACACTGTGGAAGTGGGGAACAGGTTTAAGGATTTAGATTTGGTGGACAGAGTGCCTGAAGAACTATGGATGGAGGCTTGTAACATTATACAGGAGGCAGCAACAAAAACCATCCCAATGAAAAGGAAATCCAAGAAAGTCCAATGAGGCCTTACAAATAGTGGGGGAGAGGAGGCAAGCAAAATGCAAGGGAGATAGGGAAAGATACAGGAAATTGAATGCAGATTTCCAAAAAAATAGCAAGGAGAGACAAGAGGGCCTTCTTAAACGAGCAATGCAAAGAAATAGAGGATGACAACAGAATGGGAAAAACCAGAGATCTGTTCAAGAAAATTGGAGATACGAAAGGAACATTTCGTACAAAGATTACCATAATAAAAGACAAAAGTGGAAAGGACCTAACAGAAGCAGAAGACATCAAGAAGAGGTGGCAAGAATATACAGAGGAATTATACCAGAAAGATATAGAGGTCTCGTACACCACAGGTAGCGTGGTTGCTGACCTTGAGCCGGACATCCTGGAGAGTGAAGTCAAATGGGTCTTAGAAAGCACTGCTAATAACAAGGCCAGTGGAAGTGATGATACTCCAGCTGAACTATTTAAAATTTTAAAAGATGATGCTGTCAAGGTGCTACATTCAATATGCCAGCAAGTTTGGAAAACTCAGCAGTGGCCAGAGGATTGGAGAAGATCAGTCTACATCCCAATCCCAAAGAAGGGCAGTGCCAAAGAATGCTCCAACTACCACACAAATGCGTTCATTTCACACACTAGCAAGGTTATGCTTAAAATTCTACAAGGCAGGCTTAGGCAGTATGTGGACCAATAACTCCCAGATGTGCAAACTGGATGTCAAAGAGGCAGAGGAACCAGAGACCAAATTGCAAACATGCGCTGAATTATGGAGAAAGCTAGAGAGTTCCAGAAAAACATCTACTTCTGCTTCATTGACTATGCAAAAGCATTTGACTGTGTTGACCACAGCAAACTATGGCAAGTTCTTAAAGAAATGGGAGTGCCTGATCACCTCATCTGTCTCCTGCAAAATCTCTATGTGGGACAAGAAGCTACAGTTAGAACTGGATATGGAATAACTGATTGGTTCAAAATTGGGAAAGGAGTACAACAAGGTTGTATATTGTCTCCCTGCTTATTTAACTTATATGCAGAATTCAACATGCGAAAGGCTGGACTGGATGAATCCCAAGCCGGAATTAAGATTGCTGGAAGAAATATCAACAACCTCAGGTATGCTGATGACACAACCTTGATGGCAGAAAGTGAGGAGAAATTAAAGAACCTTTTAATAAGGGTGAAAGAGGAGAGCACAAAATATGGTTTGAAGCTCAACATCAAAAAACCAAGATCATGGCCACTGGTCCCATCACCTCCTGGCAAATAGAAGGGGAAGAAATGGAGGCAGTGAGAGATTTTATTTTCTTGGGTTCCATGATTACTGCAGATGGTGACAGCAGTCAAGAAATTAAAAGACACCTGCTTCTTGGGAGAAAAGCAATGACAAACCTAGACAGCATCTTAAAAAGCAGCGACATCACCTTGCCAACAAAGGTCCATATAGTTAAAGCAATGGTTTTCCCAGTGGTGATGTATGGAAGTGAGAGCTGGACCATAAAGAAGGCTGATCGCCGAAGAATTGATGCTTTTGAATTATGGTGCTGGAGGAGACTCTAGAGGGTCCCATGGACTGCAAGAAGATCAAACCTATCCATTCTGAAGGAGATCAGTCCTGAGAGCTCACTGGAAGGACAGATCCTGAAGCTGAGGCTACAATACTTTGGCCACCTCATGAGAAGAGAAGACTCCCTGGAAAAGACCCTGATGTTGGGAAAGATTGAGGGCACAAAGAGAAGGGGACGACAGAGGACGAGATGGTTGGACAGTGTTCTCGAAGCTAAGAACATGAGTCTGACCAAACTGCGGGAGGCAGTGGAAAACAGGAGTGTCTGGTGTGCTCTGGTCCATGGGGTCACGAAGAATTGGACACGACTAAACAACAACAACAACAGTTCTTTAAGTCCTTGAAGGAATTAATAAGACCTGATGCTGACTGTTAGAAGGAGTGAAATATTGTTTCATTTGGATGATCAAATCCTGGCTAAATTAGCCAAGATATACACAAACTCTGTGTCTGTTACTCCCTTTGCACAAGTAAGGAAAACAAACCAGGAAGACACAGTTAATTGTAGCTTCTCATTTATGTGCAAACTGGAAAACTGTGGTGAATAGCTTCCCAACAAGCCAGGGAGTTTGGGTGCACCTTAAACCAGAATTTCAATCAATCAATCAACCTTTATTACGGTTCAGGGACCCAATAAATCATTACAAGGCAATATACAATTTAAACCAGAATTTGATCATCCCAACCAGGTCAGTGTTCAAAACAGGTTGCTACAAAGCTCATCAGTTTGCTATCACCAAATGTCAATAAATGCATCCTTCTACCTCTCCAGTTACTGAAGACTCAGTAAACCATAGCAGCCAGCTCCTAGGAGCCAAGGTGCCTTTTCCCCCTCCCCCAGCATAAAATATTTGAGGGGGTCAGCCCCCCAAAAGTTAAGGGGAATTCACATTCAAATGGTATGTGTGAGCCATGTCATGTGATCAATTATACATTTTGTTACTATTTTTATTATATAGTTTCTGTGTTTCATATTGTAATTTTATGTTGTGAACTGCCCTGAGATCTATCGACGTCGGGCGGTATACAAATTTAATACAATACAAAAAATAAATAACCTAACACATTGATGGATTGACCTGTTAAAAGCTATCTCATATGGAATCCTTGCACAGCAGAAAATGTCACTTGGGCATCTCATTTACTCAAGTTCAAGCCAATCACTTACAAGAAAAGATCAACTGCCACCCTAACTCATTGAATAGTCGGAAACGTATTTGCAGCCACATATCCCACACTTGTCCAGACAGTGCATTCTCTGAGTGAGCATCATTGCATCTTATAGGACAGTGTTTCCCAAGCTTTGGTCACCAGCTGTTTTTGGACTACAATTCCCATCATCCCTGACCACTGGTCTTGCTAGCTAGGGATGATGGGAGCTGTAGTCCAAAACCAGCAGGAGGCCAAAGGTTGGGAAACACTGTTATAGGAGAATGGGGCAGTCAATAATGGTTTTGCTTTGTTGGCCCCTGAGCCAGGTGTTGCTAACATGTCGATCCCTAGATGACGATGAACTTAGCTCCCTTCATCCTTGAGCACTGGGCATGTTGACTGGATATGATGGGAATCGGAGTCCAACAGCATTTGGCAGCATCACCTAAGCCATGGGTAGGCAAACTAAGGCCCGGGGGCCGGACCCGGCCAAATCGCCTTCTCAATCTGGCCCGCGGACAGTCCGGGAATCAGCATGTTTTTACATGAGTAGAATGTGTGCTTTTATTTAAAATGCATCTCTGGGTTATTTGTGGGGCATAGGAATTTGTTCACTTTTCTCTCCAAAATATAGTCGGCCCCCCACAAGTTCTGAGGGACAATGGACCGACCCCCTGCTGAAAAAGGTTGCTGACCCCTGAGTGTAGTAGTGTTGCAGAAAGGTGTGTGGGAGCTCTTCAACTCTAAGAGGGAGCAGGATTCGCCATGGGCTCTGCTATTCTTTTGCAGAGGCAGGGGCGTAGCCAGGATCAAAACTAGGGGGGGGGGCAAGCCATGGTCGTTCAGGGGCGGGGCCCCGAAGTGGGAACGTGGGCGGGGCTACAGGGCCAGCTGGCCTGATGATATCGTGGCGGCGGCAGCGGCCACCTTGTGCTTCTGGGGCTGGCAACGGCGGCGGCTACCCTGCTTGGCTGGAGAGGACGGGAGGGTCGGGCAGGCGAGAGGGGGTGACAGGGCGGGCGAGGGCGAGGCAAGGCACGGCCGCAGACACGACGGCTCCAAGGCGTTGCTGCATATCAGCATAATATTTCAACCATGTTGTGGGTTCAAGCCCCACCTTAGGAAAAAATTCCTGCATTGCAGGGGGTTGGACTAGATGACCCTTGTGGTCCCTTCCGACTACAATTCTATGATTCTATTGATATATAGCCATAGCATATGCATCATTCTGCTTTCTTGAATTGTCCTACTCCTAGGCATAGCAGCCAACTCCTAGAGGCCTAGGTGCATCTCCCCACCCCACCCCAGTTACTGGTAAATACAGTGGTACCTCGGGTTACGAACGCGATCCGTTCCGGGTCACAGTTCGTAACCCGAAAAGTTCGTAACCCGAAAAGGGCCCGAACCGCCGCTTTGCGCATGCGCAAAGCGCTATTTCCGCTATTTTTGAGCTTTGCGCAAAGGCGTGTGTCGCTTCAGCGCACGTGCGCATGGTGAAAATACTTCCAGGTTTGCGAAGTTCGTAACCCGGGTTGTTCGTAACCCGAGGTGTTCGCAACCTGAGGTACGACTGTACTGTATTTTAAAGAGCCACACCCCCCATGTTGATGGGCTTTCTATGTGGGGCTTTTCTGCCCCCCCCTCGTATTTTATTAAGGATGGAAGAGGGAAGGAAGGAAGAAATAGAGAGAGGGATAACTCATATTTGTGGGTGCCTCTGGGTGATGCTGTGATGCTGGAACTCTGCAGTAAGAGGACGGGAGGGTCGGGCAGGCGAGAGGGGGTGGCAGGGCGGACGAGGGCGAGGGAAGGCACGGCCGCAGTCACGACAGCTCCGAGGTGTTGCTGCATATCAGCATAATATTTCAACCATGTCGTGGGTTCAAGCCCCACCTTGGGAAAAAGATCCTGCATTGCAGGGGGTTGGACTAGATGACCCTTGTGGTCCCTTCCGACTACAATTCCATGATTCTATTGATATATTACCATAGCATATGCATCAATCTGCTTTCTTGAATTGTCCTAGGCATAGCAGCCAACTCCTAGAGGCCTAGGTGCCGCCCCCCCCCCCAATTACTAGTAAATACTGTATTTTAAAGAGTCACCCCCCCATGTTGATGGGCTTTCTATGTGGGGCTTATCTGCCCCCCCCCCGTATTTTATTAAGGACGGAAGAGGGAGGGAAGGAAGGAAGAAATAGAGAGAGGGATAACTCACATTTGTGGGTGCCTCTGGGTGACGCTGTGATGCTGGAACTCTGCAGCAAGAGGAAGATACTGGTACGCCTGTACAGGAGCCTTGCAAGCAGCTTTCTCTCTGCTTGATTTACAGCAGGCACGTCCAACAGGTAGATTGTGATCTACCAGTAGATCACTGGATGTCTGTGGTAGATCACTGCTAGTTCACTGGCACCCCTAAAAAAAGCTCACCCAAAATGTTCCTCCTCCCTAAAAAAAGCTGAACTATGACCTGAAGCCCTAAACAGAAATGGGCCTCCCTTCTTCCTAAAAGAAACTCAACAAGTTTGACCTAAACTCAAAAAAACAGGGCTTCCCTTCCTTAAAAAAACTCAACAGCTTTGACCTGAACCCCCCAAAAGGGGGTAGATCACTCCCAGTTTTTAACTCTGTGAGTAGATCAGAGTCTCTTGGGAGGTGGCCACCCCTGATTTACAGTATACAGATGCAGGAGGAGGGGCAGACTGGAACACCTCTGCTTTTTATAAACATCACTGTGTCTATCAAAAGCTACAGCTCCCCCCCTTTTCTTATTCATTTCCTTTTGCAGAGCCACCTTAGTCAATGCACCCTCATTAAATCGCCAATAGAACTCTTAATGCGATCCCTGAATGCTCATTAACAACTACCACTGAAGAACAATAGGGTGAATTGGTCAGCTATCAAACCTTGCCTGAAGGGATTTTCTGCTCCATTGTCTTAACTGCTTAAGTACCTGTAGCCACTTTGTTTTATTTATTTGATGTGTTTTTGTTACAGCTGTGTTCCCGCCCCCCCCCCCCAGCAAGTGGAGAGCTGCTCTCGCTAAAGCAAAGCCCTTTCCACTTCAGTTTTTGGAGGGGGAAAGTGCTGGTTATGGTCTGTAAAATACAATAATTTTTTGCTTCTAGGGGGGGGCAGCTGCCCCCTCCTGCCCCCCCCTGCCTACACCCATGTGCAGAGGGCTGCAGATGGAGTTTACCTTTTCCCCCTAGCTATGACAGATTGATTGTGACAGCCAGACATGCATTGTGGTCTCTTTATTGATTATGCATTTTCTTCATGCACGACTTTGCCATCTGTGATGGGGGATCAGAAGAGCTCTGGCTGTGATGGGCATTGGCAAGCTTTCAGACTTGCTGAAGGTGTCGTGGAATCCAGTTCTGCTGTGTCTCCCCACCTTTGCCCTCTTTCTCATGTCAGGTCTGCTCCGCCAAAGGGGGTTATATATAGTCTCATGAAACTTTATTCAATTTGTAAAACATTACAGAAAGCAAAAAAAGCGAAAACCCGTACATAGAATAAAATACATCAACCCAGGAAAAAAACAAAAAAAAGACACAATTATTTCCCTCCGTCTCCCCTTCCCCCTCCCGCCCTCTTCTCTTTCTCCCTTCCCACCCTTGGTGCATTTTATATATTACAGCTGACCTTGTACCATTTCAACCTTCAACCTTTCTTTGTTATTACCAAAATCTCACCCTTTGACTCTGCTTCCTAATTCCTCTGCCTTTTTCTGCAACTGAATTGTAACCAGGCCAGAGTATGCATAATTAAAACAATTACATACAGTGATACCTCTACTTATGAACGTGATCCGTTTCGGGGTGCTGTTCACACCCCAAAAAGTTGGTAAGTAGGGCGCCGTGCATGCACGAAGCGCGGTAGAGTTCATTTGCCCATGCGCGAAACATGCAGGTCGCTTCTGTGCATGCACATGCGGCGGGTAGGTCAGTCGGTTAGAGCATGGTGCTGATAATGCCAAGGTTGCAGGTTCGATTCCTGTAAGGGACAGCTGCATTGCATATTCCTGCATTGCAGGGGGTTGTACTAGATGATCCTCAGGGTCCCTTCCAGCTCTACAATTCTATGATTCTATGAACCCGGAAGTAAACACTTCCGGGTTTGCCGTGTCCGTAACCTTGAAAGCCACAGCACAAAGCAAACGTAACATGAGGTATGAGTGTATTCCTTCTCTGTTCAGTCCTGCCTTCACTTCTTCTGTTGTTTCCCCTGTGTCAGATTATAGATAGCAAGTTCCTCGGGGCAAGGACCTGTGCTGTGTGCACGCTAAATAATAAATAGGAGCCCCATTGATGAGGCTTGCATGCTGCATTCCTTCTTGCTATGTTCTGAGATACTGAGAGTAACCTACAAGTCAACCTACAGGTTGCATTAATTACATGGAGAGCAGCCAAAAGTCTGCTATTTGGCACTCAGTATGTAACGATGGAGAGGCCAAGTAACAAGATCCCCCTTTAGAAACAAAACTTAGTTTAACATGTAAAATCTGACCTATAAATCCAGCTTCCCCTCCCCCACTAGGGCAGATGCTACGGAAGCAGCATTGAAAGGCGTGAGCTGTAATAAACCCCCGGGAAAGAAGGGAAAAATTACTGTCCTCTGTGCTGCAGCCTGGGCAGCACTGGAGAGGTTAGCAATTTGCTGTGCAGCCCTGCCCAGGCAATTTGTGCTGCGCATTGTTCTGGCTTTCTATTTATATTGTATATCATCAAATCCATTTTGCTTTTTAGCTTCACCGCTCAACACAGAGTAGAGCAAATTAACCCTCCGAAAAGGCTGTTTGGTTGTCTGTAGTGCCTTCCACTCAGCCATTTATCAAAGACATACCTGCTTTGACTGTCTAGTAGTGCAGTCGGGTTATGACAGCACTCAAAAAGACCTAATTTTTCAGCACAGAATCATATTGAGACAACCTCTGATTACAAGGAATTTACAGCATAAGGAGAGGAGAGGAGAGGGAAATGACCGTGGATGGGAAGGGAAATAGTAAGACAGAAGAGGCCCATCTCACATAGCTTCCTGCTGCATCCTTCTCCAGTCCACTCAATGAACTTGGAGCGTCTCCACCCCCATCGTTCTGCCCGGACACTGAGGTCCAGCTCCGAGGGCCTTCTGGCGGTTCCCTCATTGCGAGAAGCCAAGTTGCAGGGAACCAGGCAGAGGGCCTTCTCGGTGGTGGTGCCTGCCCTGTGGAACGCCCTCCCATCAGATGTCAAAAAGGAAAACAGCTACCAGATTTTTAGAAGACATCTGAAGGCAGCCCTGTTTAGGGAGGCTTTTAATGTTTAAGAAATTAGTGTGTTTTAATGTTTCTGTTGTAAGCCGCCCAGAGTGGCTGGGGAAACCCAGCCAGATGGGCGGGGTATAAATAATAAATTATTAGTATTAGTATTATTGCACATTCCAGGCCAGCTCACTGTGTCATTTGCAAAGAGCTTGTTGCTGTGCAGAAACATTTGCCTGTGCGGGGGAATTGTTCTGGAAGAACCACGTTCCAAATCGTCAATGCCCTTCTTAAATTGTGCCCACAAAATCTGAATGCAGGCAGATCTTTGCTTCAGGATTCATTGAAGGTACAGTTGAGCTCCGGTTACCTAGTGGAGGCATATGAGGCTATCACCTTGCTGAAGCTAAGGAAGCCTGGGAGGCATGGTGCAAGGTGGAATGCAAATGAAAAAAAAATGTTTTTCATCTTTGCATAGCAACCAAATATCAGCCTCTAGGATAGTAGTGGGTTCTCGAACTTTGGACTGGCTGCTCTTGGGGGTGGGGCCAGCCTACCTTTGAGGCACAGTGAGGTGAGCACCTCAGGTGGCAGGATCCACAGGGGCAGAAGATCTGGCCTCTATTGAGTGAATTGCCCGCTGCTGCTAGTGCCCTACTCAGCAGCTGCTCCCCGATGCCACCTCTATGGTGGCACTGCTGGTCTCCTCCCACCCTCGTGGATCTTCACTCATTCCTTCTTCCCAGGGGGTGTCATTTTTTGCTTTGCCTCCGGTGCCAAAATATATTGGGTTGGCCCTGCTTGGGGATCCTCCCCATTGATTCATCTTGAATGTGACTCCTGACATGATACGGGAAGGGAGATAGACGCCTCTTTGCTTTGTCTAGTGATGTTTCCTCATGCATAGAGTTAGAAATGTCTTACTTGCTCCTCCTTTTAAAGCCAGTGCTGTTTTCGAGCCCTTATCCACTGATCTGTGCACACTACTGTACTCGGCACTTTTCTGAATTTCTCTGCCAAGGAACGGGTGGTTAATCCAGATTGGGGGCCAAAGTTAGACCAAGTTTAGAAGGAGAGGCTAGGCTCCAAAGGTTGTGAGAAAATGATTTTCGTCGCAGGGGCTTTAGCATCCTCTGAAGCAGCAGCTTGACTTTAGGAGAACAAGCAACAAATCCCTTCTGCTTGGATCCTAGTTCTGCCTAGGGTTGCCACACGTCAGGAATTTCCCGGACATAGCCGGTATTTGGCCCTCGTAAACAGCATCCGGGCAGAAATTTTGAAATACAGCAACCCTATGCATGGGAGCAGCAGAGGCAAGATTTTTAGAAGAAGCTCCAAATAATGGGAGTAAATAGGATTGGACCACACTGTGTGTGTGTGTGTGTGTGTGTGTGTGTGTGTGTGTGTGTGTGTGTGTGTAATCCAGGGGTCAGCAAACTTTTTCAGCAGGGGGCCGGTCCACTGTCCCTCAGACCTTGTGGGGGGCCGGACTATATTTTGAAAAAAGAAGAACAAATTACTATGCCCCACAAATAACCCAGAGATGCATTTTAAATAAAAGGATACATTCTACTCATGTAAAAACATGCGATTCCCGGGCCGTCCGCGGGCCGGATTGAGAATGCGATTTGGCCAGATCCGGCCCCCGGGCCTTAGTTTGCCTACCCATGGTGTAATCTCTTGCTTACTGCACCTCTGATCTGAGTTGTACCCTTGATATGTAAATGTGGATAGTCACATGCACACGTGCCAAAAGTATACATGGCAGCCATGTGCTTCTTGCCTGTCAGTGGCTGCGGGAGATTCTGAATGATAAATGTCACAGGAGGATGAGGGTGGGAGGAGCAAGAACAAGCCTTTGAGTAAGCTTAAGGAGTTCCCTTGCACTTGATTGATTTCTCAACAAAGCAGAGCTGTTTATTTGCCATCCATCACCCTGATCAATCGGCCGCTGTTCTGGGAGATTGCTTGTGTTGCAGACCTCCCTCAAGATTAATTACCAGGAGTCCAAGGCAACAGCCCCAGCACCCACGGCCTGAAAAACGCTTTCAGCCCTCAAATCAATCGCAAACTGTTTTCTTCCTCAAGTCTCGGCTATGAAGGCACTTCCTTTTTTCATTTTAATAACTGGATAAGCATATTGAAGGGCTAACAACAAGTAGGATTTCCTTGTCTATAGAAGGCGGGAATCTGCTTCCTTCCTCCCTGCCTCTCTTCTTCAGAATGACACTGAAGTTGGTTTCTAGACCCCAATTTCTTATTCAACAAAAAGGTTCAGAAACAGACTGAATAAGGAATTGATATTTGCACATTTCTGCTCCACAAAATAAGTTTGGGGTCTCTCTGAAGTAATTTCCTATCTACTTGGAGACCAAAGCTCCCACCTTTCCCAACCCTGCATCATGATGGGAGCTCCTTCCCTGTAATGTGATTCCATGTCATGAGCACCCTGTGGAATTCAAACAACCATGTGGGTTGACAATCACAGCTGACAATCATCCTTTCCCTCATAGAAAGTGAATTGCAAGTGTCCTGACACATTTTATTTTCTGAGCCCTTGAAATGTTTCTGAACAGAAGCTTCACTGCCACAAGTCTACTATAATATGGAAATGTGAAATCAGTTGGTTTCCAGTTGTAGAAACACTTTCTTAAGAATTGCATTCACTATATTCTAATGAACACTTTACCATCGCTTTGTATTTTCTTGTAAGAATTTACTTTTCAGCACACACACAAAATCCCACTTAAACATGCTATCTTGAAAACATACAGTACTTGTCTCCAGAGCAACACTCGTTTAAACTTTGAGTAAGAATTGCTATCCTTATTTATCAAGACAGATTTTTGTGACATTGATCCAAACTGGTTGGCATTTATAGAATGAAACTATTTGCGTTAGCCATCGCCCGTAGCAATAAAAAAAAAAGCGTTACAATGTACACAAAACACAATAAAAGTCGATTATAATAAAACACAGTTTAGGGTCCCAAATCAACAGTCAAACAGTGGATCTTATTCTGATTGCTCCAGCTAAAAGCCTCGCAACCCTTGCTGTTGTCTGCTCTTCCCGATCTGCCATGAGAAAAGACACTATGGCAGTGGTTGGGCAACTATCACTACCGATTTATTTGGCCTTTTTAAATAGCCATGAGTTTTTAAAATGGTAATCCTTCCACAACTTCAATCTGAAGTGATACTGTTCATTCTACTCAAACTTAATAATAATATTTTAAAAATTCCTTCCAGTAGCACCTTAGAGACCAACTAAGTTTGGTCTTCTTCTGTTTCAGTGTATCTGAAGAAGTGTGCATGCACATGAAAGCTCATACCTATGACAAACTTAGTTGGTCTCTAAGGTGCTACTGGAAGGAATTTTTTGTTCGTTTTTTTTGTTTCGACTACGTCAGACCAACACGGCTTCCTACCTGTAACAATTAATAATAATATGTGTTTGTGGGGCAGTGTTATTGGTTTGTGTTTGTTTCATTGTGCATTTTGTGTTCTCATTTTTTCATTTTTATGTTGTGAACCACCCTGTGATCATAAAAATAAATGTTTGCAGGACGCTACCTCCTCATTTCACAGCATATTGGTCAGTCATTCCCACAAGAATGCGCTGCTGGATCAAACCAAAGGCCCATCACAGTCCAGGATCTTACTCTCAGGGTGGTCAACAAAGTTTTCCTGAGACAAGCCCGCAAACAGGGCCTGAGTGCAACTGCAGCTATTCCTCCCCATTTGTTGAACAGGAGGCAGCTGCTATTAAGAGGCATGTTGCCACTGACAGCCGTATCCTTCCTGAATTTGCCTAAGCCCCTTTTCAAGCCTTCAAGTCGGTGATCATCACTCATAGCTGCCAAGTTCCGGCCTGAGAAATAAGGGACTGGACCGGAAGTAGCAGACCGGAAGTAGCGCTGCCGCCATTTTGGAACTGGGCGGAGCATGCTCAGAAGCTACTTTTGATGCTGCTCTGCCCTGTTGCAAAATGGCCGTCGCACCAGAAGTCGCACTGCAGCCATTTTGGAACTGGGCAAAGCAGCATCAAAAGTCGCTTCTGAGCATGCTCCGCCCAGTTCCAAAATGGCCGTCGCGGCAGAATAAACCGGGGAAAAACAAAAAAAAAATCTGTTTTTTCGGCTGGGAACAGCTGGAAAAACGGGGGTTTCCCGGGGAATACAGGAGACTTGGCAGCTATGCCATCACTGCATCTTGTGGTAGCAAATTCCACAGTTCAACTATGCACTGAGTGAAAGGAGGAGGACTTCCTTTTGCCTGTCCTGAATCTTCCAACATTCAACTTCATTGAATGGTCCTGAGTTCTAGCATTATGAGAGGAGAAATAACCGCCCACTCTGATTTTCTAAGGACATTATTAAGAAGATGTTACTGGGAAGTGAGTAAAAGAAGGATAGTGACAGGATTTCCTTGTACAATATCCTGATTTAGGTGAGCAGCTTGCACAGGCCTCGCTTCTTCCATAAGTAATGCCTTCTTTGCTCAACTGTGCTTCAAGGAAATGCAGAATAAAGAAGCCTCATTGTCAGGATAAGCTCCGTTCTGGCCCTCATGCTGGCTGGCTGACTCAGAGCATTTTGGGAACTTTCCACTGAGGATTGTCAGCTGTTTATTATACCATTTGAAACAATAGTTAAGCCCCACGAATGTTGCACCCTGCTAGGAGGCCTTGGGGAGAAAAGCTATGCTGAATATGTGTCTGTGTTAAAGGAAAAACCCTCTAAACTCTGGGACTAGAATGAAATCCACAAATCCCTCCTGTTTTCCCCAAAAAAACCTCTGCTTTGAAGTTTTAGCTTCACATTGTGTATAGACTATGTGTATAGTTATAGACTTAAAAAGGTAAAAGTAAAGGGACCCCTGACCATTAGGTCCAGTCGTGACCGACTCTGGGGTTGCGCGCTCATCTCGCATTATTGGCCGAGGGAGCCGGCGCATAGCTTCCAGGTCATGTGGCCAGCATGACAAAGCCGCTTCTGGCGAACCAGAGCAGCACATGGAAACGCCGTTTACCTTCCCGCTGTAGCGGTTCCTATTTATCTACTTGCATTTTGACGTGCTTTCAAACTGCTAGGTTGGCAGGAGCTGGGACCGAGCAACGGGAGCTCACCCCGTCACAGGGATTCGAACTGCCGACCTTCTGATCAGCAAGCCCTAGGCTCTGGGGTTTAACCCACAGCGCCACCTGGGTCCCATAGTTATAGACTTAGTCGTAACTATATGCTATGCTACGGTAAATGTGTAATGCGAAGCTACAGCCTTTTATTTGCTTCATTAATTGATTAAGTGTGTGTATGTGTGTACGTGTGAGTTCCAGTTCTGATTCGGACTTTATTGCCGTCATTGGCATCCATCTGTTTCAAGAGACAACGGAGTGCGTCTCCAGGGATGAAGTCAAACTGCTGTGTTAAGACTGGGCAGTATGTATGGCGACCTTGTGCTTCTCAGATGACAAGACCCACCCCCTCTCAGCCTCACTGATGTGGCCCAAAGGAAAACAGAGCAAAATGTTGGGCACTAGCTTGGCTGCAGGAGTTGCTGGAAGGAGGCGCACAAGGCGCCATCCAGCTGCCTTCGGGTCTCCACTCCGGATTTGTGTCAGGTTTACCCCTGAGCCTTTTCTTCTCCTAAAGGCATTCCACCGTTGTCTTTCTCCATGGAGTTTTCTTGGCAGGGATACCCATGTAACTAGTCCAGAAAGCATTGCCCTAACTCTGAACTGGCTGGCTAGCTGGCTATCTATATCTATCTATCTATCTATCTATATCATCTATCTATTTTGCTTTCAGTAATGTTGGGTCCAAACCTAGCTATGTAGCATTGTGATGTTCACTGTGTGATCCTTGACTGGCTGTTAGGGGTCAGCAAACTTTTTCAGCAGGGGGCCGGTCCACTGTCCCTCAGACCTTGTGGGGGGCTGGACTATATATATTTTTTTGGGGGGGTTGAACAAATTCCTATGCCTCACAAATAACCCAGAGATGCATTTTAAATAAAAGCAGACATTCTACTCATGTAAAAACATGCTGATTTCCGGACCATCCGTGGGCCGGATTTAGAAGGTGAATGGGCCGGATCCAGCCCCCGGGCCTTAGTTTGCCTACCCATGGGCTATGTTCACTCAAGGGAGAAAGCAAAGTTTCAAAGCAGCAATATACAGAGAAGAAACAATTCAGTGATTAACTGTTTTATATAGAAAAGTGGAAAATTGCATCATATTTTGTTAGGGAGGTGATTGGAAACCTCAAAACTGAAAGAAATATTGGCGTACAGCCCTTGTTTTTAACCCATTTCTTCATCCTGCCATTTGCTTCTCTTCAAGCACCGACAGGATCACCACCTGTGGAGCTTTTCTTCAAATGAAAGGCATTTCAGAAATGGAAGGGTTCGTTCTTATACGCACCCCTGAAATGTCAGCTGCTGCTGCTTCCTGTCTCTTAGAGGAGGGAATTTGCACTATTATTATGCACTTTTCCCTTTGTCAGCTTAATGCGACCGCTTGCTATCCCTGTGACATTTATCAGATGTAGAGCTATGGGCTGTTGTCAGTTTCCTAGGGTGGCTCCTTCCACACCTGCAGTATTCTCTGGATATAATCTCTGGCACACCAGCCTGCACTAGTAGATCAGTACAAAACAGAAAAAGTGTGAGATTTTGAATGAAAGAATGGATGTAGCTCCAGTCTGTTTAAAGCAAAATTTTAACTAGATCACAGGGAGCCTGAGATGCTGCTAAAAAAAGATTTGTCAGAGGAGTCGAACCTGAGGAAAAGTGAGGGGGGAGAGATAGCAAACTCTCAGAGACTTAAATGGCAATGAATGACTCATTCTGCGCCAGGCTGGGCGGTGGGGCGGGGAACACAGCTCTTTGTTTATCATGGTTAGCTAAATAGCACCCAGTGGCTTAGGACAAAATGGGCCCCTCCGAAAATACAGTACTTTTGCTAAAGACTTGTGCATTTTCTGGGCTTAGTTACATGATTGGTGGGGTTAGGAGATGTCATTCTCATGCTGTATGAAATCTGCATGCAGTCTGCCTTGGCTTGCCTCCTGAAATCTCCTTTTGGAGTGTCCGCAGTAATGCAACCTGTTTGTATGGTTCAGTGTGGTTGAGAATGCCATGCCTATGGGCCGCACACTTAATTAAAGTTCCATGTTGTTAATTAAAGTGTTTGCAATATAATTAATGTTATTTAATATACCAAATTAGTTTGTGTTTGTGTGCATTTATTTATTAAACAAATTTAATACACAATCTTGGGCTGAGTTACTAACAGCACGGAAATGTGGGAGAACCCAGGATTGGGGGGTGTGAGATAGAATCTGGCCCCTGAAATCCTGCCAGGATTTCATAATCCTTATCTGAGCATAAAGAAGGCTGATGGCCGAAGAATTGATGCTTTTGAATTATGGTGCTGGAGGAGACTCTGGAGAGTCCCATGGACTGCAAGAAGATCAAACCTATCCATTCTGAAGGAAATCAGCCCTGAGTGCTCACTGGAAGGACAGATCCTGAAGCTGAGGCTCCAATACTTTGGCCACCTCATGAGAAGAGAAGACTCCCTGGGAAAGACCCTGATGTTGGGAAAGATGGAGGGCACAAGGAGAAGGGGACGACAGAGGACGAGATGGTTGGACAGTGTTCTCGAAGCTAAGAACATGAGTCTGACCAAACTGCAGGAGGCAGTGGAAGACAGGAGTGCCTGGCGTGCTATGGTCCATGGGGTCAGGAAGAGTCGGACACGACTAAATGACTAAACAACAACAACATCCGAGCATAAGTCACAAGTCTGAGGTCCCCTTTATTTCTTGGTGTGTGTGTGTGTGTGTGTGTGTGATTCCTCTGCCCATTTTTTTTCCAAACCTAGGAAAGCACTTTGGGAAAAAGGCAGGAAGACTAGGGCCGGTCCTGCATGGAGCCACCAAAAAAGGCCCACCTGCTGCTTTTGTCCTGGCCATAGCTGCCAAGTTCTCCCTTTTTTTAAGGGAAATTCCCTTATGCTGAATAGGCTTCCTGGCGAGAAAAGGGAAAACTTGGCAGCTATAGTCCTGGCCACATGTTGGACTACTTGATCTAAAGAGTAGGCCAGGCTAGTTCATTGTGTGGCTAGCTGCCACAATAGGGTTTGTTTGTTTGTTTGTTTGTTGGTTGGTTGGTTGGTTGGTTGGTTTTAAAAATAATCCTAAATGCATAGTTCCTAATTTTCATCTGCAAAGTGAAGGTTTAACTCCTCCCTCTGCAGCCACAATCCCAACAAAAACCAAAGCCTGTTCTAAGTGTGGATCTCATTATACGCACACATCCAAAGAGTAGGAAGCATGCAGGGCTTGTGTGGTTCAAAGTGTAAGAATCAGATGCCTTCACTTGTTTATTAATTATTTTCTAAAAATTGTATCTTGCCTATTTTCAATTTTTTTTAAAAAAAAGGAACTTACAACCATAAAATATAAAGCAATATAGAAGCAAAACCATATTTAGAGCGCTGTATTTCCCTTTGTGGTGTAGGGCTGGACTAGCATCCCTATTAAATGCTGAAAACATGTGCCACCCTGCTGCATGAAACTAAAGGTCTGACTCATTTAAGATGCCTGCAACAGCGGCCGATCAGATGTTTTTAGGAAGCTCACAAACAGGACAGTGGAAGGCAGCAGTACTCTCCCTGATGCCTCTTCCCCAAAACAACTGGCTTTTAAAAGTCATTTCTGAGTGCCTTCAGATCAGAACCTATCATTGCTAATGCATTTGCAATCTTAGATGGCAGGGTTTTTTTTTTAAAGGAACAGCTTATGCATTTCAAATATGACACTGGAGATTTATCTCATTATTTATTTTCCTTCCATCATGAGTTATTGCAAAGGCAAGAGCCCTGGTCTGATTTGCACAAATATGCACAAATATATTTTGCTTGTTAATAATCAAAGTTTGTTCAAAAGGCAGCCCTTTACTCTCAGGCTGGCCCTTCTTCTATTTCACCCGGGCACCTCATTATAAAGGAATGGCGATGATAAGAGTGACAGCTTGGCCTTACGCAAAGTTTGGCCTCAGTGGTTGGAGTGTACAGATATGTCAGTAGCATGGACTAGATTGCCAGTGGAGCCAGTGGGTTCCAAAAGCTAGATGGCATTGGTTGCTTATCTCTCAGCCTCGGTTTTCCATGTGTAAAATGGAAACAGCAGCAACTGTTCTAACTAACTTGTTATGAAGACAAGTGCAAAAATATTTAGCATGTTTTGCAAATTATGCTGTTGTTTAGTCGTTTAGTCATGTCCGACTCTTCGTGACCCTATGGACCATAGCACGCCAGGCACTCCTGTCTTGCACTGCCTCCCGCAGTTTGGTCAAACTCATGTTCGTAGCTTCGAGAACACTGTCCAACCATCTCGTCCTCTGTCGTCCCTTTCTCCTAGTGCCCTCCATCTTTCCCAACATCAGGGTCTTTTCCACGGATTCTTCTCTTCTCATGAGGTGGCCAAAGTATTGGAGCCTCAGCTTCACAATCTGTCCTTCCAGTGAGCACTCAGGGCTGATTTCCTACAGAATGGATAGGTTTGATCTTCTTGCAGTCCATGGGACTCTCCAGAGTCTCCTCCAGCACCATAATACAAAAGCATCAATTCTTCGGCGATCAGCCTTCTTTATGGTCCAGCTCTCACTTCCATACATCACTACTGGGAAAACCATAGCTTTAACTATACGGACCTTTGTCGGCAAGGTGAAGGTCATCATCACATCACCTTGCAAATTATAAAGAGCAATTTGAGTGGTAAATATTTGGGTTTTGGTGGGAAAGCCTGTTAAATAAATATTGCAATATTGTATAGTGATATGTAGCTGCTAAATGCAAATTAGATTTTTTTTTAAACGGTGTTGGTACACTTTCATTTGAAGTTATCAAACATGGTGATGATTTAAGTGCACGTGTTGGCTTGGCTCCAGCTGCGGTTGTGAAACTGCAATGAAAACAATGTACTACTTTGAACATCTGTGTTGTAACTTTACACATGATAATACTGAGAAGCCACAGCCATCTCAAGACTCCTCAGTAACATCAGCAGTAGAGACAGCGGGGCTGCCCCAAATACTTTGGGGTAGCTGAGGTGGAAAAGCCAAATGCCAAGCCCCACTAATTAGCAACCTTGCTGAAATGAACAACAGCATGTGCCCCATGTGTTCAGATTTCTGCCTACCTCCCCACCATCCTTAATGGTACCTAAAATGTGCCAGCAGTTGTAGCTGCTGCGTCATACTTTGTGGTGGGGCTGCCTCGTGTGTCCTGCCCACACAGGTAACCCCAGAATAGCCTGAAGGGCGGCCACCCCAAAGGAGATTCAGACAGAACAGCCCTCCCCCATTGTGTGTGTGTGGGGGTGAAGAGATGTAAAATAATCCTATTCCTATAAACATTTCATGCTGAATTCAAAAGAACTGTTTTTGTCTGGTTTTGTTTCTTCCTTCTCACAGTCCATTACGTGATAACTGGTTCGTGCTCATTGTAAGTGGAATGTGGAGCAAGAATTTCATATCTTGTGCCAAGCTGAGGAAAAATGACTATGCTAAAGAAAACAAGACTTACTCAGCCCACAGTCAGCATAAAAACTTCCCACAACTATCTCCTGTTGTTGTTGTTGTTGTTGTTGTTGTTGTTGTTGTTGTTGTTGTTTAGTCATTTAGTCGTGTCCGACTCTTCGTGACCCCATGGACCAGAGCACGCCAGGCACTCCTGTCTTGCACTGCCTCCCGCAGTTTGGTCAAACTCATGTTCGTAGCTTCGAGAACACTGTCCAACCATCTCGTCCTCTGTCGTCCCCTTCTCCAACATCAGGGTCTTTTCCAGAGAGTCTTCTCTTCTCATGAGGTGGCCAAAGTATTGGAGCCTCAGCTTCAGGATCTGTCCTTCTGGGGAGCACTCAAGGCTGATTTCCTTCAGAATGGAGAGGTTTGATCTTCTTGCAGTCCATGGGAGTCTCCTCCAGCACCATAATTCAAAAGCATCAATTCTTCGACGATCAGCCTTCTTTATGGTCCAGCTCTCACTTCCATACATCACCACTGCGAAAACCATAGCTTTAACTATACGGACCTTTGTCGGCAAGGTGATGTCTCTGCTTCTTAAGATGCTGTCTAGGTTTGTCATTGCTTTTCTCCCAAGAAGCAGGCGTCTTTTAATTTCGTGACTGCTGTCACCATCTGCAGTGATCTCCTATGCTCCCCCCAAGCCTGGAATGGCTCACGCTTGAATTGCTGAGTTGCAATTTACATTTTCCTCTAGTTCTACTGTGCTACACTTTATTTGTGGTAGGCCAGGATGTTTTGCTGGGGCTGGGTGGAATTTTTGTTGTTGTTGCTGCTGCTGCTGCTGCTGTGATGGTTTTGGTTACAGTGAGTTGTAGTGAAAGATTTAGAATTCCATGAAAATCCTGAGAAATGAATTTTATCTAGGCAAGTTACAATATGGTCTTGCTGGGCTCACATGAACTCTCCTAATCCCACCTGCCCTTCTGAATAAGGGTCTCTTAATGAACATTGCATGAACTCCAGTCTTTGTCCCTTGTGGCTCAGTGTGGAAAACAAGTGTATTCTCACTGAGGTGGTAAATCTGTGTCTAGACTGTGCCGCTTTAGACTGCAAGAGGGTGTGTGGGCGGGTGGCAGTTTGATGATGGAACAATTTTCCATATAGATAGGTTGAGAGAAAGGTAGGCTTCTTCCAAACATATTTTCAATATGCAGGGGATTTTTGTTTGGCTGTATGTGTGTGAATCTCCACCTGCGCTTTGCATTTGCCACCTGAGTAAGAATTAGACTCATGTTTAGCCTTTCTTTCTCAAGTTCCGATTTGGCCCTGCTAGTTGTTGTCCTTTGCAATAATTTCAATTTTCTCTGATTTTCTTATATCTGGTGCTATTAGATGCTCTGCTGTTCGAGGCATACATCTCCCCCAGGGCTGGTCATACAGTTGAAGTATGCCAAATCTGTTTTGTGGTCTTTTAATAATTGACATTTTTGCTTGCCCAGCAACAGTTTCATAGAGCTTGGACATCCTCCCCCCCCCCCCATTTTGGGAACACAGTGTTTATGTGTAGCTGGAGAGAAATCTGGACTGATCTTCTGGAGAGAAACAAGAAAACAAGGCTTGCAATATCTAAACAAAAGCTTCCATCATCGCGAAGGGACTCTGTGTTCCTTATGAAAGCATAAACATTTTGTGGAGCATGGAAGTTTCTAAAAAAGCAATGTGGGCAGCTAGGAGCTCTGCAGCTTTATGTTAACGGTATCATTGGTCTGGCAGTGCAAATACTTGTAGCCTGCATCACAGATAGAGCGGGCATATGGTTGCTGTACCGAGAAAATCTAAAATGCAATACTATGCAAATTCTGCTCAAAACGAAAAGGTGATTGGACAGATTAAGCATAATCTGACACAATTTCGGTGTGTTATTCGGAACCCAGAATCCACAAATGCTAAATTCCTTAGGTTGAGTTCTGAGGTAAATACTGGAATTGTTTCCCAAAGTGGGTGATGCTGCCCCTTGGGAGAGCTGGAACAATCCAGGGGGCGGTAGTAGCCTTGAGTGCAATTGGAGGGGCATTGAATAAAAATAAGGGGGCGGTGGAAGCACGCTGATTCCCGGACCATCCATGGGCCGGATTTAGAAGGCGATTGGGCCGGATCTGTCCCCTGGGCCTTAGTTTGCCTACCCATGTGTTATGACACTTACCATCAGGTTGGGTGCTGTTGCGAGACAGCGGCAATGCCTCCTCTGGATAATCTGGCTGTCGTGCTGGAGGTGAGGGGTTTTCCTGGGCTTGGGTGAACCCTTTTCAGCTTCACCCAGGCCTGGGAAGTGACCAACTGTAGGCAGGCTGTGGGTCCCTGGGACGAATTGGACTGAGTCGGCAGGCTTCACTCTGGTCCGCCCCATGGGTTTTTAATCCCAGGGCCTAGTAGATTTCCAGGGGGCACTAAGCAATTATTATTATTTTCTGAAAAGGGGGCGGTAGGCCAAATAAGTTTGGGAACCTCCGGGACAAATAAACAGCATTAAGAGCTCTCAGATAATAAATAAATAAATATTATTTGTACCCCGCCCATCCGGCTGGGTTTCCCCAGCCACTCTGGGCAGCTTCCAATATTAAAATGCATTAAAATGTCACACATTAAAAACTTCCCTAAACAGGGCTGCCTTCAGATGTTTCCTAAATGTCAGGTAGTTATTTATCTCTTTGACATCTGATGGGAGGGCATTCCACAGGGCGGGTGCCACTACCGAGAAGGCCCTCTGCCTGGTTCCCTGTAGCTTTGCTTCTCGCAGTGAGGGAACTGCCAGAAGGCCCTCGGCGCTGGACCTCAATGTCTGGGCAGAACGATGGGGATGGAGACGCACCTTCAGGTATAGTGGGCCGAGGCCATTTAGGGCTTTAAAGGTCAGCACCAACACTTTGAATTGTGCTCGGAAACGTACTGGGAGCCAATATAGGTCTTTCAGAACTGGTGTTATATGGTCTCGGCGGCCGCTCCCAGTCACCAGTCTAGCTGCCGCATTCTGGATTAGTTGTAGTTTCTGGGTCATCTTTAAAGGTAGCCCCACATAGAGCACATTGCAGTAGTCCAAGCGGGAGATAACTAGAGCATGCACCACTCTGGCGAGACAGTCTGCAGGCAGGTAGGGTCTCAGCCTGCGTACCAGATGGAGCTGGTAGACAGCTGCCCTGGATACAGAACTGACCTGCGCCTCCATGGACAGCTGTGAGTCCAGAATGACTCCCAGGCTGCGCACCTGGTCCTTCAGGGGCACAGTTACCCCATTCAGGACCAGGGAGTCCTCTACACCAGCCCACCCCCTGTCCCCCAAGAACAGTACTTCTGTCTTGTCAGGATTCAGCCTCAATCCATTAGCCGCCATCCATCCTCCAACCGCCTCCAGACACTCACACAGGGCCTTCTCCACCTTCACTGGTTCAGATTTAAAAGAGAGGTAGAGCTGGGTGTCATCTGCATATTGATGGACACCCAGCCCAAACCCCCTGATGCTCTCTCCCAGCGGCTGCATGTTGATGTTAAAAAGCATGGGGGAGAGGACAGAACACCCCACAAGTGAGGGCCCAGGGGTCTGAACACCCCACCACCACCACCACTTTCTGGACACGGCCGAGGAGGGAGAGGAACCACTGTATAACAGTGCCCCCAGCTCCCAGCTCCTCTAGATGGTCCAGAAGGATGTCATGGTCAGTGGTATCAAAGGCCGCTGAGAGATCCAGCAGAACTAGGAAACAGCTCTCACCTTTGTCCCCATCCCGCCGGAGATCATCAACCAGCGCGACCAAGGCAGTTTCAGCAGTTTCAGGTACAAGAGAACAAGACTGAAGGATACAGGTAGGTAGCCGTGTTGGTCTGAGTCGAAGCAAAATAGAAAAAAAATCCTTCATTAGCACCTTAAAGACCAACTAAGTTTTTATTTTGGTATGAGCTTTGGTGTGCATGCACACTTCTTCAGATACACTAGGAAGTATCTGCTAGTGTATCTGAAGAAGTGTGCATGCACACCAAAGCTCATACCAAAATAAAAACTTAGTTGGTCTTTAAGGTGCTACTGAAAGACTGAAGGATGTAATAGTTATGAGTTATCAAGACTTGGCACTAATGGAGAAGTTAATGCATGAGATCAGGGTGGTGATGTGAAAGACCTCTGCTTTAGACTCTGGAAATTCGGAGTAGTTCATATTTGGCTGGATAGGCAAAAATCGGTTGGCCTGGGTAGGCAAATAGCCTGGCTACTATGGACTATGGGCAGTAGGCAAGTAAACCAGCTCCTAGGCATGATAGCTATGTTCTACCTCCAGTGTCAGGGGCAGTATACCTCTGAACACTATTTGCTGGGAATCACGGCTGGAGAGAACTCTGTCACACTTATTTCCAGCCTTTCATGGGCATCTGACTGGCCACTGCGAGCGCTGGACTCTGGACCAGATGGGCTTTTTGGTCTGGTCCAGGAGGGCTCTAATTAGATTTTGGAAAGGGCAGCTTCCTGTGCTTTGACAAATGCTTTTAAACGAAAGCTCTGGCAGGGCACCCTGCCTTTACAAGAGCTGCACGATTTGCCCTTTCTTCCCACTCCCTGCTGTATGTAGCTACAGTTCTGCCTATCCTTACGCCCAGAGGTTTGCACTTCTAAGCTGCTGTGTGCGAAATGTTCCCGTAAGGCCCCTGCAGCAAATGCAGATGCCACAGGCCTGAAGGACGGAGACAAGTGGGGGCGATATAACGGCTTCTTTTGAAGTATATAACACCAAAAGTCCAAGTGGACTTCCAGCCACTCCTTGGCACTGAAAACGAGGCAAGGATGGAGTGCTGTTGTTTCCTCTTGACAGTAAAGGTCACAGGACATGAATAGTTGCTTGTTTGCAACACAGCCAGCTAATGGCTCCTCTATGCAAATTGTATAGAGTCTCTGACATTTCAAGAGGGACCCCCCACCTCTTCCTCACTGCTGACCGACAGTTGCCTTTTTATAGCATCCCACTTAAAGGTTAAGATGATGCCTCAGAGAGCAAAGTGGGATGCAATGCACAGTGCATATCAGGGCAAATGTGTGTCTGATGAGGGGCTATCATCTTTATGACATTTCTTCCCACCCCTCCAGCCTTTAGTTCATTCACTTGATATACGGTGAGAACGGGGCAAATAACACTTTTCTCTGTACACATTATTTGCTTTCTTGTATATAAAAAGGAACACTGCCTCTAAATGTCAGAATGCATAGGTAGCTGGAAAGGAGACATTTGCAAGTTTCTTGCAAGCTTGTGTGTTTTAATTGTGATATGTACCTGCTTTAAAAAGAAAAAAAAGGGGGGAACACTTTGGTGGGAAGGGAGGAGGTCTCTTGACCACTTCCCTTCCACCGCTTGTTTCCTCCAAATCACAAACTGGTGATAATTGTGTTCCTTCTGGATTTGTTTACAAGGAAGTTAGTATTGGTTAGTGTGTGGTGCTGATAATTCCAAAGTTGCAGGCTCAGTCCTCTTAAGGGATTGCTGCACATTCCTGCATTGCAGGGGGTTGGACTAGATGATCCTCAGGGTCCCTTCCAACTCTGCAGTCTATGATTCTATGATTCTACTAACCCAGAAGAAAATGGCACATGCTGAGCAAGGAAGGCTCTAATTGCCTTGATTCTGCTCCCAAGCATTTGAACACTGGTGCTCCAAAAGCTCACCCAGTTCCTAAGCACCCTTTCCTTTGTTCTGTGGAGAGGGAAGGGGCGTGGACAGGCGGGACAAGCTGAACTACACATGACAGAGCTTTCTTTACTCTTTTTGAAGTTACAGATGGAGAGAGAGTTGCATAAAGTACTTTGGTGCTTGTGCTGTGTGACTTATGTGGAATGGGGTAGGGGGGAACCTAAAAAAAGTGATGGGAAGAGAATAGAGCTCATTGTTTTGCTGCTGCATCAGGATGCTGTCAGCGGTTCCCGGCTGGTTTCCCAGGAAATTATAAAGACCAGGGAAGGTTTCTTACCGTCCTTTTTTATTCAGTATTTACGGAGAGCAGCTATAGAACCCAGCCTTGCAGTGGGCAGGGGAGACAGAGAGGAGGAAAAACCAGGGAGGGGAAGGTTGATGGGATGTTCGGTAAATAAAAAAGACAGCTGGTTAGCCTACGTAGGAGAAGAAGCTGGGTGTTGGTAGAAAGGCATGCCTGGTAGATTAGTATGAAGAGTCATGCAAATGTGACATCAGCAGTTACCCTTGCTTATGTATTTGGGATTTCAGAGTGCATGTGTGAGCTTCCACTGGCACAGCTATTGGTGCTCATGGATCTGCTGCATGCATTTTAAAATGTGCTTCCAAGATGAACAGCTCTGCAGATGACCATTCTGCTGAATCAGCATGCCAAACAAAGAGAATCAACATCAGGGCTGTGCAGATTTCCATGCTGGTTGCTGTTCAACCTGATGGTGTGCTAGGACAGGTGGGAAAGTACCGTAGCTGTCACACCAAACAGTGGCTGTAGCTTCAGACTCCCAAGCTAGTGCCAGGTCCTTGTTGGTACCCTCAGTAGGTACTTATTTCCTAGTTGATTGCTCCTGCTGCTCCCATACAACTAGTGCTGGGCAGCAATACTGAGGTTCTCATATCGTGTTTTCTGTCCCTATATCTGATTCAATCCTCTAGCTGTACCCTGAAAACAAAAACTAAGAAGTGCCCTTTCTTGGTGTGGTCTGACTTGTGCATACTTGTCACTTATTCTCAGTAACAATCCTCAACTAGAATCCTCAGCTGTGCTCCAGAAAATGTTGCATTGTGGGTGGTGTGTCAGGGTACCAAGTGTGCACCTAGAAAGGAAGTGTGCATTGCCTCTGCTGCTTTTCTGTGCTTGCCAGCTCTTCAGAGCAGATGGTTGGAAGGAGTTTGGAAGGAGCGATTACCAGGCAATTTTGAAATCGGTGACAGAGCTGGCGCGAAATCATTAATGAGTGTGCCCAGTGTGCATGCGTGTGCGTGTGAGAGAGAAAGAGCGCACACTGTTGTTATAAAGCTCCATCATTTTTGTTCTTTCCAATCTGTTTCTTTTGAGGATGCAGGATAAATAGATGCAGAAGTAAACAAACAAAAGACCCAGCCTGCTGCACCAACCTGTTTTTCTGGGAACGTGTTAGATTTCTCCTGCGTGGCTTCTGATGTGAAATGATTGGAAGGGGGTTGTGGGGATGAGGTTTTTTTTTTAAGTACAAAAACAGCCCTAAATGGAGCTAAGATCAGAGTATGTACAGAATCTGTTCTACACACATAGGGATTCAGGAAGGGTCACCTCGGATATTGCTACCAGACGGTTTGCTAAGATCCTTGCAAGAATTTTGCCGGCCGCAGCTAATAGAGAGATGCCTCGATAGTTTCCACAATCAGTTCTGCCACCTTTTTTTAAAGAGATTGATAATTTTGGCATCTCTAAAGTCTGCTGGGATTTCTTCTCTTTCTACTCTACCACACTTTCTACTCCAGGGGTGTCAAACTCAAATTCATCGGGGGCCGCATCAGCAGTTTGGTCACCCTCAAAGGGCCGGTTGTATCTGTAGGACTATGTGTCCACTCTTTATTATCATAAATTATTGTCACTGCATTCAATTATTACTGTTTTTTTGTAATAATGTAAGTAATAACTAGCTCTGAAAGCAGAAACATAGTCAGAATAATGGCAAGTAGATATTCAAATGTACAATTATTGTACAATTTATTGAAAAATGATTTTTGGTAACTGCACTGGGTGGTGGAGGCTCGCTAGGGTTTCATGCAGGAGCTTTGCAGAGCTACTGGTACCTGGAGATGCTGGGGTCCTTCTGCATGCAGGACAGATGTTCTGCCAGTAAGCCACCACCCTTCACCAAAGGGACTGGCTGAGGTTGACTCACTGGAGCTGCTCTCCTGGTTCCAGGGTTTAAGGGCCAGAAGTATAAAGCAGCATCCTATGTTTCTGAGGAGAGGGAGAGGGAGGGGAGGGAAGGGGAGAGGAGGGGAGGGAGGGAGGAAGGAAGGAAGAAAAGAGGGAGTGGGAGGGAAAGAGGAAGGAAGGAAAGAGGGGAGAGAAAGAAGAGTAGGAAAAGGAAGGGAATAAAGAAGGAAAGAAAAAGAAAGAGGGAGAAAAGACGGAAAGGGAGAAAGAAGGAAGGAAGTAGAGAGGGAAAGAAAGAATAAGAATGAGGGAGAGGAAGAAAGATGGGAAGGACGGAAGGAAGGAAGGAAGGAAGGAAGGAAGGAAGGAAGGAGTGGGAGGGAGAGAGGAAGGAAGGAAAGAGGGGAGAGAAAGAAGAGTAGGAAAGAAGGAAGGGAATAAAGAAGGAAAGAAAAAGAAAGAGGGAGAGAAGACGGAAAGGGAGAAAGAAGGAAGTAGAGAGGGAAAGAAAGAATAAGAATGAGGGAGAGGAAGAAAGATGGGAAGGACGGAAGGAAGGAAGGAAGGAAGTAAGGAAGAAAAGAGGGAGCAGGAGGGAGAGAGGAAGGAAAGAGAGGAGAGAAAGAAGAGTAGGAAAGAAGGAAGGGAATAAAGAAGGAAAGAAAAAAAGAAGGAAAGAAAAAGAAAGACGGAGAGAAGACAGAGATAAAGAAGGAAGGAAGGAGAGGGAAAGAAAGAATAAGAACGAGAGAGAGGAAGAAAGAAAGGGAAGGGGTGGGCGCCGCCTTGATTCAGCGGCAGAAAAGAGCGCGAAGGGACCCAGGGGCAAAAAGTATTTCCCGTGCAGCATGAGGCAGCGGGTGTCCGTCTTAGCAGACGTGCGTAAAGCCTCAGAGTTGCACGTCCATGAGGCTGAGCCGCTGCTGAGCTCACGTTCATGAGGCTGAGCCGCAGCAGGAGGAGGAGGAGGTGAGGCAAGAGGAGGAGGAGGCGGTTTGTCGGTCGGTGCCCGGCAGCACCATACAGAGTGCCGAGCCTCTGGGACGCAGCAGTGCTCTGTAGCACTTTGAATCCTCCTCCTCCTCCATGCGGCGCTGCTGGGTGCTTTGTCTGTGCTTCAGCAGCAGCAGCAGCAGCCGTTTCCAGGCGCCGAGCCGTGGCAGGAGGAGGAGGATTCAAAGTGCTACAGAGCACTGCTGCGTCGCAGAGGCTCGGGACTCTCCGTGCGGCGCTTCTGGGCGCTGACCTGGCAAGCTGCCTCTTCCTTCTCCTGCTGTGGCTTGGGACGCTCCACGCAGCGCTGCTCCGGCCGCCTTTCTACCCCCCCCCCAGGCCCCAGCTGTTTGTCGGCGCTTTGTCAGTGCGGCACTTCAGCAGCAAGGTCCTGCTGCTGGGTCCCGCTGGCTGGGGCGCTCGGCGGGCCACATGACAAGGTCTGGCGGGCCGGATTTGGCCCCCGGGCCTTGAGTTTGACACCCGTGTTCTACTCTATTCCGAACTTAAAAATGGAAAGTGTAATGCTGGTGGTCAACAAAAGAGGTTTAAAGACTGTCTTAAGGCAAATCTTTTTAAATGTAGTATAAACGCTGACAACTGGGAAACACTGGCCTGCGAGCGCTCCAGTTGGAGAACAGCCTTTACCAGGCACCCCCAAACTTCAGCCCTCCAGATGTTTTGGACTACAATTCCCATCATCCCTGACCACTGGTCCTCTTAGCTAGGGATCATGGGAGTTGTAGGCCAAAACATCGGGAGGGCCGCAGTTTGGAGATGCCTGGCCTTTACCAAAGGTGTCATGGGCTTTGAAGACACTCGATCTCAGGACGCAAGGGAGAAACATGCTAAGAGGAAGGCATGCTTGGCAAATCCACACCGTGATCAACTCCCGCCTGGAAACCAATGTCCCCACTGTGGAAGGACGTGTGGATCCAGAATTGGCCTCCACAGTCACTTACAGACCCATTGTTAAAATCATGTTTATGGAAGACAATCTTACTCAGCTACGAGTGATCGCCGAAGAAGAACACACATAGGGGAAGAAGATGAATCTTGAGGTGCATCTACACATCAAGAATTTAAACAGGGGAGGCTAGAAACTGTAGTGCTGTAAGGGTGTCTACTGATTCTACTAGAGCCTCAACAAACTACAGTTTCCTGTGGTTATTGTTTTCTTTTCTTTTCTTTTGTTTTCTTTTCTTTTCTTTTCTTTTGTTTTGTAGGGGATGCCATGATAGTTGCACTGGTAGTAATGTACAGTTATGGTTTCAAATTGGTCTTAAAACCCAGAATACCTGGCAAATTTAAATCATAGGAGTTTGGGTTCTCGGTTCTGATCTGCTCATCTCCTCTCAGAGTGGCTACTGATGTTTCAGCTCAATCTATGTTGCTGCTTGAGCAGCACAATCCCAACCTACCTGTTAGTCAAGCTTGACCACAGCCAATTTATTGTTACGGGCCACCCCAGTCCCTGCTGAGCCGTGCACAGGATTCCAGGGGTCTTGGCCCTCAACCAGGGTCTGTGCTCCTTTGGAGAATTGACGACGCTGCAGAGACTGTTGTAGCTCTAAGAAATAATATTAATTCACATATTTGCACTTGAATTTAGATCAAGGGAGTCCAGATCTTACATCTCTAGAAGGGCTTGTACCCCATAGCAGGGCAGCACTGGAGTGTGAGGCATCTCTTGCCGCCTGCCTTCAGCCTGCCAAGATCTTTCTGCCCATTTCTCAGCTATTCCAAGCCTCCTGCCAAAGGCCTCAAACTCTTCCTGTGTGGCAGCTTTCCAAATCCCCCTGTCTCTCTTCACACTTCAGGGGAGCAGGGAGGGCAGTTCTCTTCGCTTGCCAGTGGCTCTCAGTGGCCCTGTATTGTTTCTGAATGGCCCTATCTTGGCCAGGTTGTTTTGCATAGGCTAACCCAGGAATTCCTATGCAGCTTGTATTTTTCCTTCATATTCAATGCAATCAAAATCCTAGCATTTATTAATTTATAGGAGGGTTTTTTTGGGGGGGGGGTCCTTCCCGCAAACCTATAGCATTATTTTGGCACTGGAAGCAGAAAATCCCACAGACACCTCTCTTGTCTCCCCAGGAGCTAAAAATACTACAAAAACAATGAGCTGGATAACAATTTACTGCCCTTTGGGGAATCGTGCACCTCTCACAGATCCTAACACAACAAGATTAAAAACCTTTGACACTATCCAGGAAGAATTAGACCTTGCAGCAACTTGGCAATTCCTACAGCTGAAATGCAGCTTAGTGGAAAAATTAAGACCAGATGTGCTAAGTGCAGCAGCAGACACCACAGATCTGATGGAAACTGAATGCTCTGTAGAGTTCTCCAGAAATGTTAACTGAGCCACCTATATTTTTCCAGTATGCAACACAGTAAGCCCTGATGTAGACCCTATCAGCAACAAATAGGGTAACAAACTTAAAACCAAACAAACACCTGCACAGTGGCAAATGGTGCTAACGCAACATTAAGCCAGCCTGTAAACCTGCAATGTTAGGCTAAGGTTAATCCAACGGAAAGTATTGCACTGAGCCTCTTGGACACCAGCATGCATTAAGCTGGTGGGCATTGTGCCCACAGATGAGCACTGGCAATGTGAGCAGCCACAGGCAGACGTGATACATGGAAATGCCCAGTTGTATAGAGTTGTTTTGGAAAGAAGTACATACCAGAATCAACTTGGTTTGGGACATCAACTCCTTGGAAGATAGGAAGCATCAGTGCTATAACCAGTGGCATACCTGTCAAATGGGAGTTGTCAGGACGGGAGGGAATGGGTTCATTAGGTAATGTTAGCAGCAAGATGAATAATCATCCCAGCTCTGCAAATCCCAAATTATGCTGGGCACAGTTGTGCAAGATCTTCTGTAGCTGGCAAACCATGATAAAATCCTGTTTAATAATCTGCAAAATGACATAAGCTTCCAGGAGAGAATTTGGAGAGAATTCCTGGAGCTGTAGAGTTGGAAGAGATCCCAAGGGTCATACAGTCCAGCCCCCTGCAAAGCAGGTATTCCCCAAGTGATTCCTGCAACCCAGAGAATTGGGGGACAGAATGCAGAAATTGGACCCTTTCCAACTTACCCTTTCTGACTCATTTGTATACGTACTTCCTTCCTCACTTGGCTAACTACCTCAGTGCTGTTTATTCACTTCGGTCCCCACCTGATTAACTACCCATTGTGTATCCATTAATGAATCTAGTTGAGATTCCTGACTCTCTGCTGGCTCTCCCCAGACCCTCTTTAACTGCTACAGCCTGTGTGGTCCTCTCCAGTCTTTGATCAACCAAGTGGGGGCAATAACATCCTCCTCTGGATTACACAAATGTGAAGGAAAGGTGTGGTGAAAGGGCTTTCCCTGGATCAAGTCTCACAGATTCAGTGAGTACACCTCAATCGACATTCTGTGGTGGAGTCCCCTAACCAGAATCTCAAACCTGCTTCCAGATTTCCTCAGAATTTGGCAGTGACCCTTTGTTGCTTCGATAATGGTCCTGTGAAAAACAGAGGCTTGAGTGGCTAAGTTCCAGTTCCTGGTTTGGAGTAAGGGCTGGTGGAATCCAGGATGGTTGCTAGATGTTTCTCTCCACAATGAGTGTGATATAATGGGTTATGTGAAGGAAGGTCAGAAAATGAGAAGTTCCAGTTCCTGATCTTCCTGCGTTTGGAAGTCAAATAGGATCACAGTGAATTAAAGTGGCAAGAATGAGAATTAAGTTGCCTTGCCCTTTGCCTCTGGCAGCAAAACGTCTTGGGCTGGCCCTAAATGTAGCAGCATCACTCCCTGTGGGCAATGCCCACTTCGTCTGAGGTTAAAACATTGTGTAAATTTGTGTCCAAATTGCAGTTCATGAAGGGTCGCCACAACTATTAAACCGTGGCTCCCCACAGTGCTTACTACATCCTCCCGCTTCACTGAAGTATTAAAGCCATCCGTCAGAAGCTGCCAGACGGCGCCATTAATAATGGATTGGCAGCACAAATTGTTTGTCTGGAACGGATACTCTGGAATGACAGAGGCAAAAAGCCTGGCCAGGGCAACTGTGCAGAGAGAATTATCTAGGGTGGGTCGGTCGTTTTAAAACATGCCAAACTAGATGTGCCAGCTCTGCCCATGTTGGTTTGTTCATCAGCCTGCCCTTGCCATGTATAAAGGAGTGGGTGGTGGGGAGGATCTGACTGCCCAAGGACCATGAGAGCTGAAGCCTCCAACAGTTCAGTGCTCCGTCAATTCAGGCTTTTATTTCCATTTAAAAATAATGTATTTGCCACAGCATATATTTCAAACATTCTCATAATCTTAAAAACCATAAAACAATACATCATGTGTGTTCAATAAAATCACCCCAGACTGCTTAGAAGTTATCGTTTTTCTTTTGGCCTCTTGCTATCCGCAGTTTCTATGTTAGCTTTTCCAACAAAGCTGTCTGCCAGACCACTTCATACCACTTATCCATGGTCAACAGTTGCAATGTTTACAATCAATGAATATACTTTATTCGACCGATAGTCAGAAACAAAAAAACATTTCTCAGTACAAAAATAAACATATAAAACTGAAGGCATCAGAGGGATACATAAAAATATAAAAATATAAAACTGAAGGCATCAGAGGGATACATAAATGGGGTATGACCGCGCTACTAAACCTCCTACAGATAACCCACATCCAGACATTCGATTATACGTTTCCGACACTTGAGCGCCAGGAAGAGGAATTTAGCCACTGAGAAGGTTATTTTCCCAGTGGGCTTGTTTAGCAAATATGCTGCTTGCCGTTCTCTTGGTCGGGAACTAAACTGAGATAAATACGGGTCTATAAGATATTGCCTTAAATCATTATAAAAGGGACAACTCAGTAGAATGTGTTCTGTGGATTCTACCTCACCCAAGGCACAATGGCACATTCTCTGACCGTATGGGACTCCTCCAAATCTTCCCCTCAAAACCGCTGAATCAAGGACATTCAGTCTAGCCGCAGTAATTAGTCTGCAGTATTCCACGTAGTGTATGTCTGCCAGGTAACGGGCTGGTGCAGACCGATACACCTGCTCCCCTAAAAACATCCCAGATTTCACGCGGGCTATGTCCTCCTGTCTGGCGATATCCCCCAATCTCTGAGCGATCATCGCTTTAGCGCGGCTGTATGTCATGGACTCAATATAAAGGGAGGACAGACCACACTTTTGCACTTCCTCTACCACTTCACTTTCCCATGGAGATTTAAAATTATCCCTCAGAATCAGGGGGGCCAAACCCATCGGTCTGAAACATAGTTTGAGCCATAGCCATAATTTCGCTTTCAGGGCCATATATGTAAAGGCTTGGCAACCGGTCTCCAATCTCATGATTGCACCCGCAACAGAAGGAGGGATCCTGAGAATGGCCCTGAGGAATTGTGATTGGATAGATTCCAATCTTACAAAGTCCCTCTGCGAATGTTTACAATGTTCTGGCTATGGTCGTTCTCGTTGCGGTCAATAAATGGGTTATAATATCTTTATTGATGAATCCTGACTGTACAAATTAAGCAATGCGAGTCCTGGGGACATAGGTACTGTCTGCCTTAAAGATATATCTTCAAAGACGTTTTCCCAGAATTTTGCTATTTATGAACACTCCCACCACGTATGTCTGTATGTCCCAATAGTGGGACACCCTCTCCAACACATAGGAGAGCTGTTGGGCTTTATATAAGCTAGACATCCATGTGTTAAGTATTCATGTGCGATTTTGAGGGCTCCTTCTCTTGTCATTTCTGAAATAGATTTATACGGGGCTTTGATCCACTGTCTATTCCATGCCTTGTTTTTTTCTCCTTAGCTCAGCTCACTCCCAGCTTTGTATCCAGTTTGGGAGAGAAGTGTCTATGGCCATGAGCTGTCTGTCGGGGAACAGGTGGCTAAGGCAAGAGAAGAGAAGAGGAGGTTCAGTTCCTTTGACCTATGGGCACTCTGTTGCAAAACTGTCTTAGAACATGCCCACCCCACACTTTCCATGTGAGTGGATCAGACAAGTGAACAGGACTGCCACATCACATCTAGGTTGGCCACAAGGCAGACAGATATGAAAACATATGCCACCTTCCTTCTGTTCTGTCTGCTTTGTGGCCAACCAAGATGTGATGGGGCAGCTCTGTTCACTTGTCTGATCCACTCACATGGAAAGTGTGGGGTGGGCATGTTCTCCCCCAACCTGGATACAATGTTGGGAGGGAAGAGGGAACAAGCTTGGTTTTCTCTTGCTCTGGACTCGGAGGGTAGGACCTGAACTAGTACATTCAAGTTACAAGACAGGAGGTTCTGACTCTGGTAAAGATGTTGCATCTTCTCAGCACTTCTGGGACTTCTCGTGCATCTTAGCTACCGGTACCAGCCCAGCCGCCTGCTAAAACTCTCTTTTCACCTTCTGAAGGGTGACATTTATACCGTAGTAGAACGCTGTTTAACTATTAACAGCGAGTGTCTTGATAAAGCAGTCAACATTGCTGTTGCCCCTGCAAATGTGGCAGATTAAATATATCCCACTATCAGCTTCCCGCAAACCAGGGAGATGCGTAAAGTGATGAATAGTGCTTGTAAGTAATTCAATTGAAAGATGTTTAAGGAGCTGCTCTTAGCACTTCTCAGGTCTGTCTGCAAGAGCGGGGAGCCTCAGGCTGCTCCCTCTGGGAGTTAAGATTTGGTCCTGCATAGACAGGCACAAAACAAACTTTAATCTCTTGTCTGCCATATTCCTCCAAGGAGATCACAGGAATTAGAAATAAAACCTTCCACAAAATATCTCTGCACTGGTCACCTGGCTAATATTTAATTGAACCAAGGTGCTATGGAGCTGTGATGATGAATTCATGGGGAAGGAGAGGGGAAACTCAGAAGTTGCAAGAGAGTCTTCACGTTCACAGAAGCAGTTTCTGATCATGCTTACCGTAGTACCCCATTTTTCTTGTCCCTGGCCAGCCTGGAGTTTGCATCTGCTTCCCAACGCAAAAGGCTGGGAATGGTTCTCACAATGGTGGGTAAATGTGTGTTTGAGCTGTGCCATTTCAGACTGCAGGTGAAGGCTTAGTTGATTGAATGCTCCTTCATAGATTCAAAGTTTCCCTCCACATAGAAAACTAGCATGTCAGGGAGAAAGGTTTTAGCATAGCCTTTTCCTTGGCATACCTCTTTTCTATGGGCAGGTAATGCGTTTGTATGGAAGAGCATTCCATTAAGTGAACCTGCAGGCTTAAGTGGTACAGCCTTGGGGGAAATTAGGTTTTAGTGTCTGGAATTAGATGCACATTCCACATGCACATATTATTGCATTCAATAAGATGTTAACACCACTCCCTCATTCATTTTGCTGCGTGCAGAGTTCTTTTGGCAGGAGCCGTGGTACTTGGTTGCATAAAACAAGACCCTAGCCCTCATGGTGGAGCAAGAAGCAATGTCCTGAAAGTAGACTTCAGTTGCCATTTTCCAGCTATAACACAAAGGGCCATAACACTTTCAAGGAACAGAAAAGGGTCAGATTCAAAGAATTGGCCCTAGCATAGCCCTGCCATGGAGCTGCGTGAAGCAAGCTGGATTCAGGCTGCACCATGGAGCAGGATAGAGGAGGGGTCTGAATGATGCGGCAGGACTTGTGCTGGTCCTTGCATGTGGGTGGGAGGCACCTTGTGGGCTGGGTTCAGCAGCCTTGGGGCCATCCACCCTAAAGGCATTTTGCAGCCCTAAGCAGCCTCGGTACCCCTCCCCGCTCCCCCGCTTGTCATGGAGGGTGTTGGGGGACAACTCTCTGCTCTCCTGTGGCAGTATATGTTTTGAGAGTGGTGCCCCACCACTGTTGGTAAAGAATTCAAGGCATCTTGATGGACAAACCACTCAGATCCTGTCCTGCTTGATTTGTGTTGTCTTCCACCAACTTCAAAAGGTGGCTTGCGCAGGTGGGCTGGCCCTGACTGCTGAAGCCAAATCACAGCCTGTGCCATAAATGGAGGGAGCACTTTCTTTCCATGCAGAAGGTCTTGGTTTCCATCTCCACCATGTCCCCTGCCTGAAACCCCAGAGAGCCTCTCCCTCTCAGTGCAGACAATTCTGAGCTTGGTGGACCAGTGGTCTGGCTTGGTATGAGGCAGCTTCCTATGTTCCGATGCCATGCCAGAGTGCTTAGTTACAGAAACATGGCAGCAGCAGCACCATTCATAATAGTGGGTAAAAGTGCAAGGGCAGCATAGAGACCAGGAAACCCCAGCCAGATTTTGGCTCTGCCAGGAACTCCTCACTGAACTCCTCACCTAGAATCATAGAGTTGGAAGAGACATGGGCGTACCCAGGATCAAAACTAGGGGGGGCAAGGGGAGGGGCCAAGGCATGGAAGGGGAGGGGCCACAAAGTGGGCGGGAACGGCGAACTCGCGCTCCGCCGGGCTGTGCCCCTCCCTAGAAGCAGGGCTGGTGGGCGGAAGCGGAGCCCAGCCCAGCGGAGCACGAGTTCAGCGTTCCCGCCCGCCGTGCCGCGCTCTCTGGTTCCCCGCCGCGCTTGGCCTTGCCAGAGGGCGCGACGGGGAGCTGGAGGGAGGGCGTAGCGCGGCGGGCAGGAACGGCGAACTCGCGCTCCGCCGGGCTGTGCTCCGCCTCTGCCCACCAGCCCTGCTTCTAGAGTAGGGCAGCTGCCCTAACTTGCCCCGTGGTGGGTACGCCCTTGGGAAGAGACCACGAGGGCCATCCAGTCCAACCCCCTGCCAAGCAGGAAACACCATCAAAGCATTCTTGACAGATGGCTGCCAAGCCTCCGCTTAAAGACCTCCAAAGAAGGAGACTCCACCACACTCCTTGGCAGCAAATTCCACTGTTGAACAGCTCTTACTGTCAGGAAGTTCTTCCTAATGTTTAGGTGGAATCTTCTTTCTTGTAGTTTGAATCCATTGCTCCGTGTCCGCTTCTCTGGAGCAGCAGAAAACAACCTTTCACCCTCTTCTATATGACATCCTTTTATATATTTGAACATGGCTATCATATCACCCCTTAACCTTCTCTTCTCCAGGCTAAACATACCCAGCTCCCTAAGCCGTTCCTCATAAGGCATTGTTTCCAGGCCTTTGACCATTTTGGTTGCTCTCTCCTGGACACGTTCCAGCTTGTCAGTATCCTTCTTGAACTGTGGTGCCCAGAACTCGACACAGTATTCCAGGTGAGGTCTGACCAGAGCAGAATACAGTGGTACTATTACTTCCCTTGATCTAGACGCTATACTCCTATTGATGCAGTCCAGAATTGCATTGGCTTTTTTAGCTGCCGCATCACACTGTTGACTCATGTCAAGTTTGTGGTCTACCAGGACTCCTAGATCCTTTTCACATGTACTGCTCTCAGGCCAGGTGTCTCCCACCCTGTATTTGTGCCTTTCATTTTTTTTGCCCAAGTGTAGTACTTTACATTTCTCCTTGTTAAAATTCATCTTGTTTGCTTTGGCCCAGTTGTCTAATCTGTTAAGGTTATTCTGAAGTGTGATCCTGTCCTCTGGGGTATTAGCCACCCCTCCCAATTTGGTGTCATCTGCAAACTTGCTCAGGATGCCCTCAAGCCCATCATCCAAGTCATTGATAAAGATGTTGAATAAGACTGGGCCCAAGACAGAACCCTGTGGCACCCCACTAGTCACTTCTCTCCAGGATTAAGAGGAGCTATTGATGAGCACCCTTTGGGTTCAGTCAGCCAGTTACAAATCCACTGAATGGTAGCATTGTCTAGCCCGCATTTTACCAGCTTCTTTACAAGAATATCATGGGGCACCTTGTCAAAGGCCTTGCTGAAATCAAGATAGACTATATCCACAGCGTTCCCTTCATCTACCAGGCTTGTAATTCTGTCAAAAAATGAGATCAGATTAGTCTGACATGTCATTGTCCATCTCAGCCTTAACACACACATACTCAGTCTGTAACAATATTGCTCTGCCTCATGGAGCTCTTCTATGGCTATGAAAGGAATATCCCAGCTGGCTCCACCAAGAGAAATGTTGTCCATTTTGATTGGCAGCTGCTCTCCAGTGTCTCAGGCAGATGCTTCTTTCCAACTTGTGCTATGACATTCCCCTTTAGCTGGAGAATTGGAGTGGATAAATAGAAAGCATGTCTACAGTGCCTACAATCGTTCAAATGGCTTTATATGTGTTCTGGGAAGGAGCTATGGCTCAGTGGCCCTTATATTACTCTACAGGTTGCTAAATTCCTAACAGCCGTCCTCTCGTACAAGAGACGGAATGGAATGTTAGCTGATTATTGATAGTTATAAGAATTTTTTTTAATGACATCAGATATTGATTTTAGTTAGGCGCCTAAATTTTTAATCTTAATCTTAATCCTTCAAGATATGTTTTTTGAATTGTTAATATTTGTCCTTGTGAGCTGTTAATTGTGTTATATTATCTGTGGTTTGTACGAGTCTGCGGTTTTTATTTGATTTGTTTTGTTGTGTTGTGTTTTATGATGGGCGTACAGCCGAATAAACATCTTTGCTTTGCTTGCTCAGTGGAAGAACATGTTTTTCACACGCACAAGGCCCCATGGTGAATTCCTGGTATTTTCTGCCACAATGGGGACATTGAGCAATCTTTTCATTTGTCTTGTGTGACTTAGCGCACCATGTACACCAATATGTATTTCCTGACATATTGATAACGGCACCAGTGATTAATGTGGTTTATAATCCTTTCTCTAGCTATTCATGCATAAGTCTTCCTGAAGTCAGTGGGACTTACCCACAGGTACCAAAAAACGAGGTTGTGCCCATAATAATCTGTAGTAGTATCATATGTGCAGTTAAAACCTTGAGGCATTTATATTGCACTTTTTGTGGTACCCAAGTGGGCATGCGGCATCCTTAAGCATTTTTGAAGGCATGGCCACTAACCTTACTCCCTGCTCCTCAAATAAGGACTTTGCAAAACTGCGAAGCGTTGATCTCCCTGGCTTGGTTCATTGGGAGCAAAAAGAAAGTGTTCAAAGCCAGGATTTTATCTGCCTCTGAATGCGCTGCAGTGGCAAGCAACTCGAGCAATTTGTGCCCTTAATTTCTGTAATAATCCATTGTGCACCATTCGCTTTGGATAAGTCCCAGGCCAATGTTAGAGCCACTCTGGCCGATGGATTAAATCAAGCCAGGCCTCCAATCCATCTTTCCACTTCCTCTGCTTGATGCTTTGTTGCTTTCATTCGGGCAGATGGCTGCATTTAAAGCTTAGCGTTCCGCTTCCTGTGCCACACACATTCTCCCCAGCCTGCACACACCCCAGGGCTGTTAATGCAATAGTGTGATGGCTAAGCCAACTTGAATGTCTCGGTACTAGGCTGAAGAATTTAGAAACCAGATGGCATAGATCAAGCCTCCACGTTTTGGGACTGTGGTAGATGCACCACCTGACCAAACGCTGCCCCTCTAGGAGCCTGGGGGGGGGGAAGCAGGGGGAAGCTGAAGAGGGAGAGATACAGGCAACTACGTTTGCACACAGAAAAGAATTACCAAGACCTCAGCATCCTCTGTAGCAGGAGTGAAAAACCTGTGCTCTTCCTGGTGTTGTTGGGCTATGACTGTTTTCTTGCTGGTGTGTTTCTGATGTCCATTAACAGTCAGTGGGCCACAGGTTGTTGTTGTTTAGTCATTCAGTCGTGTCCGACTCTTCGTGACCCCATGGACCACAGCACGCCAGGCACTTCTGTCTTGCACTGCCTCCCGCAGTTTGGTCAAACTCATGTTCGTAGCTTCGAGAACACTGTCCAACCATCTCGTCCTCTGTCGTCCCCTTCTCCTTGTGCCCTCCATCTTTCCCAACATCAGGCTCTTTCCCAGGGAGTCTTCTCTTCTCATGAGGTGGCCAAAGTATTGGAGCCTCAGCTTCACGATCTGTCCTTCCAGTGAGCACTCAGGGCTGATTTCCTTCAGAATGGATAGGTTTGATCTTCTTGCAGTCCATGGGACTCTCAAGAGTCTCCTCCAGCGCCATAGGTTCTCTATAGATAAACTAGCAGCTCTGTGCAATGGGTTGTTTGGAGCTCTTGCTGACTGAACTTCTGATAAATAGTTTGATACCTATCGAAACAGGTAGGCCTCGGTCGCCTCTCCGTGTGTGCTATTTTTATTCTCTTCTCTTGGTTAGAACAGTATCTTATTGGCTGTATTGACATTTCTTTCAAGAGGACCAATAGAGCATGAAGAGAAGCTCTTGACTAAAGAGCATGTTACATTCAGCTGTAACAGAAAAGGAAAACAAAGTGATTCCTCGCGGACAGAGTTTCAAAGGCCTCTTGGGAGATTCTGGATGCTGCCTTAAGTTGTAGCCCTTAAACTTTGTTGCAGGGCAGAATATTCTCCTGGTTTGCGTTGTTGACCAGGAGTAGCCCATGTGGTATCCTCCAGATGTTGGTTGACTTCAACTTCTCTCAGCCCCAGCCAGCCTGCCCAGTGGAGAGGGATGCTAGCAACATTGGCATGTAACAGGAAGCCACAAACCATAGTTTAGTAAATTAGCTTGTACAGGAAGTGCAAGCACTCCCTGTTTACCTCTCTGTGGGAAAACAAACCATGGGGCACAGGACTTAGTGATGTATCCCAACTGGTACTTGTGGTTCATGCTCCCTGCTGTATTTGGTTTTTTTAAAAAAAGATTTTTTATTGGATTTTATATAAAGAAAAAAAGAACCATGGAAAAATACAAAAAATAAATAAGGCAATTTCAACAAATCTTATTCCCCAAAATTCTTCACATATCAATAACAATAAAATAGAAAAATAAAAAATAAAAAGGTAAAATAAAAAATAAAAAATTCAACTATATAACTTCAAATCTAAACATTTCGGACTTCCTCATTCCCCCTTCTTGAGTTCTAAATAGTACACTAACTCTTGCAGTTCCCCATTCTAAAATCACATTCTTTTTTCCAAGTTGTAACTTCTTTATTGCTAATAACCCTTCACACTTCACAATGCTATTATTTATCTACTAATCTCTACCCTTTACCCAAAAATATTCCAATTTATCTATCAAAATCTTTTACCCTATTGTTCCACCCACAAAACCGAATCTATCCCCCTTTCCTTGGAATCGGTATCTCCAGAGGCATCAGCCAGTTCCTTAATGCATTCCGAATTCAGACCATTTTTTATCAGTCAATACAGATTAATGCAGTTCTCCCTCAACCCACTCCTAATCTGTCCCAATCCAAATTTTGCCGAACCCTTTCCCCCCTCTTCTGTAATTCCCACGCTTTATTTCCATTCTCATGCTCTTTCTGTCCCCCACCTACTTGCTTCTTCCCCTCTCTCACTGGGGTATTAACCTTTTTGTTCCCCAGTGGGGGGGCTTTTGAATTCCCATCCTGGTGCTCCCTGGTGTATTTGAAGGTAGGTGGATGTGATGATTTGGCCCAAGATGGCTACTGTGTTGCAGGCATATGGACTCTGCTGCTAAAGTGCTGCTGAGACCTGGAAACAGCTGTCCTGATTTCTTTGGTCTTTATGTGTGAGCAGAGCCAAGCTGCATGCCTGTGGTTGTGTTGAAAAATGTTAGTATGATCAGGGGAGTCACTGCAGCCATATCCATGTGCTGGCTGCCCGCTTCACATATGTTTCTCCATGTAAGATGCATTCTGAATATGTATGCTTATATTTATGGAGGTGGGGAAGTAACTTGGGAACATTTTCTGGCACTCGCTGACCTAACCCTGAACAAAAAACTGATTTTGGGGGCTCAAATGTGAAAAGGCAGAAGGGACCCTTGCGCTGTTATTCTGCATAGCACATTAATTGTTGATAGTGCAAGATATATAATAAAGTGTGCGGTCCCTTGTAATCCACCAAGGTAAATGTAGCCCGCCAGCTATATTTGCGACTCACCAGGAACATGATAAATTTGTTTTTGCTGCCTGTCAGGGACTGCCAAAACAGCAAGGTGTGTGTGCTGTCGTACTTTACAGGCTACAGTTCACAAGAGAAGTGCCTCATCTCTTACTTTATGTAGATAGCATTTTAGAAATGCCAGCTACAAACAGAGGGATGATTCTACTTTCCACAGCCTTTAACCCCATTACACCAAAATGCCTCCGATTCTCAGAGCAGTACTGGTTGCAAGTCGCTTCAGGTTGCCTTGAGCAAGTTAAAGCAACTAATAAATTTTAACAACAACAACAACACTGACAGTTGAAACACCTGTTGGCATTGAGAAGAGGGCTCTGGGGAACGTATTCCCCTGCTCCACAAACCAGCAAGAGCGCTGGGATCAGAGGAAGTACTGGTGAATGGGTGGAAGAACTGGAACATTGTAAAACTGAGTTGCATTCATGAGGGTCTGCTCTTTACTTTACTTTCCCACCTCCTGTACTTGCAAAGACATTTTTTTAAAAAGAATAACATTTTTTTAAATACCATGATGGGTAGCAAAGGGCAGGATGCACCCCTGCTTTGGTCAATGGAAGCAAAATGGAAGTGGGGCCCTAGGCAGCACCCACCAAAACATTGCCATGCATGTCAACAAACCTGCCCACACAATGCACCTGAGGGTGCCGCACGCAGGTAACATGTAAATTTATATTGGATTGTCTTCTCTTATTAGATTAGGATAATCTGAATTAATGGTTCCCTGGGACTCCCTTTAAAAAAGAGATCTGGCCCAGCACTCTGTGCAATGCTGGACGACTGTGTCTGTGTGCTGTGTTAATTTCCTCCAGTGCCTCAGGGTGACACTAGGTCTTGTTCTTCCGGATAGATTAACGTATTATACTCAACTGGCTAAGATTAAACTGTGAGTGAGCCTCCTTGGTGCCCAATCTCTGCCCCTCTCCTGCATAATACCACATTGTTAGGAGAGAGACTACAGGCAATGGCCTTACGGGGCCAATTCAGGCTTGGTGTATTAATAATTTACTTCAAAGACTCCCCAGCATCATTCTTTCTATTTTAATAGCATCCTCTTGGATGCTGTTTGTAGCTCTGTAATGGGCTGAAGGGATCCATTGCAACAGCAAATAGGGCACTTGGCGCTGGGATGGGCAACCTCTTGTAGGTTTCATGCTGTTTAATAGCTCATTAGTTCTGCAAGGTAGCACTTTTCTCTTCTTCTTTTTTAATGCATGGGAGATGGAGAAAAGAGTCAGGAAGCAGCTGGTGGAAAACAGCCTTGCCTCTATCCACCTTGTGCTATTTACCAAGTTCCTTCATAATCACTCTACTTCTGCTTACAAGTGGGGCATCTGACAAAGATCCCTGCCGAGTGAATTGTTGCCTCCAAGAAGCTTTTTCTCTCTCCCCCCCCCCTTTAAAGATTTTGGAAAGCTGGGATTATCTGTTTAAAAATAGTGCCTCCCAAATGCTTCAAGCAGGTGCTTTTCTTGTTTTGTCCAAGGAGGTCCTTATTAACTCACCCCAGCCCTGTTTTTAAGTGAGCTTTCCAGTTTGACAGCTGTCATTCTGCACTTTGGAAAATATCTACCGTGTGTGGCTCAAGAAGATTCTAAGGATACATTTTGATGGGTTCTTCAAGTTCTATTTTCTTTTAGATTGCAATGCAATGAGCAAATATTAGGTCATTTTTGTTGACCCACAGGCGATACATATAGCACTTAAATCTGGCTAGGAGCTAAAAAAAATGCTGAGATCTGAACCTCGTTTTCAGTGCCAGCCCTTATCTTAGGGTGGATAAGGAAAGTGCACCTGAACATGCACCCCCCCCAAAAAAAAAACAGTTTTGGGGTCAGGGCTTCCAGGTCAATGCATCAGAACTGGAATGCAATCTCGTTTCTAGTTTTAGAAGCACATCTCTTCATAACAAGCCCTTTGTGGCATGTAATGATCTGCTTGGTATTTTCTTGTCTGCACATTTAATAGCTTCGGTACATAGAAGGTCAATCAATCAAAGTTTATTGCATTAGCCATATAGCCATAGCACATATAAAAGATCAAACAGGCAACTGTCGCACAACAACATAGAACAAATACAACTATAACATTAAATATAAAATCCAGCTGAGTGCAACTGGTAAGATAAAAGACAAGGCAAGGCGTGTCGACTGTGAGTATAACAGGGATTTACATAGGATGGGACCCAGGTGGCGCTGTGGGTTAAACCACTGAGCCTAGGGCTTGCTGATCAGAAGGTCGGCGGTTCGAATCCCTGTGACGGGGTGAGCTCCCGTTGCTTGGTCCCAGCTCCTGCCAACCTAGCAGTTCGAAAGCACGTAAAAGTGCAAGTAGATAAATAGGAACCGCTACAGCGGGAAGGTAAATGGCATTTCCGTGTGCTGCTCTGGTTTGCCAGAAGCGGCTTTGTCATGCTGGTCACATGACCTGGAAGCTGTACGCCGGCTCCCTTGGCCAATAATGCGAGATGAGCGCGCAACCCCAGAGTCGGTCATGACTGGACCTAATGGTCAGGGGTCCCTTTACCTTTTTTACATAGGACTAGGGCTGGGCCAGTTAGCCAAAAAGGTGGCCCTGAGTTTCAGGGCCTGTAAAATATAGGTGGCCACATCACATGAAACCAAGGGGTTGGCGTCCACCAATAGGTACTTCATGCGGTCAATGTCCCGTGCGATGGTCGTCGGGATTAAAGAGAGAAGCCTGGATCTAACTGAGGCATATAAAAGACAGTAAAAGAAGAAGTGTATATAGTCCTCAATCTTTCTCTCATTGCATGGGCAGAGTCGAAGGTTCAATGGTGTGTTGGAAAAAACGGCATGTAAGAATGCTGTGGGGATGACGTGGAATCGAGCTAGTGTGAAGGTCCTTCTTAACATGGGGTTTGTCAATTCGCTCAGATAGTGGGCCAGAGATCGTAACTGCCTTCACGTGGGGAAGCCATGTAGAGAGTTTGGCCGCTTTAGATTGTGCTAGATCGAAAGCTTCATCCCTAGCTAGGATCCAACTGCGGATTTTATCGTTTGTGGCATGTAATGATCTGCTTGGTTTTTTCTTGTGTGCACATTTAATAGCTTTCTACATAGTTTCTACTATGGGTGGCAAATTTCAAAGATGCAATACATTCAGGAGTGAGCAACTCTGAACGCAGTCAGGCCTCTGCCTTTTCCGCTTGAGTTCAAAAGGCAAGCCTCTGCTGAGACTTAGGGCTTAACCACACTGACCTTTTGCCTCACTCTTTCCAGCCAGAGGTCCATGCTTTAATGCTCCGTGTCCAAGCAGGGAGGGGTTTTTTTTGGGTGTGTGTGTGTGATTTCTTTTTACCCTGAGTTTTCCCTGTGAAACCCCGCTCTTTAAAGCTGAATCGGAGCTGCTGTAGTAAAACTGTATAAGCTTTCAGATTACAAAGAGCCCTTTTGCTTGATGCTTTTGTGTGTCTCTTAAACATGCACCCTCTTATGCATACAGTGGTACCTTGGTTCTCAAACTTAATCTGTTCTGGAAGTCCATTCCAAAACCAAGGCACGCTTTCCCATAGAAGGTAATGCAAAATGGATTAAACAGTTCCAGACTTTTAAAAACAACTCCTAAAACAGCAATTTAACATGAATTTTACCATCTTACGAGACCATTGATCCATGAAATGAAAGCAATAAACAAGGTAAAGGTAAAGGGACCCCTGATCGTTAGGTCCAGTCGTGGACGACTCTGGGGTTGTGGCGCTCATTTTGCTTTACTGGCCAAGGGAGCCAGCGTACAGCTTCCAGGTCATATGGCCAGCATGACTAAGCCACTTCTGGCAAACCAGAGCAGCACACGGAAACGCCTTTTACCTACCTATTTATCTACTTGCACTTTGACATGCTTTCAAACTGCTAGGTTGGCAGGAGCAGGGACCGAGCAACGGGAGCTCACCCCGTCGCGGGGATTCAATCCACCGACCGGCAAGCCCTAGGCTCTGTGGTTTAACCACCCGCATCCAATAAACAATGTACTGTACTATAAATAAAAGAGTATTGTAGATGATAAAAATTAAAATTAAATTTTTTTCTTCCCTGTACTGATGAGTCATTGTTTGGATGGGGGGCTTTTATCCATTTCCACAGTCACACAATCAATCAATCAATCAATCAATCAGTAGCTGAACTGGGATCTACACAGTCACAACAACAAATTAACTGAAAAAGCCTCAAAACAAAAAAATGCAAAATAAATAGCAAAGACAAAAGCACCAGATATAAGCTCCAAATATCACCTCAGAACATTGCAATTGGAAATGGAAGGCTTGATTTACAATTGGGGGGGGGGGGTGCAAATTAGTTTCCTACACAGGGTGACTCAAAATGGAGCCTGTTCGACTTCTGGAAAAAAAGTTTGAAAACCAGAACATCTACTTCCAGTTTTGCAGTGTTTGGGTTCCAAGTTGTTCGTGAACTAAGCTATTTGAAAACCGAGGTACAACTATACTGTTTAAAAAGTGATCACCTTACAACATAAAAACTAATGGAGCAATTCTATCAACTGTTTTCAAATGCTGCAAATTCACCTCTTCCCACGCAAAGCACATAAAAAAGTGAGAGCTGAGAGCTGCTTCTCTGGACTCAGTACACCAACTCTAGTCCCTGCAGGCCCTGTGATCTATGGGCACAGCTCTAGTCTTGAGATCTTTCTCAGCAACTCAGGCATCAGTAAAGCATATTGATTGCCTGTTCTTATATACAAGCACAAAGCCACATTTTCTGGTACAGATGGAGCCTTGGGGAGGTGGCTGCTTTTAATCACTGTGCATGCCCAATCAGCCCACGCAGTCCCCCACCTTGCAGCCATATACTGTAATGAAATGCCTGCGATCCTGGCACCTCCATCACCTCCAGAGACCGAGGAGGAAGACAAGAAAGCATTCAGGCAGCTGGAAAACTTCTGCTCCACAAACTTAAGGGAGAAACTTCTAAATGGTTTGATTTGAAAGCATCCCAGGTTTCTGAAAACACAGGTGAGCCTCCTTGCAGAGGCTTGCAAGGTGTTCACTCGGGGATGTTCAGGCAAGTGCCTCGTAGACAACCCTCCGCCTCTCACACATGCAACTGCCTGTCTTAACTGAGCCACAAGAGCACTTTCAGCACCTGGAAACAACTCGAAGCTATAAAACTGAGCTATTGTCCCTGCCCTAAGCACTTTAACTGAAACCCATGGCTTTCTGTTGTGGTGGTTAATGGAATTGTAGAGTTGGAAGGGACCCCCAAGGGTCATCTAGTCCAACCCCCTTCCTTAAAGAAGCAGTGTTTCTATTTAGGTAGAAAGGGAGCTGTACATTCTGCCACTTCTGAGATGGGAATTGATCATAGCTGCCAAGTTATCCCTTATTTTAAGGGATTTTCCCTTATGCACTTACTCGTGAGAAAAGGGAAAACTTGGCAGCTATGGAATTGATAAACACACAAATAGGGTTGCCAGACTCAATAGAGGACAGGACTTGTGTGCCTTTAATTGCCCTGCTCTCTTTTGAGTGGAAACCTTAAAGAGAAACCAGCAGACCCTTTGCTTGGAAATTAAACAAAGGGTCCGCTGGTTTCTCTTTAAGGTTTCCAGACTCAAAAGAGAGCAGGGCAATTAAAGGCACACAAGTCCTGTCCTCTATTGAGTCTGGCAACCCTACGTGACACAAAGGAAGCTGTCTTAGTACAAACAAGGAGAACCTTTACTACTACTACTACTACTACTACTACTACTGTTATTAATTTGTGAATCTGTCTCCTGCTCCTGCACGCTATCAGCTATAATACAGTAGTTTACCTATTACCTCATATTGTAAAACAAAGAAACCCAGAGGAAGCCTCGTGAGAAACACAATTTGAAACATGAAATGTTTTAATTCCGGCATCCCCAAACTTCGGCCCTCCAGATGTTTTGGACTACAATTCCCATCATCCCTGACCACTGGTCCTGTTAGCTAGGGATCATGGGAGTTGTAGGCCAAATCATCTGGAGGGCAGCAGTTTGGGGATGCCTGTTTTAATTCTTGCCTAGCCTATGGCAGTCAGTATTAGTAGCTGTTAAACCTATGCTGTGAGATAGTGTATGATCTTTGCACTGTTTAACTGCTACTTCACTTCATCCTTTAAACTTCCTTATCCTGCTGTTCAGCTGTGGCCTCTTTCAACCTCCATTCCTTACAATATAGTAGCTAACCTCTCAAATGACTCCTGGTGTCCTCCCATCTGAAAGCTTGGTTTCAGCAGCAATGCCTCCTCTGATTCATTTTGTTTGCAGGGAGATTAAAAAATGCTGGCTATTTAATGAGCTTCCCAGGAGGTTAGAAGATGACCTTGCGTCATAGCAAGTGCTTTGCCATACTTTTCAGTGCATTTCCCTGTCACTTTCCTGACTGCAAAAAGTCTGATCTCTTGGAGCAGTTGGTTTGTTGCCCAAGACCTTCCAATCTACCATAATTGCCCATTTGCTGGCGTGTGGTTGCATCTGTAAAGTGACCCTAGAGTTTTATGAAGCCAGGAAGGAGGCATCTATTTTATGTTCTGGGTCTCCAATATTTTGGCATTCCACTTTATATTTAGGGTTGGTCCCTAAATGAAATCACAGATGAGTCATACATTTCCCACTTCCCCTGAAAACTTAAAGCTATATTATGAGGCAGCTTGTCTTGTATGGCTTAGAGATTGGATTATGTTGGAAGGTTACAAAGTTACTTTAAAAGAATAAAATGACACTCTTTAAATAGCAAGCCTCATTATTTGAGACAACCTTGTCATTATAATCATATTTTTTGTTGAGGATGTAATGCTCTTACCATTTTCTGTTTACTGTTTTCTTAATTCAGAAAGAGACTATTTTTAGAGCATAACTTGGGTACACACAAAAAATTCTCTGTGCCCATACACTGCATGAAATCAACACTATTTTACTAATTTAGATACAGAGCCTTTTCTACCCTGTTTCTCATATTTTAAGACATACCCATAAAATAAGCCATAGCAGGATTTTTAAGCATTCAAGGAATATAAGCCATACCCCGAAAATAAGACATAGTGATAGGCACAGCAGCAATGCTGGCCACGGCAGGAGGAAGAGGAAAAAAATAAGACATCCCTTGAAAATAAGCCATAGTGTGTTTTTTGGAGGAAAAAATAAATATAAGACGTGTCTTATAATATGAGAAACACGGTAACTCAGAGCAGATAATGTAAAATAAGCACTCACTATCTCCCAAGAATGAGCCTGTCCTCCCCCTTAGCTTTCATGTTCCCCCTTCTTCCTCCAGCTTCGCTGCAAAGAGATCAGAAGTCCCTGCTTCTATTTTATATCAACTGCAGTTTGCCACGAGCTGAACCAACTGAGGTTCATCTTAGCTATGATTTCTGGAAATAAGCCAATTTGAGACTATGGTTTACAAACTACAGTGGTACCTTTACTAAATCCAGTCTATTATAAGTCCATTTTGGACTAAGTCCAATCGCAACCTGGAAATGAGTGCTCCGGGTTGAGTCTTTTTATATATATAAGTCTGGCTCCGCTGCTGTTCTAGGGGCCGCTTTTCATCATCTGGTTCCTGTTGAGTGTGTTTCGTTTGTTAATTGAATCCCTCGCTGCTAATCCGAGGCTTCCTGTTGAGTCTGCCAGCTGTTGAGTCCCGAGCACCCACACAACACAGAGGTGATATTTGGAGGTTTTGTTTTTGCAATTTTTTGCGTTTTGGTTTGTGTGGCTTTGTCGGTCTTTTGACTGTGACTTCGTTTTATGAGGCTGACCTGTGACTGTGGCTTGTGGCTTGGTTTTGTGGAACCCAGTTCAGCTACTGGTTGATTGTGTGACTGCAAAAATGTATAAAAGCCCCCCCCCCCAAAAAAAAACAATGACTATCATCAGTTTACATAAGGAAAAATAAATAAATGTGTTTTTTTTTCATCTACAATACTGTCTTATTTAGTTTATAGTACAGTACGTTGATTATTGCCTTCATTTTATGGATCAATGGTCTCGTTAGACAGTGAAATTTGTGTTAAATTGCTGTTTTAGGGGGTGTTTTTGGATCAATCCATTTTCAATTACTTCCTATGGGAAAACACGCCTTGTTTTATTTTTATTTTTTTAAAAAATATTTTTTATTAAACATTTTATAACAAACAAAAAATACATAAAATACCAAAAATACAAAGAACATCATTGCAACAACAAAAAACATCAATAGAAACAGAAACATAAACATATCATCTTTAATCAAATTTTTAAATCATTGTCTTTTTGGCTTCCCCAACTCCCCACTATCTGATTTTCATTTTGAATATCACTGTAGCAGTTTCTATTTCATCTCTTTTACTTCCTTCATACTATAATCTCCTTAGTTCCTCTTAATCTCGTCTTTATATTTGCATATCAATTTTTCAACCTTATAAACTCCTCTTATCTCCCTATTGCCTTAACTTCTGTATTTCCCTAGATATTCAGATTTTCAACTTTCAAAAGTAGTTCCCTATATATATTTTAAACTTTCTCCAGTCTTCCTCCACTCTTTCCCCTGCTTGATCTCGGAGTCTTCCTGTCAGCTCTGCCAGTTCCATAAAGTCCAGCATTTTCATTTGCCATTCCTGTAAAGAGGGCAATTCCTCTTTTTTCCAATATTTTGCAATTAAAATCCTCGCAGCTGTGGTGGCATACATAAACAGATTGACATCTTTTTTGGGGATTTCTTCCCCTACTATTCCAAGTAAAAAGGCCTCTGGTTTTTTCAAAAACGTATTTTTATATATCTTTTTCATTTCATTATAAATCATTTCCCAGAAGCCTTTTATCTTGGGGCATGTCCACCACATATGATAGAATGAACCAACTTCTTCTTTACATTTCCAGCATTTATTATCACCTTTGTGATACATTTTCGCTAATTTTACCGGAGTCAAATACCATCTATACATCATTTTCATTAAATTCTCTTTCAGCGCCGTGCATGCCGTAAATTTCATACCCTTCTTCCACAATTTTTCCCAGTCCGACATCATTACATTATGACCCAAATCCTTGGCCCAATCAATCATAACCGATTTTGTTTGCTCATCTTTCAGATGCCATTCTAACAATAAATTATACATTCTGGACAAATTCTTGCTATCTGTCTCTATTAACTCTGTTTCTAATTTCGATTTTTCTGATTGAAATCCTATTTTTTTATCTATTTTGAATGCTTCATTTATCTGCACATACTGAAACTAATCACTTAACCTATCCTTCAATTGTTCATACGGCCTTAACTTAAATTGGTTTTCCACCTCCATCAAAATGTCTTTGTATTTCAGCCTGTTCTCATCCATATTTGTCCTTTTAGGTTTCTTCGCCTCAAGTGGCGAAATCCACCTAGGAGTTTTCCTTTCCAACAAATCTTTGTATCTAATCCATACATTAAACAATGATTTCCTGATTATATGGTTTTTGAAACCTTTATGTAGCTTTACCTTATCATACCATAAATACGCATGCCACCCAAATGCATTATCATGGCCTTCCAAATCTAACACATCATCATTGTCTAGCAGAAACCATTCCTTCAACCAGCAGAAAGCTGCGGCTTCAAAGTAAATCTTTAAGTCTGGCAGTGAGAATCCTCCCCTTTCTTTTACATCTGTCAAAAGTTTGTATTTGATTCTGGGTTTCTTCCCCTGCCAGACAAATTTAGACAATGTCTTTTGCCACTCTTGAAAACATTTCAACTTATCCACTATCGGAAGGGCCTGAAATAAAAACAACATTCTTGGCATCCATTGTATTGCCAAGAAGCACGCCTTGTTTTAATTCTGCTTTGTTTTAAGACCGGACTTCCGGAACGGATTACAGTCTTAAATCAAGGTACCACTGTATGCTTAAGATTAACCACAGTTTAGGATTTGAATGTAACAGGCACACAGGCACTAGGATAGGGGGCCTTGAACAGCTTGGAATCCAGGCACTTCCAATACTGCCTGGCTCATGCCTCAGGAATTGCAGCGGGAGCCCACATTGCAGCCCTTCAGTGGTTATTATGGCTCCTCTGGTGGTGTTGCAGGGCAGGGTTTTCACCTAGAATCATAGAATCGTAGAGTTGGAAGAGACCACAAGGGCCATCCAGTCCAACCCCCTGCCGAGCAGGAAACACCATCAAAGCATTCTTGACATATGCCTGTCAAGCCTCCACTTAAAGACCTCCAAAGAAGGAGACTCCACCACACTCCTTGGTAGCAAATTCCACTGCCAAACAGCTCTTACTGTCAGGAAGTTCTTCCTAATGTTTAGGTGGAATCTTCTTTCTTGTAGTTTGAATCCATTGCTCCGTGTCCGCTTCTCTGGAGCAGCAGAAAACAACCTTTCTCCCTCCTCTATATGACATCCTTTCATATATTTGAACATGGCTTAACCTTGTTAACCCCTTAACCTTCTCTTCTCCAGGCTAAACATACCCAGCTCCCTAAGCCGTTCCTCATAAGGCATCGTTTCCAGGCCTTTGACCATTTTCGTTGCCCTCTTCTGGACACGTTCCAGCTTGTCAGTATCCTTCTTGAACTGTGGTGCCCAGAACTGGACACAGTACTCCAGGTGAGGTCTGACCAGAGCAGAATACAGTGGTACTATTACTTCCCTAGATCTAGATGCTATACTCCTATTGATGCAGCCCAGAATTGCATTGGCTTTTTTAGCTGCTGCATCACACTGTTGACTCATGTCAAGTTTGTGGTCTACCAAGACTCCTAGATCCTTTTCACCTGTCAGATGGCATTTGTGACTCCCCCACCCCCCATAGCTATCATTTCATCACCAGCTAAAAGCGTATCTGTTCACCCAGACCTTTGAGGAAGAGTGGTTGGCGTTGGATTTCCGCTCTCTCCTTTTCTTTGGGCGTTGGTCAACTAAATTTTACACAGAGTAGACCTACTGAAATCAGTGGTCCTAACTTAGTCATGTTCAGTTCAGAGCAGAGTAGGTTTACTCAGAATAGTAGAGGAGGATTTCGGTGCAGGCATTTCTGTTTGCCAGTCCCCCCCATGCTCTGTTCTACAGGTTCTCCTGACCCCCCGGGACAGGTTTGGAGGAAGGGGACACGGGAGGGAGGCGGGGAAGCCCCTTGCTCTAGCTGGACCCCTTCTGCTGGCATCTGCTAGCACACTGGGTTTGCTGGATCCTGCCCTTTGTCTTCAAAAATGACAGCGCTGGGAAATATAAGAGATTTCCTGCAGGAAAGCACCCTAAGGAAGGGTATGGGGTGTGTGTGCTTTTGGGGGGGGGTGTCACTTTATTTGTTGTTACATTGAGGCTGGGCATTTAGAACAACCTAATAAACAAAATAAACCTAATAAACATGTATGGAAGTGAGAGCTGGACCAAAAAGAAGGCTGATCGCCGAAGAATTGAAGCTTTTGAATTATGGTGCTGGAGGAGACTCTTGAGAGTCCCATGGACTGCAAGATGATCAAACCTATCCATTCTGAAGGAAATCAGCCCCGAGTGCTCACTGGAAGGACAGATCGTGAAGCTGACGCTCCAATACTTTGGCCACCTCATGAGAAGAGAAGACTCCCTGGAAAAGACCCTGATGTTGGGAAAGATTGGGGGTACAAGGAGAAGGGGACGACAGGATGAGATGGTTGGACAGTGTTCTCGAAGCTACGAACATGAGTTTGACCAAACTGCGGGAGGCAGTGCAAGACAGGAGTGCCTGGCATGCTATGGTCCATGGGGTCACGAAGAGTCGGACACAAAGAAACAAAAGGTCAGACTGGTCAAAAACCAGTTAAGTGATACGGTTCTGGCGTGGCCCTCTGGTGATGACCTTGTACTTTTCACCCTTTGGATGAAGCCAGCAACTGCCCAATGGGACCAGAAAAATTGCAATTCTGTAAGTAGTTCCACAAATAATCCACGGTGGTGGTTGTTAGTACCTATTGTTGATCCCTTCCTTTGATCAGCCTCCCTCATCCTGTCAGTGATTCATGATGGCTGATGAGCTGTATTAATAACCTGTCAGCCCACACCTTTCCCTGCTCTCTGTCCTGTCACCTAGCTGCCAGCTACAGCTGCAGGCTGGCATTTGCATAATGCAAAGTAGTTTATTTGGACTGTCTCTCACGCCTGTGGGTTTGTGTGAGTTGTGAGCCTGTGCCACAGACAGGGAGCAAGTTAGTGGGAGGGAAGGAGATGGGTGACTTCCGGCCCTCCCCTCCCCTCCTCTCCCCTCCTCATGGTCACCCAATTGTGCAAAAAAAAAATCCAGCATTAGTGATGCTCCAGACATTGGTGAGATTCATTTTTTCTCTGTGACAGCATTAGGAAAATGTGAAAGCATTTGTTAAAATAGCGAGAGCCCCTCCTCCCCCCTTGCTCTCTTTCGTGCATTTTCCCATGCTAGATCACAGCCTTTCCCCCCTGGTCTGATACTGTCTGGGGGAGAGAGGGGGGGGACAGGGTACATTCCCACCACCGAATCAAGGGGACCACATACCCTCTTGTACTGGGATTCACATCCCACTGAAAAGGAGGCAGTACATCAACATGCAGATGTATTTCAGAGCATGACAGAGTGTCGAATTGGTTGCCTTGGCAATGGAGATGTCTCTCCCCTTCCTGGCTGGCATCAGCCTCCTGGCACAAAACATGCATCCTGGCCCTTGTGGCTGTAGGGGAGGGAGGACTGTGGCCCTCCAGGTGTTGTTGGAGTGGCTGGGGCTGATGGGAACTGGAGTCCCAAAACACTTGGTGAACCGGAGATCACCCATCACTGTGTTAGATCCGACTCCTGTGCAATACTGTATATTAGGATCTAGGATTTCTCACTCTCTGCCTCAATTTCTGCCATATTCCCCAGTGCTGCAAATACTAGCAGGAGCGGCTGTTGTAAATTTTAAGGCTATATATAGCCAGGTGGCGCTGTGGTTAAACCACTGAGCCTAGGGCTTGCTGATCAGAAGGTCAGCGGTTCGAATCCCTGTGACAGGGTGAGCTCCTGTTGCTCGGTCCCAGCTCCTGCCAACCTAGCAGTTCGAAAGCACGTCAAAATGCAAGTAGATAAATAGGAACCGCTACAGCGGGAAGGTAAACGGCGTTTCCATGTGCTGCTCTGGTTTGCCAGAAGCGGCTTTGTCATGCTGGCCACATGACCTGGAAGCTCTACGCCGGCTCCCTCGGCCAATAATGCGAGATGAGCGCACAACCCCAGAGTCGGTCACGACTGGACCTAATGGTCAGGGGTCCCTTTACCTTTATATATATATATATATATATATATATATATATATATATATATATATATATAATTATTGTTCATAAACATGTACATGAATGTACAGGCACATGTCTGAAGCAGCACAGGAAGACAGGCCTGACTGACACCATTTTGACTCTCTCTGACCAGAATCACACACACATTTCCACATGACTTATCAACTTGGGAGCCATAATCCTGTAAGCCGGAGGCTCTGCCAACTGGACACTTCCCCATCAATGGTGCCAGACTACTAGCCATCTCATTCACAATGGAAGACTCCTCCGAACAAAAGATAGTGATCAACTTTTAGGAAACTGTTAATTTCTCTTGGTGTTTAGGAATTCACACCTGGGAGGGGTAAGAGGAGGACTAGGAGAGGTGTCAAAGTTGCTCAGATTTCTACCTTGAACCCTCCCTTTTTGTGAGGTATTGATTACGTAGCGGTGATGTAGGAGTGATGTATTTTGGGGGTGTTTCTTGGTGATGGGAAAACTGATAAAAGTGGAGGTTCCCTTTTGTTCTGGGTGCCTTCCTTGTTCTCCTGCATGAGGGGAAGGACCCTGTTGCAACAGCAAAAATAAAGGATTTGCTTCTCAAAACTCTCTGGTTGGCCTCTGTTATATTCTCCAACCGATGGAGAACCCCATAAGGGCAGATTTTTGCTTATTACAGCGGCCCATCCCTCCCATTGTGCCATCTGAGGTGAAACAGGAGTGTGCCACCTCCTGCCCCTTCCTCCCTTCCACCCCACCTCTTGCTGAAACTTGACGAGAGGGGGGCATTCCACGAGGCCATGTTGCTTGTCTTCTCTGCCCCAGGGGCTAGGAAGACGAGTGGCAACACCGAGCACCGGAACACACACATTTCACACAACGCTCCGTAGCCGCTGCGAGAAAATGAGAGGTTTGATCACCGTTTCGTTTCAAGGACATGTTCCAACCGAGCAAAAGAACTCAAGGAGAAGCAGAGCACAACCTGAAGAGGGCGGGTGGCCTGGGGAGCACCCCGGGGGCCAAGTAGAGCAGGCTGAAGGGCCACACCAGAATTCCTGAGTCCAAGCACCAGCTCAATGCTGGGACGGTTTTGTCTCGCTTGTGTGCAGAATCCACGAAGCCCTCCTGACACTAGGATCAGCTAGGATTCTTTGCCAAGTGAGTCGGTGGGGCTTTAGCTGGCTGGGAAAGAGCAGGGGGAGGGGAGGGGAGGGGAGGGGAGAGAGTGAGTCAGCCAGCCGCTGACTGCTGGGAGCTTAGGAAGAGCCGCAGGGGCTGTTCAATAAATCATGGCAGCAAGATGTACCCTTGGAAGGCGATGGCATGACCTTTGTGGTGACAAGACAAACAGCAGCTCTGGCTTTACCTGTCAGGCCACATCCACCTCAAGGGGATGGCACGCTTGGTTCTCAGAAAGAGGGTTTTCTGCCGCCAAGGGCACTGGCCTCTCCTGTCCATCGTGGTCACGAAGGGCCACAGTTCCTTCCTCCTGGTTAGTCGCTAGAGCACAGGAGGATGGAAAGCCAAAAAAGCAACAGTTCTGTGCCTGGTCATCTTATAAGACAGGACTATTTGGGGTTTGGTTTTTTTGTATATATATAAAAAGGTGTTTCCTGTCATGGGGAAAGGATGTGCTTCGAGACATGCTGTCTCCCTAAAAAAAAAGCCTCGTGTGGTGTGCTTTGTACATGTGTGTTGTGCATGCATTTGTGTAATTTATCATACTTAGGTGTCAGAGGTTATTTACGGCTACTCCTGAGTAACGACTCTCCACAAACTTGTCTTTCAGAGTCTTTATTGGTGCACATTATTTACAGTGTGATGAGCTGTCGGTTTCATGTCCGCTATTCCGTGTCAGAATCCGGCACTGCCCCTTTCCGCCCCTTGGACCAACATAAGAGAGCCTGGGGACAGCGAATCTCCTCCCTTTCCTCCTTCTCCTTAATTCCAGTGCCGGGGGAAAGGGTCTACGCTCTGTCTTTTCCCTCTCCCCCCTTTCCGTCTCTCTCTCTCTCCCCGCCTGTGGAGCAGGGGCTCTTCCCTGCTGCCGGAGCCCTGGCTCTCCCTCTCTGCTTCCTGACTAGCTCCTTCAGACCCTGCGCTTCCATGGCTGCTTGGGGAGGAGCTGCTCTTCTGATGATAGGGGGAGGTTCTCTATACTTTCTCCCCCTTACATTAGGTATGCACGAAATGGTGGCCCTCCCCACTTTGGTTGGCTACACTATTGCTTGCGCCCTGTGCACTACAAGCACATGTGGCCCTTGGCAGGTTGACTAAGAGGGAATGTGGCCCTCAGGCCAAAAAGGGCTTCCCATCCCCAGGAGGACACTCTGCATCGTGCTAAGAGACACTTACCAGTAGTGGTCACCAGAGGGTTGGGTTGCTTTTTTTAAACCAATGGTGGCAGTATTAACATTCAAAGTCTAGGGTGTTTTTTTGCTTGTTTATTTGAGACCCGCATAGGATAACAGACACAGCTATAACAAACTGCAGAAGAAATATGGGACCAGGATAAGAGCTGTATGAAGGGATGGGGTTTATTGTGGGGGCAGCTGCGCTACCACATCCCAAAATGTGTGCCACACTGCGTGGGATATACAATGTGATGCCCTCCATATGTTGTTGGACTCTAGGTGTCACCATTCCTGGTAATTGGGAGTCCACAGAATCTGCAGGGCACCACACGGCCCACCCCTGACACACACATACAGACCCAGCTCTGATCCCAGCCTCAGAGACCCTGTTTTTTTACTTTTAGAAATTCCCAGATTATGCAAGAACCAGGCCTAGAATCAAGTTCTGCAGCTGGTGTACATTTGGGAAACTTCTGTTATTTAATTTGTATGCTATGAAAAGTGTACACAGTTGCACAATGTGTGTGTTTCTTGGAGACTTTGCCTTCGGAATGAGAGCATATCTGGTATGCCGTTTCAGTGCTTTGTTCACTTTTTTTGTCAAGTAACTGGAAGAAAAATGATCTGAGTCTTAGCAAAGCATGGGGTATGAATTTTGGAAAGGAGCTTAGTTCAGTGTTGGAGCCCATGCTATGCATGCAAATGGTCCCGAGGTCAGTGACCAGCCTTTTGAGGTGGGACTGAGAAAGTGCCCTGTCTAGATCTCTGAGCTAGACAGACCAATAATCTGATTTATTATAAAACAGGGAAGAAGATGAATGAGGGGAGAGCGACAGAGCAGAGGACTTTTGAGAGGGACTTGCAGGGGTCCTGAGTACTGAAGTAAGTCTAGTGTTCTGATCAAGAAAGGTCATAGTCCCACACTCTATTCTGCCTTGCCCAGACCACACCTGGAGTCCTGTGTCCAGTTCTGGGCACCCCATTTGAGATTTCCTCATTGACAAATGGAGGGGGAGTTGGGTATGTGTAGCCTGGAGAAAAGGGAACTAAAAGGAGATGTAGGTCTTCAGATATCTCAAGGACTATCACATGGAAGATGGAGCAAGCTTGCAAGAAAGGAGATTCCGACTCAACATCAGGAAGAACTTTCTGACAGTAAGAGCTATTTGACAGTGGAACAGAGTGGCAGACTCTCCTTCCTTGGAGGTTTTTAAGCAGATATTGGATGGTTATCTGCAGGGCCGTCTTAAGCACCTTTGGCGTCCTGGCGCCGTGGTGCATCGGACCCCTCCGCCGCCCCCCGCCGCCCCGTTTTCCAGCGTGGCGGGCGGGTGGGCAGCTGGGCTCAGCGCGCAGCACGGTCGCCGAGGGCGCTGCTGCGCGACGGGCGGGCCACGGGGGCTTGCTGCGTGGCAGAGCGGCCGGCGGGTGGGCAGGCGCGGCTGCGTGGCGCCCTGCGCCACCCAGCCTGGCCATACAGCCGGCCCTGGTTATCTGTCATGGATGCTTTAGTTGGGATTCCTGCGCTGCAGGGGGTTGGAATACATGACCGTTGGGATCCCTTCCAACTCTACAGTTCTGTGATTCTATCATTCTGTGACTCACTGAGCTGGCAGTCACTGCCAGTTCCATCCCTATATTAAGAGGTGCTTGAAATTGTTTGATGTGATACTGATTGGCTCCCAGAGATATTGCCACTTCCTGGTCATGCCGTCAAGAGCAAGTGGCAGCCTTCCTAGGTGCAAGCAAGGCATGGCATTTGCGGGTCAGAAGCCACCCACACTGGAATTATCATTTGGGAATGCAAAGTGCCTTTATCACCCAATGAAACATGATGTAAAATGGCTGCTATCTGATACTTCTCTCTTGGGCTGCTTGGCAAAAACACAGCATATAAAAACATGCGCGCCCAAAAACATGGAGGAATTCCCTCTCCCACCTTATGCCTGGATTAGGCACATGGTGCTTAAGCAGAATGAGATGCATATAACTCAATGTTTAATATTAATATTACCATCCTATATAATAATCCTATAGTAGGATCCTTATGGAGCCAAAATGTCACCACCTGTATATCATCCAAAAGGCTTGGAGAAACCTCAAAGTTTACAGAAACACACACAGGCACAAATATTTACATGGGGGGGGCTTAAGGGAGGGGAAGCCCCCAAATAGCCCATTGAGGACTGAGCATGCTCAGTGGGCATGGAAATTTGACTGACAGCTCTTTGCAGGGTGGGGGACTGAAGATCAGTGGAAAGGAATGAAGGTCTTCTGAGGGCAGGGGGGAATGAGGAGGAAACAGAACTCTGAACAAGAGCATGACACACTGCAATGCTTTAGTAGTAGTAGTACTGTAGTAGTAGTAAATACATATAGGGAGGAATTCAACGTAGCGCTAAGCAGATTGCTCTGTCAGCGCAAGCTTTTCTGTATTTCTTTGATGGAGTGATCTGCCCTGCTCTTCCCCTGCACTGTTCTGGGAGCTCTCCCCACCACCACCACCTTGGGCCTGGGGCCAATTGTGGGAGAAAAGGAGGAGGGAAAGGCTTGTTGCAGTAGCAGAAGCCCTAGTGCAGGCTGCCACTTGCAAAACTACTTAGCTGAATCCAGGCTACAAGCTAAATGCTTATAAAAGCCCTGTTGCAGATGTGGGTCCAAGAGAACTGCAGCTTGCCTTATCTATCTATCTATCTATCTATCTATCTATCTATCTATCTATCTATCTATCTATCATCTATCTAATAATAATAATAATAATAATAATAATACCCCGCCCACCTGGATGGGTTTCCCCAGCCACTCAGGGCGGCTCACAGCACATAGTGAGGTGAGATACGAAGCAAGTCTTTCCTGGTTCGTGGCTCTGTCTGGTTCCTATGACACTGGCTCTCAGTGACTTGGGGACTGGAATTGCCCACTAGCAGCTCTGGGAGGTTGGGGAGCTGGTATGATCATGTGTTTTTAGCATGAACAGAAACAGAGTGCCATGTCAGTTCTGACACACTGTTCTGGAGCTCCTGGATGCTGCCTCTTCTTTTGACTCGCATATCCCATGATATTATCAGCATTACTCCGGGCAGTGTATATCATGCTTACGTTCTCCCAAAACATAACTATGTTGGAACGGGGTGGGATACCTGTTGCCCCTACAGGTGTTGTGGAATACAGCTCCCATAACTGCTAGCGACTGGCCAATGGCCAGGCTGACTGGGGCTGTTGGGAGTTCCCAGCAACACAACTTCACCTGACTTAAAGAATTTGCTGTCACAAGCTGTCATGACGGCTTTTATACAGGATTAGTGAGATTTGCAGATGGTTAGGTCTATCAGCGGGTATTAGCCATGAAGCCTAAATGAAAGCTCCGTTTCTACAGAGGCAAGATACCTCTGGATAGCCAGATGCTGGGAGCCTTGCCTGTAAGCTTCCTGGGACATATGGTTGGCACTGAACTAGCTAAGGCTTTGGTCCAGTCCAGCAGGGGCTGCTCTTAACACTGTTGATATCTTTGATCAGTCTAGTTGTTTTTGGAATAGGCAGGGTATGGAAGGAAGCTGTTGTATTACATAAGCTTCCTCACCAGGTGGCCAATTCTTTAAAGAGCAAAACTGATTACAAATGCCACGATGGACGTGATACAAATAAGAAGAGGATGCATTGGTTTGTTGTCTAGAAATGCATGTATTTTGTTTGGTGCTGAAACAGAGAGAGACCCTTTAAAAAAGAAAACAAAGAAAAAAACCTATTCACAAAACAAGCTGCAATATTTGTTTCTCTTGAAAAGCAGAATTCAAGCTGCACAAGTTTGTGAAGGTCTTCTACGAGACTGAATGCACGATTTAGGCTTCTTCAGTCGGTGGCTTTGCCATTCAGTTCAGATCAGTGACGCTGTGGCAGCGAAGCACAGCCTTCAAATTGTCAAAGAATAATAGAAACAAATTTCCCTGCAGAGGCAACCTTCCCATGAAGCTGGCTCATTTCTGTTAGCTTTTATTCAGGGCCACAAAGGAGGCATGTTTTGGGCCCGTGGGCAGAACCCACCAGAATACTGGCCTGGACAATCCCCGGAGAAATGAATAAGAGCTGTGCAAGAGTTCTACATACACAGCTCCTGTTCATCTTAATGTTGTGGTTCCCAACATGGGGCACACGCCCCATAGGGGGGTGATTTGATATTAAAGGGGGGCAGTTTGAGAATGAGTTAGACCAAGTTAATGACCTTTTAGGCTTCTTCCACGTGAATAGGAGTTCACTTTTTGAATAATAAGAATTCTATGTCGGGAGGGGGAAAACAGGATTTTAGAGATGCTTAGGTGGGGCATGGTCAAAAAAAAAAGAGGTTGGGAACCGCTGTCTTAATGGAACTTACTTTTATAGGGGAAACTTCCAATCAGACCTCATCAATGTCCATGTGGAATTAGGGTTCTCCCACGCTCCCTCCCTCCGGCAATGTGTAAAATGTTTTCAGCTTTCCTGTGCTCCACATTATCTGGAGCCCAGATTCTGAACCATTCTGATTTTGAATCCCTCTCCTCCGATGTGTTCCTCTCAGTTGTGTAGCATCTTCAGACTGGATGCCCACATTATGAGCACATTCAGGGCAAAGCATTCCCTGGAGAGCATCCATTGCTTCTTTTATATATGAGAGGCCGTCTGCTAATGCCAGCTCCTCTGCCATCGTGCCGTCTAACCCACATGATAGAAGAAACCAGAAGAATACATTCTTATGTGCCAGGCATCCCCAAACTGCGGCCCTCCAGATGTTTTGGCCTACAACTCCCATGATCCCTAGCTAACAGGACCAGTGGTCGGGGAAGATGGGAATTGTAGTCCAAAACATTTGGAGGGCCGAAGTTTGGGGATGCCTGTTATATGCTGTTGGGGAAGGACATTGGGAATTGACTACTGAGAAACTTTCTAAGGCTTTGATTCTGCCATGCACAACAGCAAACTCTGCGCCTTCTCTGCAACAGCTTTGTATTGTCAGGATTCTGCAGGGGAACAAAGCTGCCATTTCTGTGCTTTCTCATCAAGGAGCCTCAGCTGAAACAAAACACATGGATTTCACGGAACCTTGCCCACCAGTCATGGGTTGGAGCAGTGCTTGGGGGTGGGGTGGTATTTCATCAGCACTTTGTTAATCCTTTCAACTGCTTCCTATTACCCTTAGATTAGTGGCTGGAAAACAATGTGCATTCTTTTGGAATTGAATCTCTCCCCTCACCCACCCACCCACATGAGCTTCTCAGAGCACCCCACCACTTCAGTGGTTTGATGTTATTTACACAGTGGCTTTATCTGGCCTGCAAGAAGAAAACAGGACACTTGAAGAGTCGTAATTTGAATGGGCACCTTTGGGGCCTGTATCCTAACCCTGGAAGGAGGAAGCCGCTGCCTGGACTGAGAGACAGAAAGGGAAGCTTATGTGTGGACTTTGATGTTGAGTAGAAGACAAGAGCAGCCTCTACTGGCAGATGCTGTTACTTCTTGTTGTTGTTGTTTAGTCGTTTAGTTGTGTCCTACTCTTCGTGACCCCATGGACCATAGCACGCCAGGCACTCCTGTCTTGCACTGCCTCCCGCAGTTTGGTCAAACTCATGTTCATAGCTTCGAGAACACTGTCCAACCATCTTGTCCTCTGTCGTCCCCTTCTCCTTGTGCCCTCAATCTTTCCCAACATCAGGGTCTTTTCCAGGGAGTCTTCTCTTCTCATGAGGTGGCCAAAGTATTGGAGCCTCAGCTTCACGATCTGTCCTTCCAGTGAGCACCCAGGGCTGATTTCCTTCAGAATGGATAGGTTTGATCTTCTTGCAGTCCATGGGACTCTCAAGAGTCTCCTCCAGCACCATAATTCAAAAGCATCAATTCTTCGGCGATCAGCCTTCTTGATGGTCCAGCTCTCACTTCCATACATCACTACTGGGAAAACCATAGCTTTAACTATACGGACCTTTGTCGGCAAGGTGATCTCTCTGCTTTTTAAAATGCTGTCTAGGTTTGTCATTGCTTTTCTCCCAAGAAGCAGGCGTCTTTTCATTTCGTGACTGCTGTCACAATCTGCAGTGATCAAGGAGCCCAAGAAAGTAAAATCTCTCACTGCCACTCCAGTATCCCTGCCAAGAAAACTCCATGGACAAAGACAACAGGCTGTTACTTCTACGGAGTCATTAACCATGGTTTCCAAACCTGATGTAGAATTCTTTCCCCCAAAGGGTGGAGGGGCATTTCCCAAAGGTTATGGAAGGGCGTGGGGGGCCCAACTAGTCCCCCTTCTTTCAGCCCTTAGGAAAAGTTGCTGTTACTTCACCATGTATTCGGGTTCCTTTCATTTTCTTCTTGCTGTTACAGAAAGTTTCTTTAAAATAGCTCTGGTTTCTAGCTCTCTGCTTTTCTGCATTTTCTTTTCTTGTGTGCTTTGCATATGCTTTGTTCTGTTGTCTCCTTGGGGATTCTTGTGACCAAAAGGCAGCACATCCTTTCATATGTCTGACCGATCAATAGATTTGGTACAACTGCTTACACTCGTATCGATCAAAGATAACATTGCGTTCTTGGATCCTAATGGGGTTTAGAAGCTTTTAAGAGAAGTTAGTCAAAGTTATTGAAGTAACTAGAACAAACATTTCAGTGTCTTAAGTCGTGCAGATTTGGGGCCTTATCATCTTTGGTTGTGGAGGGAAGAGAAGATGATACCACAAAACAAGTCATGCAAGGTTCTTCCTTTGTCCCTAAATCACTTTGGATGATGAGCCGCATGGGAAGGGAAGCTTGTGCAGTGGTTAGAGAAGGATGGGCTGAGAGGCAAGATTTTCGAGTTCTCTGAGCACTACAAGGGAAGTTCTGTTGTTTTTTTAATGGATTGGAGCTGGTAGGCTAGAGAATTGTTCTATTGGCATTTATCAAAGAAATATTAAGAGGTCGCTTGATCTAGTGTTGACTGAGTGTTAGACTTAGCTCCCATTTATGCTTCAAAAATCACTTTAGGACACATCCCAGCTACCGGTACTTAAACTTTCACAAAGTGAAGGTTTCACACGCTCTAAAAGTCTCCATGCTTCCAGTGACTAAGCATAGGACTGACTCTTGCCCTTCGCCAAGTTCCAAATTGATACAAATCCATGATGATAATATTGGATGCAGAGGATCAATGAGCTACTTCAGACAGAGTACATCCATTTGTAAATGATACCAATAGTGCTTCAGGATTGAACTGCAGCTTATAAATACTGCAGGGCTCTTGACTGAATTAAAAACAGCCATCTTGTACATTTTGAAAGCTCACTCTGGCCTCAGGCATGGGACAACCCCCCCACCCCCACCCCGGCAAGTCTCCGTTAACTTCTACTGGAAAACAACTCGGCCTGTGCTCAGTGCCCATAGCCTGGCAGTGGGAAGGTCTGTGACAGTGGCATTCTTAAAGCCTATCTGTGCATAAATCAGCAACAGCAACAGGGGGTTCAGGTTAGGGGGGGGCAGAACCGAGTTTTCTGTGACCCAATTGGTCAGTTAGTTATTTTTCTTTCTTACAGGTAGGTAGCCGTGTTGGTCTGACGTAGTCAAAACAAAATAATAATAATAATAATAATAATAATAATAATAATAATAATAATAATAATTCCTTCCATTAGCACCTTAGAGACCAACTAAGTTTGCCAACCTAGCAGTTCGAAAGCATGTCAAAATGCAAGTAGATAAATAGGAACCGCTACAGCGGGAAGGTAAACGGCATTTCCATGTGTTGCTCTGGTTTGCCAGAAGCGGCTTTGTCATGCTGGCCACATGACCCGGAAGCTATACGCCGGCTCCCTCGGCCAATAATGCGAGATGAGCGCCGCATCCCCAAAGACGGTCACGACTGGACCTAATGGTCAGGGGTCCCTTTACCTTTACCTTTAAGTTTGTCATAGGTATGAGCTTTCATCGAATCATAGAGTTGGAAGAGACCACAAGGGCCATCCAGTCCAACCCCCTGCCAAGCAGGAAACACCATCAAAGCATACTTGACATATGCCTGTCATGTGTGCATGCACGTGTGTACCTGAAGAAGTGTGCATGCACACGAAAGCTCATACCTATGACAAGCTTAGTTGGTCTCTAAGGTGCTACCGGTAATGGAAGGATTTTTTTTATTTATTAATAGTTTATTTTTATTTATTTACTTGAATGGGAGGACTCAGTCCATGGACCCCGTCACATTTCTGGAGCTGGAAACACAACATGGCTGAATGTTTTCATAGCAATGTAGGAAGCTGCATCTCCCCAGCTTAGACTGTCTCAGAACTGGCAGGGACTCTCCAGGGTCTCATAAAAAGGCCTTTTCTCATCATCCTGCTTCCAGATCTTCTTAAACTGGAGACGCTTAGATTAAACCTGGGACCTTTTGCAAGGTCACTGAGTGGTGGCCCCTTTCTGGCTGTGCTCTGTGCTGACAAGTGGGGGGGGGGAATCCATTGAGGCCCTCGTGTCTGTAAACCAATAGTGCAAGAGAGGTAAATGGGAGCAGTCGTAACTGCTCACCCCTGATATAAGAGATCCCAATTGATAGGTCTTCATGCATTATCACTAAAAGCACTTTCCCCAGTGGTTCCAGGGTGAGGCAGTCAGGGAGTACTGCCTCCTGGTTGACAGAAGACTTTTTAGCAAGGGTTTCTGTTCAGGTCATTGCTTAAAAAGCAATGACAAACCTAGACAGCATCTTAAAAAGCAGAGACATCACCTTGCCTACAAAGGTCCGTATAGTTAAAGCTATGGTTTCCCCAGTAGTGATGTATGGAAGTGAGAGTTGGACCATAAAGAAGGCTGATCGCCGAAGAATTGATGCTTTTGAATTATGGTGCTGGAGGAGACTCTTGAGAGTCCCACGGACTGCAAGAAGATCAAACCTATCCATTCTGAAGGAAATCAGCCCGGGGTGCTCACTGGAAGGACAGATCGTGAAGCTGAGGCTCCAATACTTTGGCCACCTCATGAGAAGAGAAGAATCCTTGGAAAAGGCCCTGATGTTGGGAAAGATTGAGGGCACTAGGAGAAGGGGACGACAGAGGATGAGATGGTTGGACAGTGTTCTCGAAGCCACGAACATGAGTTTGACCAAACTGCGGGAGGCTGTGGAAGACAGGAGTGCCTGGCGTGCTCTGGTCCATGGGGTCACGAAGAGTCGGACACGACTAAACGACTAAACAACAAACCGTTCAGGTCCCAGACCAACCCTAGTTTCTAGCATGGCTTGTATTTGAGCTGCTGCTGCAGCAGCTGTTATTCTAATTGTTAACCAGCACAGGAGCCTCACTGGGGAAAGGAAGTGGTGCCCCTGGTTAGAATTAAATGAAGGGTGAACTGAGGTTTAGAGTGGAGTGAAAGGCACTGATTGGGCTCAAGGTTCATGGAGAGAGCAGGGCCAGGGGTTCCAATGCAGAAAGGGTGGTTGAATAGAGTCCTCAAGAGCTGCCTCTGGAAGCAGATTTAAAGAGCACCCTTAGACAAGTCCCTTCCCCTTCTTCTGCCCCCAGATCTGTGGTTCTTAAGTAGTGGCAGCTTTGTTCTGCTCCAGTGACGCACTTTGAGGCTGTTGTGAGCGCAGTGACTCAGCTCTTGGGTCCATGCGCTGGCTGCTACCTTCACCACTGTTGCGGAGTTTCAACAAAAAAGGACTCTGCCCTCTTTGTCAGGAGGCCTGCTCCTAATTGTGTCTCCAGAAAGGCTGAATAAAGGGAAACAAAGGAGACACCTGTTTTTCATAAGCATCTGTGAAGATGGTAATTGGAGGGAGCCAAGAGTATTAATTGCAGAGTATAGTGCATTGTTAGCTTGGCAGGAAACCTTCCTCTTGCTTTGTTGCAACACCCAAAATCAAATCCCTCTGCTGGATTTTGACAGGGGCCTTCTTTGTTCCTGGCTGAAGTAATCTCCATTTGTTTACCTCTGCCTCATCTCAGGTGCTGTCTTGGGGCCAAACACTTTGGGCAGTGTGCAGAATTATTTTACTAGCACTTTGCAGGGTGTGTGTGTGGGGAAGAGTTGTGGATTCAAAAGAAGACCCTCACTGCGCATGGTCAGGCACCACAAAGGGAAAGTGCATACAGTCCAAACCCAAGGGGGGGAAAGAGGTTGAAACAAACACTTCGCTGCAAAATTCCAAGCAGAGATTGTTTCATACTAGGAGAGGAGTCAAGAGGGAGGCGAGGGAATGTCATTTGCGGTTCGAGGACCCCCCCCCCCCCCCGTGAGAAATGAAGACACAGTGACACATGGTATTTGAGTTAATGGGTAGAATAAGGCCACAACTTTATTGGTTAGAGCAAGTGAGAGGTATTGGCTTAGGCATTGGACACCCTAACAAGCGTGACTCCACCCCGCTCCGTGGGGGGTCATATCAGGTTAACACCCCGAGGGAGGAGCCTGTTGATGCAAATACAACTGAAAGCTCCCCCTGGTGTCACCGGGGGTCGTGCCATGGCCCTAGCCCCCAGCAGGGCGTAGGACGGGATCCACGACCGCCGGATCCCTTAAGGGGATACCCCTATAAGAGGAGGGTTGGATGATGGCCACAACCAGTCCTCAAACACACCAGACAACTCCATATTCCAATGCCAAAAGAAAGTTGTGACAAATTGCTACGAGGTAGGCGAAAAAACCAAGAGGCCGGTGCCAATTAGCCAACTGGATAAAAAACTCCTACCAGGCCCCTTGGGCAACCAAGGCAACCAACCGAAGTCCATAGCAAGGTCAAAGCACATACACAAATGGAAGACCTAAAGGGAGGGTGGGCGGGAGATCCGTCGGGATGCCGAAGGAGAAGGAGGATTCCCTTGCTGCCACGCCGATTTAAACGTCTGCAAAGCCCGCCCCCCAGCCGGCCCTATTGGCCAGCCAGAGGCTTGGTGCAGCAACAGGGATTGGCTGCAGCAGGGGGCCGATACACGCCCCCCGCTTGCCGCGTGGAGCGTGTCCCGCCCGCAAAGTCTCCCCTCGTGGAGGAGGAGAGATCTTGTGAGCCCAGCAGCTAGGAATTGGGGTAGGTCATCATCATTTTTTCCCTGCTGGTGGTGTTTGGTGGTTGTTTCCAGAATCAGCCCAAGATATTTTGCTGCTGGAGGTGAAGGGACAGGATGGCTCCCCCATTTCATTTTAAAAAGTTGAATAGATAGGCAATATAATCATATTTTGATGGTCGTGGAAATACATTATCCTCCCGAGGACATATAGCCACCGCTCCCTGCACCACCCCTGCCCAGCACCTGCTGCCTGAGGCAGCTGCTTCACTCTACCTAGTGGTAGGGCTGGCCCTGGCTATATCTTCTCTCAACGTGGTGGTACTGGTTGTCTGTTTTCTTCCAAGTGATTTCACAGCTTTCAGACACTGCTCATACAGTACTTAGCTTTGTCAACAGGGCTAAAGATGGTAGAACAGTCAAATTGGAACTTGCCGTATTTATGCGAATCTAATACGACACTGAATCTAATGCACACCTCAGTTTGCAAAACCTTGAAAGAAAATTAGTATTTGCTGGTGAATGTGCACCCTAATTTTCACGACGTAATTTGGCCAAAAAAGGCACGTATTACATTCAAGTAAATACAGTAAGTAGCTGGAGAATCTAGACAACAGATGTGTGTCTTGTATATGCCTCGGCATCAACTTGGATTCAGGTGAGAGCAAATTCGCAGAGCCAACTGTTATGTATGCGATGGTCTGTGTTCGCCTGAGCTTGGGTCTGAACTAGGATTCTGAGCCCTGTGTTCTGATTCGATACATGATATCCAATCATGTATTATTTCCAGGGTTTGGGCTACTGGCATTGGCTCTTACATTCTTGAAGGCCAACATGATTGGCTGTCTAAACCTTCAAGAACGTAAGAGCCAATGCCAGTGGGGGGTGGCTCAGGCCTTCAGAAATATATATAAGCAGTTGCTTTGCCCTTGTTTGACTGTTCTGTTCTGTTAGCTCAATAAAGTCTCTTGCTGTAATCACAATGTCCTGCCTCATAGAAACCCACGTACACTTTACTGGCAACGAAGGCCGGACGTCAGGCTGGGTAGGCTAGACAGAGCTGAAACCACTATTGAGGGCGGGACCATTGCCAAGGTGCGCTCAGGGCAGAACGTTGTGGCCACTCAGGGCCACATTGATGAATTTGACAGGACGGTCCCAGGACGGTCCCATGCTGCTAAGCTTGAGTTCTACCTCGCAGCCAATAAGATCACCAACCTGGGGTTCATTCAAGGACATAATGGAGAAACTACAAGAGCACTTTCCACCACAAGCATCAGAAGTAGCCCACCAGCAAATGGACTAAGCTCCAACCAAATCAGTGGCAGCTTTTGCCATTGCCGTTTCCTTGATCTGGAGACTGTGCTCCATGGCTGGTTTGTGTGTGGCTTAATCAACAAGGAAATGCAATGGCGCCTTTTCACAAAGAAGGACCTGACCTTCCAAGCCACGTTTAATGAGGCGTTGGCGTCCTAGGCAGCAGGTATAAGCATCCAAGAAGTTTGACAGTGACGGGCCAACCTTTTCATTTATGCGGATATAAAGGGACATCTTCAGGTGGTATAGCTACTCAGTTGTTCACTAAGAAATAAATGTTTTGGTGAGTGCTTCCAAAGGCATCAGGGTGATTTTGTGGGAAATTGCAGTCAAACATAACTATGCATGAGTACTAGTTAGTTTATGAATGGGTTAAGACCATAGAGTTAAATTCCTAAACTCAGGTCATGCCCCTTCTCTTCCTGTTCCCTCTTTCTTTGTGCAATGTAACTGACCAAGGAAGATGTGCCTAAGTGAGCTCCAAGCTTAGAGCATGTGTTTGAAGCAATCTTGTTGTATTTTCTACCTAAGAGTATTCTCCCTGGGTTCTCCTTGCTGCTGCTTGGATAAATACATGAACCTGACCTTTGGGACTTTTGTAAGTGTTTTAAACTTACTTAACCGTGTGTGGTCTGTTCATTGTAAGAGGGGTAGAAAGAGGGGTGCTGTACACAAGCAAGTGGGATATTAAAACGGGTTTAATAACAAACATTCCCGCACTATGGTGCTGCTTGACCTTTGTGAGTTAAAACTCTGCTACTGGGGACTCTCCCCTGCTGAAAAGGCGCACAGCCATTTTTGCACAGTTGTTATTTACCCCACACATGTGGGTCACAGGGATTCGTTTTTTCCTCCCACAGATTTGGCAGATGTGCATTGGCACCTATTTATTACTACAATTAAAAGTGGTTTTGTTAAGAGTTATTTAATAACATATATCACTTTAAATATACAAGAGTGTCTCTAGCTCTATTGTCGTTTGCCATTTTGCATCAGAGTGCTGCCATCACCACAACCCACACCCCAGTAGCCCCAAAGACTGCTGTACATTCAACAAATGTTCTGTCTGCACGTCTTACTTAACTCCTTTGCTGGTTGCTTATTATGAGACTTGCTTCAAGTTCCCAGGAACATTAAATTGCTGGATATTAGCCAGCCTTTACACATTCCTCCCGCCCTGCCCACCCCACCCCATCCCCCCGCAGTTTCCTGCTATGACAGTAACTCATAGAGACAATCATAATGAACAAGATTAGTCACAGATGATTTGACTACATAGAAGGCTCTTAGGTCATTGATTTCTTCTCTCCTTTAAAAGCCCTTGACAGATGAATTACTTCTGGCCCTCCTGGGAGCATGTTATAATAGTGATGTGGGCAGTTGTGTCTTTATTTGCCCTCAAACAGCCATTATCACTTGAGCAGTCCTGCTCTCTAAGCGCTCATTAAGAATTACATATTAGACTTCAGTATTCTGTGTTAAAAAGGAGAGGTGCTCCAGGAGATACTCAAGCGAAGTGGTGGACGGTGGCAGGCCAACTGATCACATAAAGACAGCCTGGTCTGAGTTGTGTCTTTAGCAAAAGCTTGATGCAGGTGGAGTTCTTCATGGGAATAAATACAGTCACCTCCTAACGCAACCTCTGCCAACTTGGTGCCCTCCATATGTTTTGGGCTGCAACTCGCTCCATCCAGCACAGCCGGCACCAGGATGTCAAAGGCTGTTCTAATCCATACTTTTCTGTATTTAGAAATGAGAAAAGGGACACTCTTGGTACGCTTCGCCATGACTTTCATTTTGGCACCAAGTAAAAAAAAACTATCATTTTGCCCAGGCATTCATAGACTAGTAGTGGTCTGCTTTGTGGCTGTTAAGAACCAGTTATTTTTAAGTGTTGTTGTTGTTGTTGTTGTTGTTGTTTAGTCGTTTAGTTGTGTCCGACTCTTCATGACCCCATGGACCATAGCACGCCAGGCACTCCTGTCTTCCACTGCCTCCCGCAGTTTGGTCAAACTCATGTTCTTAGCTTTGAGAACACTGTCCAACCATCTCATCCTCTGTCGTCCCCTTCTCCTAGTGCCCTCAATCTTTCCCAACATCAGGGTCTTTTCCAGGGAGTCTTCTCTTCTCATGAGGTGGCCAAAGTATTGGAGCCTCAGCTTCATAAGTATATGTAGTTTTAATTATGGTTGTTCTTCCAGTTAACAGAAGTCTGGTTCGTGATGGTTTGAATGTGATCAATGAACTTTTGGGATTTGTAATGGTGTTGTATCCCACCCTGAAATGAGTTCTGCTGAACTTAGGAAATATACATATATGAAAAATAAATGAAACAATACTTGCTATACCTACCAAGTATCAATGCCTGAGAGACCCTTGTTCCTCACCATCTGGAGTAAATGAAAGTTCAGGTTTATGAGTTCACAGTGCAGACAGGAGTGATGAGCTTACTTCTGGAATTAACGCCTGTTGTTTGAAACTGTAGGCGCACTAACCCGCGGGGTCACGGTTTTGCCAAATACTCAATGTCTGCTTCACTCAAAAAGGGTGCCAAACACCTGCAAATTGGTCCCTACAACGTTTGGCGGTGCAAACCCCACATTTCACGATAGACAATAAAATGAGTAAGCATTGTTGACATATGGCTGTCAAGCCTCCGCTTAAAGCATAGCTGCCAAGTTATCCCTTTTTTTAAGGGATTTTCCCTTATGCTGAATAGGCTTCCTCGCGAGAAAAGGGAAAACTTGGCAGCTATGGCTTAAAGACCTCCAAAGAAGGAGACTCCACCACACTTCTTGGCAGCGAATTCCACTGTCGAACAGCTCTTACTGTCAGGAAGTTCTTCCTAATGTTTAGGTGGAATCTTCTTTCTTGTAGTTTGAATCCATTGCTCCATGTCCGCTTCTCAGGAGCAGCAGAAAACAACCTTTCACCCTCCTCTATATGACATCCTTTTATATATTTGAACATGGCTATCATATCACCCCTTAACCTTCTCTTCTCCAGGCTAAACATACCCAGCTCCCTAAACCGTTCCTCATAAGGCATTGTTTCCAGGCCTTTGACCATTTTGGTTGCCCTCCTCTGGACACGTTCCAGCTTGTCAGTATCCTTCTTGAACTGTGGTGCCCAAAACTGGACACAGTACTCCAGGTGAGGTCTGACCAGAGCAGAATACAGTGGTACTATTACTTCCCTTGATCTAGACGCTATACTCCTATTGATGCAGTCCAGAATTGCATTGGCTTTTTTAGCTGCCGCATCACACTGTTGACTCATGTCAAGTTTGTGGTCTACCAGGACTCCTAGATCCTTTTCACATGTACTGCTCTCAGGCCAGGTGTCTCCCACCCTGTATTTGTTGTGCCTTTCATTTTTTTTTGCCCAAGTGTAGTACTGTGTAGATGTGCAGGTTGTCTTGCACATGGATCCCCTTCACAAAGCCGACTGAACTTGTGGCCGGCAGGACGTATGGCTAGAGCATGTGGCCAGAGTCCCCCCCCCCCTGTGTCCCCTTACACATCCTGTGAGCCCACTACTCTGAGCCGGTCAAAGCAGGAGAGAAGCAATCCCCGCCTGCTCAACCAGACGCATTTAGGTCCACCAGTCAAAATGCAGCAGTCAAGGCAAAGCGGAGACATTTCTTCCACTGTTTACGAAATGGGTGTAATTTCAGAGCCTGTTCCTCGGACAGCACTTTTGGCTCCCCCTGTTGGTGCAGTGATTTATTTGCTACAGCAGGTGGCAGCACCGTCTCACCGCAAAGTCACATTCCATGGCACTTTGTCAGCTGTGCTGAAATGTTTTTTGATTGCGTATGAAAATCTATGTTTCTGTTTCTTTAATTGAACGCGGTGTGCTTTTACTTTCTGCTCAATAGCCACGTAGAAAGTAAGAGTCCTGTCTCCCGAGCATTAGCCTACTGACCCGCTGATAGAGTTGTTAAAATGCAGCCAATTTGCAAATGAAACATTTTGGACATACAGATGCAGCGATGGTTAAAGCCTCACCTGCTGAATTTCTGCTTGTCAAGCAGCAGTTAAAGGCACAGGAGCCTTCCCTGGAAAGAAAATGGGCAAGCTCAGGCTGTGGGTGAATACAGAAATTCTTGTTATGAGCTTCCTGCCCTCTCCCATACTATGGTTTGTATGGGCCTTGTTTGCTATTAAATTCCTCACTCACTTTGCGTTTGTTGTTTACCCATCTAGACCAAGGCCAGTTTTTCATTCATTATTTTTTTTCTGAATGGCTCGGTATAGAAATAAATATTTTGTTTTGGGACGTCAGGAGGAACAAAAAGTAGAAATTATTTCTAAAATACTTTTTACAGGAGCAAAATGAGAGCAGATTGCCCAGTCACTTCCTTAATACAGTGTTTCCCAACCAGTGTGCCTCCAGATGTTTTGAGACTACAACTCCCATCATTCCTGACCACTGGTCTTGCTAGCTAGGGATGATGGGAGTTGTAGTCCCAAAACATCTGGAGGCACACTGGTTGGGAAACACTGCCTTAATATATTTGTACTATTGTACTTCAGGCATGTGACCAAGGCATGGGCATCAAGCAAGCTCTGCAGCTCAGAAGTACACAGTTGTTGCTGGGTTAAAGGTAAAGGTAACGGGACCCCTGACCGTTAGGTCCAGTTGCAGACAACTCAGGGGTTGCAGCACTCATCTTGCTTTACAGGCCGAGGGAGCTGACATTTGTCCGCAGACAGTTTTTTCTGGGTCATGTGGCCAGCATGACTAAGCCGCTTCTGGCGAAACCAGAGCAGCACACGGAAACGCCGTTTACCTTCCCGCTTGGAGCGGTACCTATTTATCTACTTGCATTTTGATGTGCTTTCGAACTGCTAGGTTGGCAGGAGCTGGGACCGAGCAACGGGAGCTCACCCCGTGGCTGGGATTCGAACCGTCGACCTTCTGATCGGCAAGCCCTAGGCTCTCTGGTTTAGACCACAGCGCCACCTGCATCCTGTGTTGCTAGGTTAGCGCCCCCCCCCCCAATTAAGTGTTATCACATTGCTAAAATGCTAACACTGTTTGATGTATGAGGTGAAAACAGGCTTTGTTGCTGCACAAAACCCTTTTCCTGGGTAACTTACAGCCTTCATGTAAGTTCGAAATGCCAAGACAACTCAATAGAGTTTTTTCTGTTGTTGTTTGCTCTTGGCTGCCCCTTCAATAACCTTACCTGACAGTCACCCACTTTCCAGTTTCAGTGTGCATTTGCTCATAATTGTATATAAATACAAACCTAAAGAGCAGGAGAGAGCTTTATTCTAGCATATATCTACCGGTCATCCAACTGAGCCCTCTTCCTGCCTCCCGATTCCCAGGCTGCTTCTGATACCAAGGTGGTTTGAACAGCTGCCTGCCTCCCAACTTGGCTGCTTCTGTAGATGTGGGTGACAGCACCATGGACTCACAATAGCAAAGTGTGATGTCACAAGGCAGGGGTGCAGCTGGAGCAGGAAATGCGAGGGCAGGCCCAATGTCCTAGCACAAATATTACATGTTCCATACTGCAAGTGATGGTGGATTTTAGCAATCAGGTAAGAAACTGTCGCTGAGATTATTTAAAACTTGTGCCATGGGGAGCAAGGAGCTCAGATAAGTAGAATATGGAATTGGTGATCAACCCTCAAAGTCTCATTTCCATCACTGGGACCTAAGCACACACTTAAAGCACCAATTTGAAAATTTCTCAGGATTGCATCTATAATCGTATTCCAATTGAACCCCTAATTTCTAGAGAATTGTTGTTGTTGTTGTTTTGCGTTTATATAGTGCTTAGTGCTGAAAACACTTCAGAAACTTTTAGCATTTATGTAGTGTCGAGTGCTCAAAATGCTTCGCGTAAGCATTATCCTTGCAAAAGCCCTGTATGTTAGGACAGTATGTTAGGACAGTATTATTATCTCGTTATTGTTAGCTGGGAAGGTGGCTACTGAGGCTAAAAAAAATGAGCTTACCTACGACGTGGGTTGCGCTGTGGTCTAAACCACTGATCCTCTTGGGCTTGCAGTCAGAAGGTCAGCGGTTTGAATCCCCGCGACGGGGTGAGCTCCCATTGCTCGGTCCCAGCTCCTGCCAACTTAGCAGTTCGAAAGCACGTCAAAGTGCAAGTAGATAAATAGGTACTGCTCCGGCAGGAAGGTAAACAGTGTTTCCATGCGCTGCTCAAACTGTCTGTGGACAAACGCCAGCTCCCTCAGCCTGTAAAGCGAGATGAGCGCCACAACCCCAGAGTCGTCTGCGACTGGACTTAGCTACCGTGTTTCTCATATTATAAGACATGTCTTATATTTATTTTTTCCTCAAAAAAACACACTATGGCTTATTTTCAAGGGATGTCTTATTTTTTTCTTCCTCCTCCTGCCATGGCCAGCATTGCTGCTGTGCCTATCACTATGTCTTATTTTCGGGGTATGGCTTATATTTCTTGAATGCTTAAAAATCCTGCTATGGCTTATTTTATGGGTATGTCTTAAAATATGAGAAACAGGGTATCAGGGGTCCTTTACCTTTCTAAAAGCCACCTAGTGTGTTTTTGGCAAATGTGTTTTTTTTCCCCTGCGTTGAAATAAACCTTACCAAATTACTGGAGCTTGGGGTAACTAAAAGCCCTATCCTTGTCTGTGTACTCAAGACTCATCTCTTCTAACGGAGGAAGGTGTCTCCCTTCCCACTGACTGTTTTCCCACTCTAGTCAGCCCCCACCCCACCCCACCCCGGCCCCATAGCATTTCTTCCCACGTAGTTTCAAATGCATGTTCAAATGCACCATGAAGTCACTCTCTCTCTCAGCTTCAAGCCATGGAGCTCCCATCTACAACAGGAAGCTAAGAACTGCTAGTCAGCATGACAATACTGAATGAAATGGGCTTGGTATTGAGTAAGGAACTTTCCTATGGGAAGTCCATGATAGGATGTGAGGGCAAAATAGTCCTGTCCCATTGTTGTTCCCCAAATACTGGGTACTGAGCAGCACAACCTGCCTCTCCATCTGGATAGAAGGCATCTCGTCAAACTCTCTTGCCTTACAGGTCTGTTACGAGGCTTGCTAGGAAATGATGCCTATGTCGTGCTTTCAGCATTCTAAAAGGGCTATATAAATGCTAAAGCAGGCATCCCCAAACTGCGGCCCTCCAGATGTTTTGGCCTACAACTCCCATGATCCCTAGCTAACAGGACCAGTGGTCGGGGAAGATGGGAATTGTAGTCCAAAACATCTGGAGGGCCAAAGTTTGGGGATGCCTGTGCTAAAGTGTGTGTGTGTGTGTGTGTGTGTTTTAATCTTTTAACTTGCTATCTGGCAACCCTAATGACTTGCCCCCAAGTTGAGGGCCTTCTTATCTTTTTCATAAGCTGGTTAGGGCTGAAATAGTTTCCTTGGCTTTCTCAGCTTAGGGTGACCAAGCTGAAAAAGTGAAGATCCAGCAGAGAGATAGCCTGCCGGATGGAGGCAAGTAATGCTGTGCCTCAGAGATACAATCTGTGCCCCCAAAGACCTTGCAAGCTGTGAAAAGGCTGCTGGCCTCTATGTGAATCTCTTCTGATGTTACTGTTTTGGCGGACCTTCCTTCCAGTCACTCCTGGGATGAAAACGGTCATGCCAGAAGGATTTGCACTTCCTTGTCGGGTGAGATGCAGAAAGGTTAAGAATCCCGAAAGCCAACAAAGGCCAGTTGGGTCCACCAGCAAATAAAATCCCTTCCTCTGATACAGTTTTCATCCCAGGAGTGACACGCATGAAATAAATAACCACAATACAGTGGTACCTCGGTTTATGAACACAATTGGTTCCAGAAGTCTGTTCATAAACCGAAGCGTTCATAAACCGAAGCGAACTTTCCCATTGAAAGTAATGGAAAGTTGATTAATCCGTTCTAGACGAGCAAAAACACCCCCTAAAGCAGCAGGAGCCTTCGCTCCGATGCCAGGCCTTTGCTCCGATGCCTTCGCAGAGGCCGGGGAGCGTTTCCGCGGCTGCAGCCCAGTCACGGAAGCGCTCCCCGGCCTCTGGGAGGCATTGGAACGAAGGCCCAGCCTCCCCGAAGGTATCAGACGCTCCGGTGTCATTGGGGAGGTTTGGCCTTCGCTCCGATGCCTTCGGGGAGGCCGGGCCTCCCTGAAGGCATCGGACGCTCAGTAGGCCTCAGGCACCTTGGTTTACTAACTTCCTGGTTAGGATTGTTCGTAAACCGAAAATCCGTAAACCGAGGTTCCACTGTATCAGAAAAGGACTTGCGTGCCTCTATTCACATGGTATCTGCAGTGGAACTGAGATCTTAACTTTTCTCCTTCCCCCACATGGTGCCTTTGACCACAAAACCAGACCTTTCATGTGCTGCTGCAATTTGAAAAGGAGAAATAAAACTCCTGCCAGCTCTGGGTCAAAGCTGCATGTTTATTTGGTACCCCCCCCCCCAGTGAGGGGATTCAATCTTGCACGGGGCTCTGACCTCCCTGCCTGTTGCTGCCTGCAACTGCCTGCCTGATTGTGCTGGGAGGGCTGAGAGATTAAGATAAGCATTTGTGATTAGCATTAAGCAACACACACCAGAGAAGGGAAGTCTGGCATGAAACCCACACGGCTGGCTCTTTCTGCCCATTACTCTTCTAAGGCAGCTGCCGCCGGTGGGACACTTGTAAGCCAGCTCAGTTTTTTTGTGCGTGCAAGTCTGGATGGTCTTTCTGCTTTCAGGGACCTTCTCCTCGCTTGGCAAGAGAAAGAACGTGGTGGGCCTGCTTTGCTGATAGCCAGGCATGCAGGCAAAACAAATCTGGCTTGTAGAGACTTGAGCAGGAAGGAGGATATTGCTGGCTCTCTTGGCAGCCTGGATTGAGAGCACGATAAAGAAGAGGACTTTATGGGCAGAAGGAATTCCGTGCACCTGTGACCTCGAGAGCCCCTTTCCTTTGAAAGTTTTACAGCGGCTTACTCTCCTTCCTCCTTCCAACTCCCCCACCCACCCATTAAAACCAAGCAAAGCCAAGAGCCCTCTGGATGCATCGCATTGACTAGAAATGCTGCTTCCTGCTACTGCAGCTCCAACACACTCCAGCTCTCAGAAGACCTGGGGAGGAGCCTGACTTCTCCCCTTGCCTCCAGGACAGTCAAGCGGAGCAAGGGAGGTGGGGACACACTGTTTTGCCAGGGCTGATGCTTCAGCTGGGTACCTAAAAAGTGCATCCATCGCATCTCCCTCCAGACTGGACGCATTATGACACACCTGTGGAGCCCTTGCCTTTGGCCTGCCTGAAGAGCTTGTCCCCGAGACCAGCAGAAGCTTTGGCCAAAGACTGAGCTGCGCCATGGCTTCCGAAAGACACCCCAACCTGCCCAGCATTCCCGAAGACCCCTCAAGTAACACCGACGATGACGAGGCCTTCCTCCCCAGTGAGTCCAGTAACTCACAGGCCTTAGCCAAACGGGACACCCTTGGCAGGGGGCCCAGCTCTCCAGCTTTGCCTGCTGTCTATTCGCCCAACTACCTCATGAAAATGAAGATGAACAGGAGCGTGTATGACTTTAGTCGGAGAATGAAAATGGTGGGGTAAGAACTTGCTTTAACACCCAGAGCTCCTGGTGACAGGGTATGGGGTGGGGTTAGGGACTGTGTTCCAACATCCACAGGAAGCAATTTAGGAGGCTCCCTGAGGCCAGAACACACAAAAAAGATGGACAGCAGCATCCTTGAGGCCTGCTTTAAAAAGCCCACATTCTGAAAGGTTGATTTTTATTTTTTTTTGGCCTTGGAATGATATATAGGAAACCTTTTGCAGTGTTTTGCTGGGTTTGTATGCCTTTTATTAGGTAGTGTGAGAGGGTACTCTCTAGCTTTTGCAGAATTAGATTTTTTAAATGTCATACACTGGTATGGGGGGGCAACAAAGATATTTGGTAGGTTAACATGGCTGGAGGCTGTGCTCATTGTGGTCTGAGTGACATGATCTAATTCATAGAATCATAGAATCATAGAGTTGGAAGAGACCACAAGGGCCATCCAGTCCAACCCCCTGCCAAGCAGGAAACACCATCAAAGCATTCCTGACAGATGTGTGTGTTGTGGGGAATAAAGCACTGGGTTTGTGTGTTATAGCTGTTTTGCTGTTTAAGCAGGGCTATAGTAACCAGGTGGCGCTGTGGGTTAAACCACAGAGCCTAGGGCTTGCTGAACAGAAGGTTGGCTGTTCGAATCCCTGCGACGGGGTGAGCTCCCGTTGCTTGGTCCCAGCTCCTGCCAACCTAGCAGTTCGAAAGCACGTCAAAATGCAAGTAGATAAATAGGAACCGCAACAGCGGGAAGGTAAACGGCGTTTCCATGTGCTGCTCTGGTTTGCCAGAAGCGGCTTGTCATGCTGGCCATATGACCTGGAAGCTATACGTCAGCTCCCTTGGCCAATAATGCGAGATGAGCGCGCAACCCCAGAGTCGGTCACGACTGCACCTGATGGTCAGGGGTCCTTTTACCTTTACCTTTATAGTAAGATGCTCCAAAGAGCTTCAATGAAAGGTGCACCCCACCCTCCTTTAGCAAGGCTACCAAGGCTACTCCTCTCATTCCTGGATTGCACACTCTCTTAGCAGTCCAGTTCTGCCTTTAGCCCTGCAGCAAAGAGTCAAAATGACAGCAGGAAACCACACAGAGCAAGCTGGAGTTAACTCTTTATTAGCCCCACCAAAAGGATTTGCACAGGAGTGTCAGGTCCAATGAGCGCAGCAACTGTGCTCCAGCAGGTCTTGCCCCCTTGAGGCAGTTGCAGAGACTGAAGGTCCCCACCTCCCCATGGCTGCCTGTCCCCTCTTCAGGATTCCCCCTCCCCCCAAACAATCTGAGACTGGGCCTGTGTCAAGTTAACTTCTCCACTTTTTTAATGCCTCTCCTGGTTTTGGGGGACCAGAGGGGAGGGGAGCTTGTCACAGCAGAAGGGAAACAACCATGTCTCTTCACCAGCCTGATTCATCTCTGCCTCTTACCATCCCTTCTCTCCTGCGTCAGCTTCAGCTTCAGCCTCCGAGTCTGGACCGTTCTCTGCCACAGACTCCCCACGCTCACTAAGCCTTGTTACGTCTTCAGGTTCCGACACTCCTTTCCCCTGTCTTCTCCCTCCAACCACTCAGCGTTGTCCCACCCCCATTTCCCAGGCTCTGCACCTTGTTCCCCCGGGCATTCCCCAGCTGGTTTCTCTCGCCCTTTCTCTGTGTCCAACCAGTCCATGACACCAAGAGAAAAAATGCTTTAAATTGCTGCATCTGGAAAAGGAAAGTGCCTAGATATTAGGGATGGGTGGCCAATAGAGTTGGGGTAGGGAAGAGACATGCAGTGGTGTCAGAGAAGCAGGAGCCTGTTCAGGCTTCTGAAACACCCTTCCATGACCAGGAGGAGACGCTTCCCCCCCCCAAGGGTTCCAGTAAACCCAGCCCTGTTTGAATTTCCAGGAATGAGGTATGTTTTCTTTCCAGGAGATGAAAGCAGAAATAGGATTCTCAATAATGCCACCTTACATACAGGGTACCAGATATTGCATTTGCACACTCATATGGTAGATTTGTGGAATGTACTCTCAGTCCTGGAAGACTCTCTAAATAGCAGGAAAACTGGGGCGGGCATTTACAGAGAAGGCTGTTCATGCTCACTCCAGTCCAGTCCCGCCCCATGACAGAGACAGCAGTTTTATTTTTGCACAAAACAACCGCTTTCTTCAAAAAGCCCTACTCCAGGCATCCCCAAACTGCGGCCCTCCAGATGTTTTGGCCTACAACTCCCATGATCCCTAGCTAACAGGACCAGCGGTCGGGGAAGATGGGAATTGTAGTCCAAAGGGCCGAAGTTGGGGGGATGCCTGCCCTACTCCTCTGTGTAGGACATTGGAACCACGTGGGGGGGGGCGGCGGCGATTTGATCAAATGCCACACTAAATGATATTGAGCTGAAGTTCATGAGAGCTCCTTTCAAAGGAGAGCCAGATATCAGTGAAGCCAGGGATATTACTCACTCTCTCTAGGACCAGGAAGACTTGCATGTTATCCTTGCAAGATACCATAGCCCAGGGGTCCCCAGACTTACCGGGCTTTGGCCCGGTTCCCACCGCACCAATCGCGCGGCGGGCCGGAGGGCGGGGGAGTGCGCATGCGCATGGGCGCTTACTGGCGCGGCGGCGCGCTTCCAGGTCAGAAAAAGCACCGGAAATCGTTTGTGCGCATGCGTATGGGCCTCCCCCGACCTGGAAGTGCACCAGAAATGACCTCTTCTGGGTAGGGAGAGGCCCATACGCATGCGCACAAAGGATTTTCGGCGCTTCTTTCCGACCTGGAAGAGCGCCGCCGCACTGCGCGCCGTAAGAGTGGGCGGCGGCGAGCGACGGGGGTCGTCGCGGGCCGGATTGGGAGGCCAATTGGGCCGCATCCGGCCCCCGGGCCGTAGTTTGGGGACCCTGCCATAGCCTAATATTGCATACTTATGGAGGGTTTTCCTGCCCTAGTTTTCCTGCTCCTGGGAACAAGGAGAAGAGTCAATATGGAGCAAATGACAGCTACCTACCTACCTACCTGTTTATTTATTTATTTGATTTGTTGTTGTTGTTGTTGTTGTTGTACACTTTGGCTGACAGTATATTTTTATGATAGGCTGGTGACTAGGGTTGCCACTTCTAGCACTGGGTCATCATGTCTGCGGTGGCTTGTCCTTTACCGCAAGATCCAGTTTAGCACCTTTCCTAATGAAAACCCAGCTTTGCTAACAATTATATTGCTATCTCTTCTCTCATCTGTAACTTCCTTACCGATCCTGGGCTTCAAAAGGGTGAGGTGGACCCCCACGTCCATCAGATTTGCAAGTGCAGTGGCAGCCATTGCTACTAATACAACATGCATATAACCAGGGGGTGAAGGTGGCGCTGTGGTCTAAACCACTGAGCCTCTTGGGCTTGCCAATCAGAAGGCTGTCTGTTCAAATCTGTGCGACGAGGTGAGCTCCCGTTGCTCTGTCCCACCTCCTGCCAACCTAGCAGTTCAAAAGCATGCCAGTTCAAGTAGATAAATAGGTACCGCTCCGGCGGGAAGGTAAATGGTGTTTCTATATGCTCTGGTTTCTGTCACGGTGTCCTGTTGCGCCAGATGCGCTTTAGTCCTTCTGGCCACATGACCCGGAAAGCTGTCTGTGGACAAACGCCAGCTCCCTTGCCTGAAGCACGTTGAGCACCGCAACCCCATACAGTAGTCGCCTTTGACTGGACTTAACTGTCCAGGGGTCCCTTACCTTTACCTTTTTTTAACCAACTTGAATAAAATATTGAGGGGGGCAGGTAAACCCCACCCTACTTTATTGATCACAAGAAACACACCATTGGAATGACAATGCCCATCAACTTTGCGGGGTCCAGCACCCTCAAATATTTTATTGGGGGTGCAAAGGCTCCTCAGCCCCTAGGAGTTGGCTCCTATGCAAGTAACATGATCTGAACATCTTGCACCCTCCAAACTTACCCTTGCTCCACCTTTCTAGGCACAGGTCTGGGCTTTCCTAGTTTCGGCCAAGCACTCTTTTCCCCTTCACTGCTTTTCCCACAAAACCTCACTCTTTACTGTTGAATCAGAGCAAATGGCCATCCACAGAAAACCCGACTTGTCCTTTGCTTTGATTCAGCGGCAAAGATTGGGTTTCCCTGAGAAAAGTGGTGGGGTAAAAAGAAAAGAACTGGAAAGTGCAGTCTTGTGCCTAGAAAAATGGGGCAAAAGGTAAGTGCATCAGTTTGCATCTGCTGCCGTTCCTGAAGGGTCTTTTGAAAGGCAGCTTTATGTAGAATAGTTCAGTCTCAATGTCCCTAGCACATGGATGGTGGATTCAAAGTCTGCTCTTTCAAGATAAGCTGGAATGCCAGCTAGTGAAAAGTACTCCTGGCCACTGGTCTACCACTTGGCCATTAAACCACCAAGTCCAGCACTGCCGCCCAACTGCAAACTTGTTCCTTCAAGGGGTGTGCAGTCCTGTCCAATACCACTGGCAAACACCCAACCGCCTTGCCTGTACAGTGGTACTTTGGTTCTCAAATTTAATCCGTTCCGGAAGTCCGTTCCAAAACTAAAGCGTTCCAGAACCAAGGCGTGCTTTCCCATAGGAAGTAACACAGAACGAATTAATCTGTTCCAGACTTTTAAAAAGAACCCCTAAAACAGCAATTTAACATGAATTTTACTATTCAACAAGACCATTGATCTATAACAGGGGTGGCCACCTCCCAAGAGACTCTGATCTACTCACAGAGTTAAAAACTGGGAGTGATCTACCCCCTTTTGGGGGGTTCAGGTCAAAGCTGTTGAGTTTTTTTAAGGAAGGGAAGCCCTGTTTTGGGGGGTTTAGGTGAAACTTGTTGAGCTTCTTTTAGGAGAGAGGGAGGCCCATTTTTGTTTAGGGCTTCAGGTCATAGTTCAGCTTTTTTTTAAGGAGGAGGAAAATTTTGGGTGAGCGTTTTTAGGGGTGCCAGTGATCTAGCAGTGATCTACCACAGACATCCAATGATCTACTGGTAGATCACAATCTACCTGTTGGACGTGCCTGATCTATAAAATGAAAACAATAATCAATGTACTGTACTATAAAATAAATAAGGCAGTATTGTAGATGAAAAAAATTAAGATTTAATTTTTTTTTTCTTACCCACACTGATGATAGTCATTGTTTGGATGGAGAGCTTTTATCCATTTCCACAGTCACACAAGCAATCAAGCAGTAGCTGAACAGGGTTCAACAAAGTCCCAAAAACAAATTAATCGAAAAAGCCTCAAACACAAAAACACAAAATAAGTAGCAAAAATAAAAGCGCCAAACTTAATCAGTTCCGGAAGTCCATTTGACTTCCGAAATGTTCAAACACCAAGGCACAGCTTCTGATTGGTGCAGGTGCCCCGGAAACAATTGTCGACAGCTGCATCGGATGTTCGGCTTCTGGAAAACGTTTGAAAACCAGAACACTTATTTCCGGGTTTTCGGAGTTTGAGAACCAAAGCATTTGAGAACCAAGGTACCACTTTATTGTGCCTGGATTACACTTTAGCTTGTTCACTCTAATCCAGCCCCAAACTGTTTCCCAGGCGCTGGTTCAAGAGTTCTGTCTCCTCCTTGAGAGTTGCTGGTGGAAAGAGCCGGAAGGGGGTACAGCTGGGTGTCTCCTGCCGAGAGGAGAGCCAATACAGCTGCCAGGAGGAGGTGTAGAATCCAGAGTCCATACAGAAGAGTATTTTCTCCTCAGCTTAATTAGAGTTTATGCTGTTCGCTCAACTCCCATATCCACCAGGCTCTACCTGTGACCTGCTGCCAGATGCGATGCCATCTGCAAGATGCTCCTAGATTCACCTCTGAGTCTCGTGGTCTGAGCCTTAGAAGATTTGGCAACCCTTGAGTAGGGATGGGCAGATCAGTCTGGCTTGTGTCAATTTCACATCTGCTGTATTCATCAGTTCATTCTGTCCCATTTCCACATTACTGTAGTTTGATAGATACTTGAAACAGTGTTTCATCTCAGCTTCCACTTTAAAAAAAATCCAAGTACAGTGGAACCTCGGTTTATGAACACCTCGGTTTACGAATTTTTGGTTTACGAACGCCGCGGACTCATCTGGAACGGATTAATCCACTTTCCATTACTGTACTTTCAATGGGAAAGTTCGTTTCAGTTTATGAACGGTCCAGTTTATGAACAGACTTCCGGAACCAATTACACCCATGCTTCGGGTTAAGTACGCTTCAGGCTGAGTACTCCACGGACCCGTCTGGAACGGATTAATCCACTTTCCATTACTTTCAATGGGAAAGTTCGTTTCAGTTTATGAACGCCTCAGTTTAAATACTCTGCGGACCGTCTGGAACATATTAATCCACTTTCCATTACTTTCAATGGGAAAGTTCGCTTCAGTTTATGAACGCTTCAGTTTATGAACAGACTTCCGGAACCAATTGTGTTCATAAACCGAGGTACCACTGTACTGCAGGCCAATAAAGTTGGAGAAGTGCAAAACTCAAAGGTTAATTGCAGTCCAACCCATGTATTATTATCCCAAGAGAGGTGAGTTTAGGTCTGTTCGCTTAAAAATCCAGAGCAAATCAAATTCCCTTCCCACATCCACCCTCCCACCCCCCAACCCCCCAACCCCCCCCCCCCCCCGCTGCTGGATTGGTGTAGCTTATTCTAGAACCCAAAGCACCAAAATACAGTGGACCCTTGGGTTACGTTACCTTCAGGTAACATAACTTTCGGGTTGCGAACGCATCAAACCTGGAAGTGTATACTTCCAGGTTTGGCCGCATGCACAGAAGCGCTCTGCACACTGCGCATGTGCGCAGAAGCAGCTCCTGTAGATGCAGACTTTTCAGGGTACGTACAGACCCCCAGAACTAATTAAGTTTGCATTCGGAGGGTCCACTGTATGTTGAATGGAACCCAGTTCTTACTTTTAAATCTCTGGAAGTAAGGACTGGGCAGTGAGGTACATGAGCCAGATTTGGTGGGTCAGGGTGGGGGATAGACAGAAGAGGCGATTTTGTGAATTTTTCTCAAGGATACAAAAATTGGTCGGGGAAAGCTGCTCTTTCTCTGTAACGTCACAGGTCTAAATATAGTTCCCAGAGCCTGCGGCATGTTTTGTTCAAATGGGCTAAGCAAAAGGAAGCGAAAGCTGTGGCCAAAGTAGAGGCATCTACGGAAGGGTGGCTGCTTCCTCCTCCTCCTCCTCCTCCTCCTCCTCCTCCTCCTCCTCCTCCTCCTCCTCCTCCTCCTCCTCCTCCTCCTCCTGCTCTTTTCCGGCCCAGGCAGGCCCGGTCTCTTTAACAGCAGCCCTGGGCTTTTCCTGGAATGAAGATTAAAGTGACGTGGCCTGCAAGCAGGCAGGCGGCTGGTGAGGCGGTGAAGCTTCATGTGCTAAGTTTCTGTGTATCGGGCTGCTGGGTTAGCAACAGGGTTGGCAACCCTGATTTGTTTCCCAAAACCTGATATGTTTCAAGAATTTCTGTGGTGCTCAAAAGTTCTTTAACCAGAAGATACGGGACCGCCTCTCCTGGTATGCCCCGCAGAGGACATTAAGGGCCACACATAATAACATACTGGAGATCCCGAGTCACAAGGCGGTTAGACTGGCCTCGACCAGGACCAGGGCCTTCTCAGTACTAGCCCCGACCTGGTGGAACGCTCTCTCTCAGGATACTAGGGCCCAGCGGGAGTTGTCATCTTTTCGTAGGGCCTGCAAGACGAAGCTGTTCCCCTTGGCCTTTGGACTGACTCAGTCTGACCCTGGTGTTACCCTCCCCTAAGGCTTTATCCTGCAGATATTTGTAGATTCCTTGTAGATTCCTAATTTTAAAATTGAATTTTAACTTTGTATTTAATCTGCATTTTAATTGAATTGTTTCTTTTATGCTTGCCATGATATTCTTGTTGTTAGCCGCCCTGAGCCCGGTCTTGACTGGGAAGGGTGGGGTATAAATATGATGATGATGATGATGATGATGATGATGATGATACTGGTCTAATTTATAAAACACAGGCTAATTTTCTTTATCTTATCCTTGGGGTCCAAGATGGCAACAGCTAGGTATTATTTATTATTATTATTTATTAAATTTATATACCACCCTTTATCCAAAGATCTCAGGGCAGTTCACAAGATAAAAATACAGGATAAAAGCACAAATAAATAGAACCGAAACGAAACAGTAACCCCCACCCTTCCCACAAGCACATTTAAAAGACTATAGAATATTAATTTGAACCAGCTCTGTCAGCTCAGGCAGGGAGCCAAAGGGCAGCGAGGTGAGTGGTAAACCAGCAGAATCCCTAATCTGTCCTGATTGCCCAATGCGTACCATGGTGGACACAGCTAGGTGAGACTAACCCCACCCTGCTCACCCACCCAGGTCTCGGCGATACATGCCAAATCGACCTCCTCATCCCCAATCAGATCATGGATGAGAGGGAGGTCTGAGCATCTACAGACACGAGGGCTGGCTGATAGGACAACCACAGTTGTCCAGGTTGGAGGAGGGGCGGCTGGCACATGGCACAATCACCCACTAACTGTGCTGTGTACCCCTTACCCAGCCTGCCCCAGCTCCCGCACCATACCTCCCCCTGCCCTGAACTATTGCAAACAAACAAACAAACCCAGCTCTCCCCCAGTTCCTCTCTTCCCAGGCATATTTTTCAAGTAAAACAACACCAACCCTGAATTTAAAACAATGCAAGTTTAAAAACCCACCCCCCTTAAAACAATAATCTTACCACAAGGGGGTGGCCCCACACCCTCATTCCACCCTCGAAGTGCTTCCCCCAAAGGGACGATGAGTCTTTGGGGGCGGCCCCACCTCCAAGGCCAACTGGCTTTATAGCGCTCCCCCAGCTGGGGCAATGAGGGTGAGGCCGTCTCCATACATGCAGGTGTGCATATTTATTGCTAGGATTTTTTTGAGGTGGTGGTGGTTCTATTTTAACAGATTTTTTAAAACATACCTTTCTAAAATGCACTGGGGCACAACTCATTATTTCCCGTGTTTTGCCTTGTGCTTTACAATTTAGTGGCACTGTAGGTTTGCCGATCAGAAAGTCGGCGGTTCAAATCCCTGCGACGGGGTGAACTCCTGTTGCTCGGTCCCAGCTCCTGTCAACGTCAACCTAACAGTTCGAAAGCACACAGTGCAAGTACAGTGGAACCTCGGTTTATGAATTTTCGGTTTACGAACGCCGCGGACCCATCTGGAACGGATTAATTCACTTTCCATTACTTTCAATGGGAAAGTTCGCTTCAGTTTATGAACGCTTCAGTTTATGAACAGACTTCCAGAACCACTTACACCCATGCTTCACGTTAAGTACGCTTCAGGTTGAGTACTCCGCGGACCGTCTGGAACAGATTAATCCACTTTCCATTGCTTTCAATGGGAAAGTTCGCTTCAGTTTATGAATGCTTCAGTTTAAGTACTCCGCGGACTGTCTGGAATAGATTAATCCACTTTCCATTACTTTCAATGGGAAAGTTTGCTTCAGTTTATGAACGCTTCAGTTTATGAACAGACTTCCGGAACCAATTGTGTTCATAAACCGAGGTACCACTGTAGATAAATAGGTACTGCTCCAGCAGGAAGGTAAATGGTGTTTCCCTGTGTTGCTCCGGGTTCGCCAGAAGCGGCTTAGTCATGCTGGGCACATGACCCGGAAAAACTGTCTGCAGAAGCGGACAAATGCCGGCTCCCTTGGCCTTTAAAGCGAGATGAGCGCCGCAACCCCAGAGTTGTTCACGACTGGACTTTATTGTCATGGGTCCCTTTGCCATTTACCTTTATGAAGTTTTGGCATACTGCTTCTGGTGCTCACACACTTAGCTTTGGAAAACCTTAGTTTGGAAGAAGCAACACTTTGAAGTATGCAACGTATATCTTTTGCCTTGCTGTCACCTTCAGTGAAAAAAGTTTTGCAGACTTTAGAAACAATGCACAAAGCAAGTTAAACCTGTTTGCTAAAAGCAAAAAGATGTACAGCTTGTGTACACACCATAAACAGTGACTACTCTTTTTAAACTGCCTTCAACTCCTTGGAGCGGGGGGGGGGAGGGAGTTGCCTGCAGTTTCAGAAGGTCAGATGTTTGCTATAGACGAGGGAGGAACTAATTTTTATTCCTGCTGACACAGGCCTAAGGGTACTGTTACTGATTTTAAAGATCAGGTAAGAAAACGAGATGGGACGCAGGTGGCGCTGTGGGTTAAACCACAGAGCCTAGGGCTTGCTGATCAGAAGGTTGGCGGTTCGAACCCTGCGACGGGGTGAGCTCCCGTTGCTTGGTCCCAGCTCCTGCCAACCTAGCAGTTCGAAAGCACGTCAAAGTGCAAGTAGATAAATAGGTACCACTCCAAGCGGGAAGGTAAACGCCGTTTCCGTGCACTGCTCCGGTTCACCAGAAGCAGCTTAGTCATGCTGGCCACATGACCTGGAAGCTGTACGCCACCTCCCTCGGCCAATAACACGAGATGAGTGGCGCATCCCCAGAGTCGGTCACGACTGGACCTAATGGTCAGGGGTCCCTTTACCATTACCTAAGAAAACGAGAAGGTCCCTATCCCCACACTGGTTCTAGTAGTTTGCAGTTAAAAGCAAAGTCACTCTTTTGTAGTTGTGCTATCCCTGCGCTTCTATAAGCCATACTTTGCTATTCAAAAGACATCTTATGCTGCAGCATGTAAAAATGGTAGGCTGGACATTGCTTTAGCATTCACGTGTGTGCAATGACATGCTCAATATGCATTAGAGCAGTGTTTCTCAACCTTTTTTGGGCCACGACACACTTGTTCCGTGAAAAAAATCACGAGGCACACCACCATTAAAAAGTTAAAAAATTTAACTGTGCCGCCCTATATTATAATTATGACTGTAAGAAACGCTTGCCAAATATTGCTTTCCGGCGGGTCAGCGCTGTATATTGGCAGCCGCCAGGCTCGTTTGCACTGAGCTTTGGGAAAGAGGAGGAGAAATATTGCTTTCCGGCGGGTCAGCGCAGTGTATTGGCGGCCGCCAGGCACGTGACAATGCAAATCGCCCTTCTCGTCGCCGCACGTCGCGGCACACCAGCCAGCGTCTCGCGGCACACTAGTGTGCCGCGGAACAGCGGTTGAGAAACGCTGCATTAGAGTGCAGATGCAAGAGAAAGCCCGCCCACCCACTCCCCAGACAGAGATTTAACTTCTATATACCCCATGGAAGAGTCTGACGCCTGGCAGGTCTGATGCAGATGTTTGCATAATAATGCTTTTTCTCAAAAGCCAGATTCTCCCCACAAGGGAAAAACAGAGAGCAGGGGTGCTAACTTTAATAAAATATTGGGGTGGGGGACCCCAAGGGACCCCTTGGCCCTTAGAAGTTGGCTCCTGTGAGAGAGAGCAGGGCAGAAGAACAGGGACCATTGAGACTGATTCTGCCGCACAGCTGCTGTTTTGGAGATACTGGGGATAACTGGGAGTCACTTCAAAGGCCTTTGGCAGTCTGTGGATTTAAATATAAGCAATTCCCATACAACACACCCAGGCAGAAAATGGGAAGCTTGATGATGTAGAGCAGGCATCTCCAAACTTCGGCCCTCCAGATATTTTGGACTACAATTCCCATCTCCCCTGACCACTGGTCTTGTTAGCTAGGGATCATGGGAGTTGTAGGCCAAAACATCTGGAGGGCCGCAGTTTGGGGATGCCTGGTTTAGAGGTTGCATTTACAATTCAGCAGTATACAAATTCATATACTGTATAGTAAGACTATAGTCTACACTTTTCAACCAAATGTGTAAGTGTGAGACAATGGCCTAAGATAGAGCAGCCTTGGGAAAAACCTACTATTTGTTCTTCCCCTGGTAAAAAGGTAAAGGTATAGGGACCCCTGTCCGTTAGGTCCAGTCGCGAACGACTCTGGGGTTGCGGTGCTCATCTCGCTTTACTGGCCGAGGGAGCCGTTGTACAGCTTCTGGGTCATGTGGCCAGCATGACTAAGCCGCTTCGGGCTTGCACTTTGACGTGCTTTCAAACTGCTAGGTTGGCAGGACCTGGGACCGAGCAACAGGAGCTCACCCCGTCGCGGGGATTCAAACCGCTGACCTTCAGATCGGCAAGCCCCTAGGCTCTGTGGTTTATACTACAGCGCCACCCGCGTCCCTTCTTCCCCTGGTAAATTATGTTTAAAAGCCAGCCATGCCTAGTCTCTGGCCTGTGCTAGCTACTGTGTCATCTGTATGGACTGGTGAGGGGTTTGCTTGGGCTGCAGCCCTGTGCTCTTTGTGCAGACCCCTGGGATTGGGTGCACTGGAGCAGCACCTTCTCTGACACCCCTGAATTTGAACCATGGAGTGTTAGAGTAGCACCTTGCTTCAGTGTCAGATCAGCCCTGGGTGCTGTGCCCTGAACCCTGCGGTTGAAGATTCCTGGAAGAGATGGCTACAAGGAGTGAGAGTGCTCCTGGTCTCCGGGAAACAGCAAGGGCTGTCATCATAAGAGTTGACTCCTAGGGGCCGAGATCCCTTCAACTCCCCCAGTAAAATATTTAAGCCCCCCCCCAATTTAATGAGCATTAGCACTTAAATTGTGTGCATGTGCTGTGTCATGTGATTGATTATGCAGGGCGGGGCTCACCTGGCTCCCACCCCAATATTTTATTCAAGTTGGCACCCCTGGGTGTCATCAGGGGCGACCAGAATGGGAGGCAGGTGGTATAAACAAATGATTAGATAGGTATAAATAAACCTTTACAAATATTTTGGGCAATGCAAAGCATAATATTAACCGAAAGTGAATAGCTTACCCTTTAAAAAATTGTCCATAGCACCTTAGAGACCAACTAAGTTTGTTCTGGGTATAAGCTTTCGTGTGCATGCACACTTCTTCAGATACTTCAGGTATACCCAGAACAAACTTAGTTGGTCTCTAAGGTGCTACTGGACAATTTTTTAATTTTTTAATTTATTTCGACTGTGTCAGAGCAACACGGCTACCTACCTAAAGCTTACCCTTTAGTTTAAGAAACCCTCTCTGATAACGATCACAGACATAATGTTTCGGGATGTTGTTGTTTAGTCGTTTAGTCGTGTCCGACTCTTCGTGACCCCATGGACCAGAGCACGCCAGGCACTCCTGTCTTCCACTGCCTCCCGCAGTTTGGTCAAACTCATGTTGGTAGCTTCGAGAACACTGTCCAACCATCTCGTCCTCTGTTGTCCCCTTCTCCTAGTGCCCTCAATCTTTCGCAACATCAGGGTCTTTTCCAGGGAGTCTTCTCTTCTCATGAGGTGGCCAAAGTATTGGAGCCTCAGCTTCACGATCTGTCCTTCCAGTGAGCATGTTTCAGGATATAGAAAGAGTTGACAGCCCTCGTGATAAGACCAGTGGACTTTAAGCTCACCGGCTTTGTGCCTTTAGACAGCAATCCTGTGCGCATTTTTGTTTTGAGCTCAGTGGTACTTACTTCTGAGTAGTCATCATGTGTAGATTGTGCTGAAGGGTTTATATGAAGCTCCTTGATTGTGGCAATTGATCTAATGTAGGATGAGATGCCCCTTTGCATTTTCTGTATTGTTTTAATATTCGATTGGGAGCCGCCAAATAAATTAGTATTATTATTATTATTGCTTCCTTTCTGCCATTATAACTAGGAACCAGGGGTGCCATCTAAGGGGACCCCCCCCCAATTCCCACAGTGTCCAGATGGGCAGCTATTGCTGGGCATGAAGCCCACCCGGCTGCTGCCAGAGCCACAAGGACTGCCAGGCTGCCAGCTGGCCTGTTAGGACACATGCGCCAATGCAGAAGGGTAGCTTCCATGGCTCCTCCTCCTTCTGCCACGGAGGGGAAGCAGCCCCCGGCCTGTGGCAGGGGCAGGAGGAGCCATTGGCACCGCTGGCAATGGAAACCGAGCTACCAAGCAGCATCCGGATGTGACGGTCCATAGCTGCCAAGTCTCCCATATTCCCCGGGAAACCCCCGTTTTTCCAGCTGTCCCCAGCCGAAAAAACGGATTTTTTTGTTTCCCCCCGGTTTATTCTGGCGCGGCGGCCATTTTGGAACTGGGCGGAGCAGCATCAAAAGTCGCTTCTGAGCATGCTCCGCCCAGTTCCAAAATGGCGGTAGCGCTACTTCCGGTCTGCTACTTCCGGTCCAGTCCCTTATTTCTCAGGCCGGAACTTGGCAGGTATGATGTGACGTCGTGACGCCACACATGGCATCATGACATCACTCACGATGTCAGCCCCCCAATCTCGATAGGAGCTCAGTGAGTTGCTAGTAGTGATTTGTTTTTAACCAGGGCTGTGAAAGCGTTTCAAGCACATTCTGCCGCTGCTCAGAGAATTGCGGGCACCAGAGCTGGTTAAGGGGTTGCTGGGAGCTGTAACTTTGTGAGGGGTAAACTACAATGCCCAGGTTTTTTTGAGACCACTCTCCCGGGGCTTTCCGAAAGACTGCCAACCTGAAGCCAGCCCTGAGTGTGTCCGCATACCCGCTCTGTAAATTCCCCTGATGAAGACAGCATAGCTGCCAAGTCTCCCGTTTTCCCCGGGAAATCCCCGTTTTTCCAGCTGTTCCTAGTTGAAAAAAACGGATTTTTTTTGTTTCCCCCCGGTTTATTCTGGTGCGATGGCCATTTTGGAACTGGGCGGAGCATGCTCAGAAGCGACTTTTGATGCTGCTCTGCCCAGTTCCAAAATGGCTGCAGTGCGACTTCTGGTGCGGTGGCCATTTTGGAACTGGGCAAAGCAACATTAAAAGTCACTTCTGAGCATGCTCTGGCGGCAGCGCTACTTCCGGTCTGCTATTTCCGGCCTGGTCCCTTATTTCTCTGACAGCAACCTGGCAGGTATGAGACAGCTGAAGTGTGTTGAAGGTTGGCCATTAAACAATCATTGTGTTTTACTGGCCTTTCCTATTGTGTATTTCCTTTCAGCAGTCTAAATACTACCTTTTCACCAATATAATGCAAGGGTTAGAGTGCTAGACTGGGAACTGAAAGACCAGGATTCTAGATCAGCAATAAAGCTAACTGGCTGCCACTGGGTCTGTCACAGTTTCCCATGCTAACAGGGTTAGGTTGATGATGTAATCATGTATGGCCTCCCTGCAGGAAAGGTGGGATAAAAATGCAGGCCCTCCAAGTGTCCCTATTTTCCAGGGACGGTCCTGGATTTACTGAAGCCATCCCGGTTTCTGATTTGATCCTGGAATGTCCTGCTTTTCCTTAGGACGTCTGTATGTTCATTGGAGAAATGTTGGAGGCTATGGAAATATAACAATACATACATTTACAGTACATATACATATACAGTATAAATAAAATCCTGTATCCCCTTTACTTGTAGTAAGCCCCATTTAACAAAACAGGACTTACTTTGGAATAGACATCTATGGAAATTGGCTATTGAATTTGTTTGTACTGGTATTAAACACTGTAAGCCTTTTTGTCCCGTAAACAGCCTTAAAAAAAAACAACTCATAAAATTGACAACAGTAGTAGTGTCCTAAACTTAAATCACAACATAAATTGTCCTCTTAAAGTGATTTCTAATATTAGCTTCTCCATCTTAAGATGAGGAATATTTTTTGATCAGTAAGTAGTTGTCATTTTTTAAAAAATACAGGTTTCTGTAAATTGTTTTCCTTCTTTTGCAGCCTGATCCTATGCATGTTTACTCAGAAGTAAGTCCCACTGAGTTCAATAGGGCCTACTCCCAAGTAAGTATGTATAGGATTGTAGCATTAATCTTAGAGAGTTGGCTTTTATTTTATTTTTATTTTGCTGGCCATAGATGCAAATGCACACGCACAGTGGGAACCCTTAACATCACCCAGTTTGTTACTAACTAACTAAAAACCCACCACCACCAAGAGGCCGTGCAAATCCAGAAGGAAATTCTCCTTAACAAGCCAACTGAAATAAAGGGGAGCTGTAAAGAGGGCTCAGGTAGCAGAGCACCACTCTTAAAGTTGGAAGCTCTGATCCTTATGCAGTGATTGCAGTCTGGGCTAGCTCCAAGTTTCAGGGGATCGCCCCCCTTACAAAGCACCCCTTGGCATAGCTGCCAAGTCTCCCGTTTTCCCTGGGAAATCCCCGTTTTTCCAGCTGTTTTTTCCCTGGTTTATTCTGGTGCGGCGGCCATTTTGGAACTGGGCAGAGCATGCTCAGAAGTGACTTTTGATGCTGCTCTGCCCAGTTCCAAAATGGCTGCAGTGCGACTTCTGGCACAATGGCCATTTTGGAACTGGGCAAAGCAGCATCAAAAGTCACTTCTGAGCATGCTCCGCCCAGTTCCAAAATGGCGGCAGCACTACTTCCGGCCTGCTATTTCCGGCCCGGTCCCTTATTTCTCTGACAGCAACTTGGCAGGTATGCCCCTTGGTAAGCCCTCAGGCACAACTTTCTCCTGACCTGAGGACGAGAAGGCCCTCTGCCTGGTTCCCTGTAACTTGGCTTCTCGTAGCGAGGGAACCACCAGAAGGCCCTCGGCGCTGGACCTACCTCAGTGTCATTTCTAACTGGAGACTGTTAATTGCTTTAAGAAAAGAAACCCGCAAATTTGCACAAATAACAATAGCATCACGTCCTGTTTGGCTCACAATCTATCTGTGCCTGCGAAAGTAGTGGCTCAGGCTAAAGAAACTGTATATGGTCTGGAATCCTGTTGGTCCCTTGAATTCCTTCCCTGCACTCTCTGCCATCTGCAGTGGCGATGCTGAAGCACAGCAGCAAGTAGGGTTGCCAGACTCAATAGAGGACAGGACTTCTGTGCCTTTAATTGCCCTGCTCTCTTTTGAGTCTGGAAACCTTAGGGAGAAACCAGCAGACCCTTTGCTTGGAAATTAAACAAAGGGCCTGCTGGTTTCTCTTTAAGGTTTCCAGACTCAAAAGAGAGCAGGGCAATTAAAGGCACAGAAGTCCTGTCCTCTGTTGAGTCTGGCAACCCTAGCAGCAAGCTGGCTGAGAAGCTGCCTCCCTTGGCTAGCAGCCATATTGGGGAAAAACTGCACTGGCAGAATCCCAGGTTCAAAACCCCTGTTGCCTTACATGGACAGATCTTGCTTTAAAAAAAAAAAAGGATCAGGCCTTACTCTGCAGAATTTACTTGAGGAGTAGCAGGGACAGGAGGCACGATGGATTATTTCCCCCTTGCGGACTGGGAAGATGGAGGTGCAGGGGGCAGGATGGAAGAAACATCTAAGCCCCAGTTTTCCTAGGACATGTTTTCAAGAGGGTTGGTTGCCTTTTGACCTTTCTTGGCAGCCTGAGAACAGTATCTTTCCTTGACCATGGGATAGTGAAGCCAAGAGCATTCCCATCATTCTGATGGTGACAGAAAGACGTCAAACTGGAATCTGTTAGGGCGTTCCAAAAGTTTCTGTGGATATTGCATGTGCATCCTCCTGACAGCGTGTCCTTGTTAGGCAACAGCTCCTGCTTGGGTACCCAAAGTTTCGGCAGGTGCAGTAATAGTTTTCTGTGGACTTCTGAAATATTAAGGTCAAATGTCTTCCTACAGCACACCTCATGTGCAAATATCTACTGTAGTGATTCATACAATAACAATCAATTTCTCTTGATGTCCACTAGGTGGCAATGTCCCCCTTTTTTTCTGGCTACAGTATTTTGTGTGATGACATAAATGGGCCAAACTGCTTCCAGAGGAAAAGCTACTTTGCAGAGGGCACACTTGAGTGAAGAAAATCCAGGAAATGTGTAATTCTTCCCCTGCCAGCACTTCTCCACTTCAAATCTCCCATTCCAATAATATATATTTTTTATTCAAATTTTATTGTTTTTCTTTTTAAAAAAATAATTTTTATTAATTTTACCAAAAATAGAACAAAACAGACATATCAAATTCATCCACCCTTTCCCACTACCCCCCACGAGTCTCCCCCCTGCCACGAGAGATTCCCATGCAGAGCGAGCAGTTGAAGGTGGTCTATTTTGTGGCTGGGTTTATCCCCTCCCCCCTCCTTTCCCCCTGAACCCACCTCTGCCACCAGTGGACCCTAGGGTAAAGAGAGAAGACAAAGGAGGATGTCTAAATTTTATTGTTTTTCTATTACAGAGTCATTTACAAAACGTGTTGTTGCCTTTAAACAAAATGCTAGGTTTTTTAAAAAAGTATCGTATAAATAATACGTTTTAACAATACAAAATAATAGGCTAGGCAGGTTAGATATAGGTATATAATTCTGATTTTTATATTCTCCATTAACTTAAAAGTTATTGACATTTCTGCACTTTGAGCCATGTCTATTTTCCAAGATAAAGCAAAGATACAAGAGAAAGAGAGAGAGAGAGAGAAGAGAAGAGATAGGGAACAAAGAAGGGGGTTACCATTCCAGTAGTATTGACAGTTCCTGAAATAAGAATAACACCACCTCAGCTCTGATACCAAGAAGTGCCATGGATAATAAGCTAGGTATAGGGTTGCTAGTCTTGTGGCCTGCAGGTGTTGTTAGGCTTCCAGCTCCCATTAGCTCCAGCCAGCATTGGGGGGAGGGCAGTGGTCAGGTATGACAAAAGTTTGTCGTTGACATCTGTCTGTCTCGGGAGACAATGGAGGTGTGCGTCTTCGGGGTGTGTGTCAAACTTTGCATTCCACCAAGATCTGGAGGGCGCTGTGTTGGCAACCCTTGGGCAGGTACCTTGGAGAGTCTTGGAGTAGAACCCTCTGGGTCCAAGACAGCAGCACCCAGCAGATCTGTTAGGGGCCGGGTGGGGTGGGGGGCAGGACTCTGCCTGCAAGCCCCGGTTAGCGTTCACTTGCCCGCTAAAGTCACCTAGACTTAAACTGGGAAGCAAGAATGCCTTTTCAGCCATGCAAGTGCCTGCAGGGAAACTCGAAAAGAATGATAAAAGTGGGACTGAACTTTGAAAAGGAGAGCTCCAGAGTGGGGAACATTCTGCGTGAGGGCCCTTTTGGGTTTCCTCATAATGCACTGGGATTACTGCCGTGATGAAGAGTGGGCAATATAAAATAAATAAACAAACAAAAGCAAGCAAACAAACAATAAATAAAATAAAATAACTGAGGCTCACATCATCAGAGAGTCTACTGTTTTAATATTCGATTGGGAGCTGCCCAGAGTGGCTGGGGAGACTCAGCCAGATGGGTGGGGTATAAATAAATTATTATTATTATTATTATTATTATTATTATTATTATTATTATTACTGTGCATGTCTGCTCAGAAGTAAGGCCTAGTATGCTTAGTGCCATTTAGCCCCAAAGTAGGTTTAAAAAAGGCATCCCCAAACTTTGGCCCTCCAGATGTTTTGGACTACAATTGCCATCATCCCTGACCACTGGTCCTGTTAGCCAGGGATCATGGGCGTTGTAGGCCAAAACATCTGGAGGGCCGCAGTTTGGGGATGCCTGGTTTAAAACAATGCAGCCATATGTCAGTACTGTATTCAGCAAACCAGGATATTGGTCCTCAATAAATCAGGTTTGGGGATGAAATCTGTAGGTCATGGGTAGGCAAACTAAGGCCCGCGGGCAGGATGCGGCCCAATCGCCTTCTCAATCCAGCCCGCGGACGGTCCGGGAATCAGCGTGTTTTTACATGAGTAGAATGTGTCCTTTTATTTAAAATGCATCTCTGGGCTATTTGTGGGGCATAGGAATTCGTTCATCCCCCCCCCAAAAAAATAGTCCGCCCCCCCCACAAGGTCTGAGGGACAGTGGACCCGCCCCCTGCTGAAAATGTTTGCTGACACCTGCTGTAGGCCAATATTTTATTTTATTTATATCTCATCCTCCCTCCCAACAGTGGCAAATATATCTGTGGTAAAAGAGTAGGTTTTTTTATTTAAAAAAAATAGAAATGTATTTAAAACATTTAAAAAAACAAGTGAAAAGATTTTAAAACAATAAACGCGGTAAAACATGAAACAGATTTTTACATAGGTGCATCATGGGCGCATTTGGTTTCTTCTGTGATAAGCAGATTGTTTCCCATGTAATCCCTGTTCAGGCATTCAGATCCTACACTATTCAACACTGCAGGGGTGAGCATGCCTAGCTCCACCTGCTTTGCTTGTCACGGGTCCCATTGCCCCCCATGAGTTGTAGGGCTGAATGTCTACTTCCCTGTTCATGGGGATTCCCCATGCAATTTGGAGCCCTGATATTATAGAATCATAGAATCGTAGAGTTGGAAGAGACCACAAGGGCCATCCAGTCCAACCCCCTGCCAAGCAGGAAACACCATCAAAGCATTCTTGACATATGCCTGTCAAGCCTCTGCTTAAAGACCTCCAAAGAAGGAGACTCCACCACACTCCTTGGTAGCAAATTCCACTGCCGAACAGCTCTTACTGTCAGGAAGTTCTTCCTAATGTTTAGGTGGAATCTTCTTTCTTGTAGTTTGAATCCATTGCTCCATGTCCGCTTCTCTGGAGCAGCAGAAAACAACCTTTCTCCCTCCTCTATATGACATCCTTTTATATATTTGAACATGGCTATCATATCACCCCTTAACCTTCTCTTCTCCAGGCTAAACATACCCAGCTCCCTAAGCCGTTCCTCATAAGGCATCGTTTCCAGGCCTTTGACCATTTTCGTTGCCCTCTTCTGGACACGTTCCAGCTTGTCAGTATCCTTCTTGAACTGTGGTGCCCAGGTGAGGTCTGACCAGAGCAGAATACAGTGGTACTATTACTTCCCTTGATCTAGATGCTATACTCCTATTGATGCAGCCCAGAGTTGCATTGGCTTTTTTTAGCTGCTGCATCACACTGCTGACTCATGTCAAGTTTGTGGTCTACCAAACTTCCAGGGTTTGGGAAGCCTCAATGAGCAGAGAAGACTCTACACTGCAGAAGTCCGCCTTCCCAACAAGTAGAAGGTAGTGAAACCCTTGATCTCCTCCTCATTGGCTTGAGTCTTGAATGCTTGGAGATGGGTGTCAACTGGTCTGCACATTGGCTTGAGTCTTGAATGCTTGGAGATGGGTGTCAACTGGTCTGCAAGTTGCAAAGGATTCATGCTTGGCCAGGTCTCATTTGCATGTGTGAACTGAGAGTGCCATTTAAATCACATTTCTGGAGGTGATTGATAGTGGTGACCAAATAGTCTTTCTGGGAGGTTTGCCCATTGCTACAGATCTCATTCAGGCAGAAACCCCAGTAAGTTTCCAACTTCTCCAGGATTCTCGGGAACACAGTTAACATGGGTTTTCCAGTCCTGGAATAATATAATGCGCATTAGCAAGAGCTGTCCACAAGAGGGCATTGCAATATAATTTGTTGAACTGCATGTGAAGTCCCATATTGCGGAGGTGGGCAAAAGGTAGATTGGAACCTGCTATTAGATTACTGGGTGATTTGTAACAGATCATCGAGGGATTATGACTTCCACTCGCTAGATAATGGCAACAGGGAAAAGGCCTGGGGGAAAAAATCTGTAAGGATCCCGAATCAGTTGCAACTCACAGATTGACTAGTATTTATATATGCAGTTTGTTCCGCTGTGTGACTCATGGTGTGTGGCAGGTGCTTGCCTCCACCTCTCAGCCACCATTTCAGATCTGGCTCCACTTGGTGGGTCTTGGGGTTCTAGTAAAAATAAAACCCAAAGCAGATCCCACAATCATGTAGCTTGCAGCTGCTTGGTGTTCTTCTTCTTACCTTGTAGATTTGGGCCGGGAATGCTTAAATTAGCTTCCTGAAAGATAGCTGTTAAAGAGCCTTAGACTGTCATCCCTGATGGGTTGGTGTTTCAATGTCTTCATCGTTATTTTCTTGGACCCTGATACAGAGCCTAGGGCTTCTAATAACACCTAAAACACCAGATTAAGGTAAAGGTAAAGGGCCCCCTGACCATCAGGTCCAGTCGTGTCCGACTCTAGGGGTGCGGCGCTCATCTCGCTCTATAGGCTGAGGGAGCCGGCGTTTGTCCGCAGACAGCTTCCGGGTCATGTGGCCAGCATGACAAAGCTGCTTCTGGCGAACCAGAGCAGCGCACGGAAACGCTGTTTACCTTCCCGCCGGAGCGGTCCCTATTTATCTACTTGCACTTTGATGTGCTTTCGAACTGCTAGGTGGGCAGGAGCTGGGACCGAGCAACAGGAGCTCACCCCGTTGCAGGGATTCGAACCGCCGACCTTCTGATCAGCAAGCCCTAGACTCTGTGGATTAACCCACAGCGCCACCTGGGTCCCACATTAAAAGCTGAATTACAGCCATAAACTAAAGATTCTAAAATGCAATGCAGTAATGAAAAGAATCAGCAATACAATTCTCAGCCTACCCCTCTCATCGTGCTAAAAAAAAGTAGGGGGGGGGGCTTTTGGAGCAAGAAATAAAGAGCGAAGATTACACATATAAGTTGAATTTGGGGTTTCATGATGTGAGAGGCTTAGATTTGTGTGTGCGATGGTTTCCATCTCTTTGGCTTAAACCACCTGCTAATCTGAGATGGTAATGGTGAGAGTTTTCTTTCTGTCCTGTCCTCCGGCCCATGACGATGGTTTGAAAAGAGGGCCAAGCATGGAAACTGCCTGTTTCCAGATCCATCCCAAAGTTGCCCTGCCAAGCCAGGGAGCCTCTCCCTCTTGCGTGTTTTGGGGGAAAGGGCAGCAGGGAGAGGCAAGGAGTGTGTGTGTGTGTTCTCTGGATTTAGCCCAGAGGCCTGGGAATCCTGGAGGGAATGCTGACCAGGCTCAGAGTAAAAGCACAAACAGTCAGAGCAAGAAGGGTGCAACTTCACACACACACACACACACACACACACACACACACACACACACACACACCCTCAGCAGCCCACCCATGTTCCAGTCAACTGGGATGAACTTTCTTTCTGTGGGAAACGTTCTTATCCCCCTTCCCATAACTGCGCAGCCGAATTTGGACAGTTGAGAGGCTGAAGGAAATGCTTTGCAAATGTAGGGGCTCCCATTGAAGCTGTGGCACTCACTGGCTCTGCATGTTCAATTCAGGTTCTGCCTTGCAGAAATAATGACCCAGCTTCCACGTTTGGTAGCTCTATGGGTTGGTCAGGGGTGCAAGGAGTCCTCGCAGCGGGAGCAGGAGCCCTTGTAAAGCATGCGCCATGGCAGGACAAGCATTTAAAAAATTTCTTCCCCTCTTTGACCGTGGAAAGGTGTGCAGTTGAGACATTAACTAAAGGAGACATTATGATTCCAGAAAAATCACAAAGAAAAGTGTTACAAGCCACTGTTGTGGCAGTTGGAACAGGCTCTAAAAGCGAGGAGGGAGACATCTGTCCAGTTGGTGTAAAAGTAGGTGAGAAGGTTCTGCTACTGGAGTATGGTGGAACAAAAGTTGTATGTACTGGATGACAAGGACTATGGTATCAGGGCCGGCCTTACAGCCAGGCTGGGAGGCACAGGGCGCCAGGGCGCCGGCCCGCCGGGGGGGGGGGCCTCGCAGCTGTGCCCGCCCGCTGGCCGCTCCGCCTTGCAGCAGTGCCCTCAGCAGCTGCGCTGAGCCCGCCTGCCCGCCGCGCTGGGAAACGGGGCGTCGGGGGGCGTCGGAGGGATCCGTCGCACCAGGGCGCCAGAGGTGCTCAAGACAGCCCTGAGGACTATTTCATATTCAGAGATGGTGATATTCTTGGAAAATACATGGAATGAACAGTTCATCTTGCTGTGTTATCCTTAAGTTTTCATTCCACAAAAAGTGCTCAAATGGTTCTGTTCCATCATGTAAATAATTTCTTTATTTTCTAATAAATGCAAATTCTCCCAAATTACCAAGTATCATAGTGACTTCAAAATAAAACAATGTGTATAGCCAAAATACATTTCTTACTATCTTAAAAAAAAATGACCCAGCTTCAGCTATGCTTAAGGCATACAGAGAAGCAGCAGCCACAACCCAGGGCAACCATGCCAGATGGGCGGGGTATGAATTATTATTATTAAAGAGGCCCACAAAAGTTACTCTGTCCTGCAGAAATGCTTACTAGCCTGCTAGGGGCTGGCAGAGGAAGGAGGGAGGGAGAGTTAGGTACCTCTTCGTAGCAGCCCACTGCATTTCTGTGTTTAACGCAGCCCACTTAACTTGTATGCCGTGTACGGGTGACGGATGATGCACTCTATCCTGCCTTTTCCACCAGTATGCTCACTTGCTTTACGGCTACCAGGCTAGTGTGTAAATGCAAGGGTGGGCCAGGATACCTCAGGGACCTGTGTCATGTCTGGCTGAAAATTTGGCTTTCTTGGAAGCTCAGCTTTTATCTTGAACACAGAGCACATTTCTGATGGCTGTAGAGCAACATTTGAAAACATTGCTAGCACGTTCCCTGCTAAGTGCTGCTTATATTGGTGGGTTTGGCGTTTCTGGGCCTTTTGTGGCTTCTGACTATGCCTGCCTCCCACTGCTTTTCCCAGACATTTTCGGTGGAGGGTCTCCTGGCTATGGAATATTCTACCTAGTGAAACTCACCTGGAATTGTCTTTTCAGCACCAAGTTAAGACTTTTCTTTTCTCCTGGACCTTTTGAGTTCCGGTTTTCAGTCTCTGCGTATGGTTGATGGTTTTCGTTTAGCATTTGCATGGCTATTTTAGTTCTGTGTTGTGTGTCATATTTTGTTACAATGGCTTTGCATTGGGTTTTGGGTTTTTTGCTTGTTTGCCTCTTAAGCTCAAGGTGGGGTTTTACTGTAATATGGTTCTGTTATGTTTTCATTCTTTTTCATCTTTGCATAATGCCTAGAGAATTCATTTCATGGGGCATTTCTTATATGCAGTAAATAAATAGATGCAATACCCATTACAGTAGGTGTCTTAAAGAGCCTTTAGGGCAGGAGGAAGGAAATACTTGTGCTATTACAAGCATACAGGAGTGTCTTTATTTTCAGCTGTGAAAAGTTTTCTAGAACACAACAGAATTGTTTATGTGTGTGCAGGCAGAATATGAATAGCACTCAGATCAACTGCTCCTCTCCAGAACTACCCCCTAATTTGTGTATATTTCTAACCCTGAAGATAATCCAACATTACTTGAAATCCATTGAAATCTGCATGATTTTCTGTGTAAAATCTTTCTGAAGCACCCTTGGGACTTTTGTTTCTTTTTTCAGTAATTTATTTTTAAGAAACGTGATGGTACATCCCCCTTTGACCTTGTTGCTGGATTTCTTTCCTGCCATATCCCCAGGGGCTCAGCATGGATTGCTAAAGTGCTTTCTCACAATTTATCCTTATACCAGACCATATGAGGCCCAGAGACGGAAACTTTCCCAGTAATCTGGATATCGGAGGGTGGATTCACATATTACCTTTTTAAAAAGTTTTGTCCTAATCCCGCCCCCCCGGTGTACCTCTGAAAACACAGGGTAGAATTAAAGGGACCACTAGGTGGGACAATGGGACTTTCCGCCTTCCCGCCCCCCTCTCCCATGCCCCTCAAACCTGTTGTGGGGTTTCCTAAACCCTCTAGAGTAGATTTCCACACCCTTCTATATTTCTGCCATAATCTTGCAGACTGTACACAATATTATACTGTCCCTGAGATGAAAGAACTTCTTTTTAGAAGCCTGCTGAGAGACACTCTGGAAATGGGGAAGCGTATAAGTGGTACCTCGGTTTATGAACACAATTGGTTCCGGAAGTCTGTTCATAAACTGAAGCGAACTTTCCCATTGAAAGTAATGGAAAGTGGATTAATCTGCTCCAGACGGTCCGCAGAGTACTTAAACTGAAGCGTTCATGAACTGAAGCGAACTTTCCCATTGAAAGTAATGGAAAGTGGATTAATCCGTTCCAGATGGGTCTGCGGAGTACTCAGCCTGAAGCGTACTTAACCCGAAGCATGGGTGTAATTGGTTCCGGAAATCTGTTCATAAACTGAAGCGTTCATAAACTGAAGCGAACTTTCCCATTGAAAGTAATGGAAAGTTAATTAATCCGTTCCAGATGGGTCTGCGGTGTTCGTAAACCGAAAATTCGTAAACCGAGGTGTTCGTAAACCGAGGTTCCACTGTACACTGCTTTTACAGCACAGTATATTATACGCTGTGACTTAGCCCCATTTTGCCCTGGGTGTTGTTGTTGTTGTTGTTGTTAAAACTTTTATACCGCCCTTCATCTGAAGATCCCAGTTGTTCACAACAGAAAGATACAAAATGAGAACACAAAATACATGATAAAACAGAAACAAACCAATAACCCTCCTCCCACAAGCACATTTAAAAAGCCATAGACAGTGATGAAAATGTCAAAACCTGAAGCGAGTCCTTTGTACTATCCTCCTGTTGTGGAGCTCTGATATAGCTTATCTCTTATATAGCTTATCTATGATGCCAGCATTTCCCACCAATACTTGTAGTGTGTCTTTAAACCTAGTTCATCCAAGGCCAAACAGCACATCAACAGCACATCACTCTAATGCTGATCCATGAAAAGGATTCCTTCTCCTTCTGAGCAGTGAGTTGGTTGAGCAATTCTAGGGAAATTACAGTCCTCACTTATTTGCCTTGTTAAAGACCCTGGTAAACAGAGGTATTGAAGTGTTTTGGGAAAGGAACTTGGTGTTTTCCCTCTACGCCTCTCCCTTTTCTCTGTCTCCGGGGCTATGAGCTGTGGGATGTGGAGAATAACGTATAACAGCACAGGAAGAAGACTGACTGGGTGGGGGCGGGATAAGGAGGCAGGGGGGTGGGTTTTGTTTGCTTTTAAAGCAAAAACTATGATGCACAATGAAAGGAAGTGACTCGCTAAGGCTCACAGAGTGACTCAGTGGCAAAGCCAGGAAATTGGCACAGGAGGTAGGCTCCAAGCTCCCTCGTTTTTCACTTTTGTTCTCAGAACCAGAAAATAACCCAACCACCCTTATTACCTGATTTTGAGATCCAATCACTAAACTTTGAAACCCACAGGTGCTCATTATTTGTCCACCGTGAACACATTCTGGCATGGTTTTTCCCCCTGCCCCCACCCTCAAATCTCCTGCTCCTCAAGATAAGTTGGACAAACTACCTTAGACCTCAAATTTTTATTTCCTTTTATGCCAAGTTTCAGTGATGGGGCCATGAAAAACCTAGGGTTGCCGTATTTCAAAAAGTAAAAACCAGGACACCCCAAAAGTTGTTAAGATATTTTTTTAGACAAACTTCAAAACACCCCCCAAAAAACCCACATCAATTCCACCTTTGAAATCCCAGGAAAATCCAGGCGTATAGCAGCTCTAGAAAAACCAGGAGTGCCTTTCAGCATATGCAGAGTGCCGCCTTCTCTGTTACTGCAGCCCAAAAGTGCAGAGCAGGACTGGGTTGGAAGACATGGCTTCAAGACTCCTTGTGCATAACGTACAAACTTAAGCCACAGGAGGCTAATCAATCGCACACCCTTGTCAGCGACTTCCGAGAACTGCCAAGCCAAGCCTAAGGCACTTCCTGCTGGTGGAGAAGCATAACTCGCAGGTGCCAATTCAGCCCAGGAAAGCTAGGGAGTGAACACAAACCACAACGAGATAGCCAGCCAGCCTGCCGGCCGGCCTGCTTACCTCCCTCTAACAGGGGCCGTCTTGTGTGGCTCCTGGGCTACGGCACCACCACCAGAAGCCACACAGCGGAGTGGGAAGGCCAGGCTCTCAGGCTGCCTGCTCTCTAGGAGAGACACTCTCCCAGAAACAAAGCAGAGCCATGGCGTGAGATTGGCTTTCCACGTGGATTAGACAGGTTGCTTGGCAAGCTCTGCATCCCACAGGGGGTCAGTCCCCCTGATGCCTCTGGGAAGCAGGGAAGCAGGATATAAAGGCTGTCAGCCACTATTGCTTGCTTCTAGTGTCTGGTATTCAGAGATGCTCCTCCTGCCCAAGGCTAACAGCTGTTTTTTGCTTTTTCTCTTCGGTTTCCCCTGCAGCTGGTTTCCCCCCAAAAATCAAGAGCTATCCTTAGTGGGCTCTCTTGGGGTCGTAACGTCTATGTTCCAGCAATATATGAAGAAGCCTTTTGCCTTTATACTCAGATTTAGGGTGTGTGTGCTAAGAGTCTGGTGTATGTTTCCTAATGAAGTTCTATGTTCAGAAGCCATGCAAGGGACATTCCTATTTTTCCGCCTCACACGGGGAAGCCCTTAGCCTTCTCTACCTCTAGTAAATAAATGGGTGGAACATCCACCCAAACCCCAAACTGGAGAATCTGGATTTGGGCACTAGGAGAACATAAGTTAATTCTTTCCTTTTCTCTTTTTTTTCCCTTCCCAAAACCACTTTCTTCATACTCTCTCCTTATTTGCTTCTTTATCTTTCGTGACTTTCTGAAGTGGTAGAAAGAATTAAGCGTAGAAATCAGAGGGAATAGTTACAGATATGCCATGGCCCCTGGGTTTTTTAATTTGTCGGTTTTTCTATGTATGGGTAATGACCCTGTGCTTATTGGAAAGGCCATTTTAGCTTGCTGGCTAAGAAGCAACATGACAACATTGTTCCGAACATAGAAAATGGAACATAAGCAACTCACATTTTAATAGTCAGAGCAACTCAATCTATTATTTTTGTTTTATTGTATACCCATTTTGACCAACTGGTTTATTTCTTCCATTGCAAGGTGGTGGTGGAACATTTTATGATGTTTTCTACTGTTCTGATAACTGTATTTTAATAAATATATATTTTAAAATTGTTAATTTTCTGTGAGCTGCCCATAGAACATAGGTTATTTGAATGCCAGGTGCTGGGGATGAACAAGAGGGGTTGGCCAGTGCCTTCAAACACTCACTCCTTAGCAGAGACCAGGGGGCTGGCTACTGCTGCAAACAGATTTCGGGACTAGATACACCTTGATCTCAGTGAGACAAGAACATTTATTACATGCTTAATCCTCACTGTGCCCACAGACATTGTAGGATAAAATCCAAGGTAAAATCCAAATCTTTGCCATTCTTTGAAATACTCCCTTAGGGTGTCTTCTTCTTCTTCTTCTTCTTCTTCTTCTTCTTCTTCTTCTTCTTCTTCTTCTTCTTCTTCTTCTTCTTCTTCTTCTTCTTCTTCTATCACTTGTAGCCGAGTAAGATTGTCTTCCATGAACACAGTTTTAACAGTGTGTCTGTAAGTGACTGTGGAGGCCAATTCTAGATCCACATGTCCTTCCACAGTGGGGACATAGGCTTCCGGGCAGGAGTTGGTCACTCTGAGGGTTTGCCAAGCGTGCCTTCCTCCCTTTGCCAAGTGCGTTTCTCCCTTTTGTCCTGAGTTCGAGCGTCTTCAAAGCCCATGACACCTTTGGTAAAGGCTGTTCTCCAATTGGAGCGCTCGCAGGCCAGTGTTTCCCAGTTGTCGGTGTTTATACTATGATAATCAGGCATTCGAACAACATGACCAGTCTAACAAAGTTGATGTTAAAGAATCATTGCTTCCACACTGGTGATCTTTGCTTCTTCCAGTACACTGGCATTAGTTCGCCTGTCCTCCCAAGTGATGTGTAAAAATTTTCGGAGACACCATTGATAGAATCTTTTGAGGAGTTGAAGATGGCGTTTATAAGTGGTCCATGTTTCACAAGCATACAGCGGTGTATTGCAGCTGATTTCAGATAATGGGGAACAATGGTATGAATGCTCACCATCAGTAAAATGTTCGGGTGTTTGAACTGTGGGCTCATCCAGACTCCCTTTCGCACCATGCTTTTCAGGCACAAGCCTGCACTTTAAAGCTCCCTGCCCAAGTTTCTTTTTTATTTGACCTGGTGCTTTTTCCCTGGGAAAACCCACATTTTACCATTGAATTGGAGCAAATGGCAATGCATGGAAAACCCAACTGCTGTTTGCACAAATTCACCAGTAAAATGCGGGCTTTCCCGGGGGGAAACGCCAGGGACCAAAATAAATAACAAAACTGCTCGCAGGTAGAGCTTTGAAGCCTGGACCCCGTGCCTAGAAACATGGCACAAAAGGAAAACTGGATGAGCCTTGTATGAATGCCCAGGTAGAGTAGTTGGTTGAGAGTAGGTATTCCGGTGGACCAATCCAGTGTGCTCTGGGATTTTTATTGGATTGGCTACATTTGCTGCAGTTAAGAATAAAAATAAAAATCCCAGAAGGATGGAATGCAGGAGGAGGGAGGCTGCTTGCAACCCTGGCTTGTAGAAGACCTGGAAGGGGAGGTCCTTGGGTTGGGTGCAACATGCCTGGATAGCTCAGTTGGCTAGAGAGTGGTACTGATAATGCCAAGGTTGCAGGTTTGATCCCTGCATGGGACAGCCGCATATTCCTGCATTGCAGGGGGTTGCACTAGATGATCCCTGATCTAGTAGGTTGTAGGGGTACCGAAGGTGATTTGTGTCTTGCAGCAAGTGGGTGTTAAGAGACAACGCTGTGCAAAAGCATTCAGAAAACCTTTTGATTCCAGCTAAGGGGTTAGGATTTGGGAAGCTGTTTGTGACTGCTCAGAGGAAGGAGCACTCTGGACATGCTCAGTAACACTTACTTTCCTTCACATGCCCCAGAGCTCAGCTCAGTACTGAGAAGGAAATTCTGGGGGAGTCCTGACCTTAGCAGCTGGATCTGCTTGGCCAGGTGACCACCTAGGAGCGCAAGGCGAGGAGGGCTACAATCCCTGGGGGGAACTCATAGGGAAATAAGCACCAATGGACAACTTTCCAAGAAGGAAGGAACGCAGGAGGGAGGCTGCCTTGCAACAGGTTAGCCAGAGGTTCCCTCCAGCTGACCATTGTCATGCGTAACTCGTGCGTCCTGTCCGGCCGTGGCTCCCCCGGGGTTCAGCCCGGAGCCGGGCGGATTCTACTTAGATGCCGGAGACTGAATCCGGGGGCTTTTGCGCGCGAAGCCCCGGGGCGAGGGCCCTTCCCTTCCAAGGATCCGCGCAGAGCCTGGCGACGGAGAGGAGAGTGGCATCCGCGGGACTGCCCTGGTTGCGCGTGGCGCGGGCGCCGGCTCGCTCTCCGCCCCGCGCCGCCCTTGGAGAATCCGGCGCCGGGGTTTGCAGTCGCCAGCCCCGCCCCGCCCCGCCCCGCCCCGCGGGAGCCGCTCCGCTTTGTGCGGATTCGCGGGAAGATCCGGAGCCCCGCGGGCCGCCCCGGCACACTCCGGGCTACTCGGGAGCGACTTCGAGGGCGCTTTTCCACCTCGGTGCGCGCTTTTCCCCCACCCCGGATCTTTCATGCCGGCCCCGGCCTTCGCGGCGCCTCGCTTCCTCGCGCTGCCGCCGGGTCGCCTGCGCGCCGCCGAGGCGGACATGCATTTCTCCTTCAGCGAAGAGGACATAAAGCGGCACCGGCTGCTGCCCAAGTCGGTGAGGTGGGTGCCTTGCTCGGGGGTCGGCTCGGCGGGGGCTTGGAGTAAAGTTCTCGCACTCCAGAGACTTTCTCCAGCTCCCGAGCGATGGCAAGCCCGGGATCCTCTAGTCGGGGACAAGGGACATTTCCTGGCCCTGCCTCGGGGTGCGGTGGGGATCCTAGAAGTGTCCAAGAGTTGGGACCGCTTAGCGTGGAGTGGCAACCTCCCCTGAGCACACCCGCGGGATCGCGTGCTGTTTCCTGGCACCTTTGTAGGAAAGGAAAAGTTTCCTGGAGGGGTGTGACTCGGGCTCCTCTGTGGCGTTGCTGTGGACGGTGGAGGCGCATCTTTGGGGTTGGCACCCATAAACATTCCCAAGGGCAGTTGCAACCCCGCAGGCTCTGCAGCTTTGGCCCGAGGGTACCTGTCAGCTTCTCTGACGCTCTGGACAATATCGCCTCTCCGGATGACGCTCTTGCATTGTTTGTGTGATTCAGGAGTTGCACTCCTTGCCCTGAGTGCCTTATCTGTCGGTTGACTGTATTGTTTGTGGCACATTATTTCCAGTGGTGCGGATAGCCTTGCGGGAAACGCAGTGTGATGAAGTGTGGAGCAAAGTGCATGAAATAAAATGAGTATCTTTTTTGGCCAGGTCAGAGGCATTGGCATGGGGGGGGGAAGCTGCCCCCACACCAAGTAAAACAATAGAAATGCTTAACTAACTGACCAATCACATCGGTTCTGCCCCCCCTGAAAGTTCTGCCCCCCCCAACAAAAATCCTGGCTTCGCCCATGGTCAGAGGGGTTGCATGCATTGTAGTGCCCTCCGTTTTGGAGCTGCCATCCCATGCAGATCTTGCTGCTACCTATGAAGCCCTTTTGGGATCCTTACCAAGTGTCTCCCCGCAAGAGCCTCGATCAGTTTCCATGTGCCCATTAGAAGGAAGGTATTTAGGGACGGACACATCTGTCTGCGCTTGTGTCTGCTTCTGGTTTTGATCTTTCTCTGAGAGGTTCCACCCTTTTCCTGCACACATGTTAGGCAGGAAATCTCCCGGCCAAGTGCAAAGGCGAAGGTCTGTCTGGCAGTGGCTGACATAAGGCAGATTCAAGTCACATCTGCCACAGGCCAGTGGGCAGCACAGCTTGCATCCTCCCCTCTCCAGCCACCCAGACGCTGCATGACCCCTCCCTGTCTCTCTTTGAGGCTTTTGGGAATGTGTACAAAGAGCCTTGTTTTTTCCTTCGGGTCTCCTTTTCAGACAGCGCTGCTGCCTTGCGTAAAAGTTAGTTCGGGACTCCAGATAGTGCGTCACCGTTGGCATTAAGTGTCTGGTGCAACTTTTGCATCGGGTGGCTGCATGATACAGAACATCATGATAAAACAGCCCTTGTTTCAGGGGTCATGTGAGGGCAAAGGAAGGAAGGGATCGGAATTATTGTAGCTGCGCCGGCAGCTCTACGGTCCGGAACAAGCTGAAAGTTACACGGCCAGGAAGGCAGTGGCGGCAGCAGGTTCCAATTGTGGTCCAGCGGATGAAAGAGCAGGATTCAAACCCCACCACAACCTTGGGCACCCTGGGTGGCCTTAGTAAAGTCGTCATCTCCTAGCCTCAATTCCCCATCTGCAAAAGGGAAATTCCAGGGGCTTGCCTCATAGGGCTCACTAGGATACAAATTTCTTATCTTTATGCTTAACTGAGGCTCACTTCTTTTATTCTTCCTCTTTGCAACTGTCTTCATGGGGCAATAGGTATCCAAAGATTCTCAGGGGTGCCCCTGGAATGCAGGGAGAGTCACCCTGCAGGAGTAGCTGCCAGCTTCTTCTGTCCTGTTTCTTTCAGAAGTGCGGTTAGTGGCGCTTTCAGCAAGATAATCATATCCTGGGAGGGGGACACCTTTGACATTTTGATACCTGAAGTGGATGCCTAGTTTGCCTCTTGGATTGGCTGTCCTAGATTTCTGATACTCCTATTGGACTGCTTTGGGCTCTCTCAGTGCCTGCCTAGCATGGTACCGGTAGCTGATGATGGGGTCTCCGTAGGCTTCATTATTGCTGCTGCTGCTGCTGCCGCCACCACCGCCACAACAACAACAACACAGACTGCTATTAGAGTCATGGGAGAAGCTTGGGGAATCAAACCCCCCACCCCACCAAGTCCCAGTAATAATCTTCTTCTTCTTCATCAGCATCATCTTATTATTATTTGGTGCACTTTCAATTTGTATGTTAGAAATATGTTCCAATGAAAGTGTTCTGTGGCATCTGACAAGCTAATCAATATATTGCGGGTATGTTAAAGAACTCGCTTTGTTTGATGCAGCAGTAAAACAATGAGATTTTCAGCAAGCGGGTGTACCTTCCAAGTATTGGGTGGTGGTCAGTTTCTATTTTTCAGGTAGAGATAGGGAGTGATGATGGCTTGAACTTTTCAAGGCAGCAAGAGAAAAGTAATACCATAGATCAGGGGTGTCCAAACTTTTTTCAAAGAGGGCCAGGTTTGATGAAGTGAACATGTGTGAGGGCCGACCAAAGCTGTTACAGTGGTACCTCTACTTACGAATATAATGCGTTCCAAACGCACATTTGTAAGTCGAAAAAAATTGTAGGTCGAATCCCATAGGAATGCATTGGGAGAAAAAATTCGTAAGTCGAAGCAACCCTATCTAAAAAATCATAAGTAGAAAAAATCCTATCTAAACAGCATCCAAGATGGCGGACGGAGCTCCATTCGTAAGTAGAAACATTCGTAAGTAGAGTTATTCGTAAGTAGAGGTACCACTGTATTAGGATTGAAGTTACAGGTAGATAGCCGTGTTGGTCTGAGTCGAAGCAAAATAAAAAAAATCCTTCAGTAGCACCTTAAAGACCAACTAAGTTTTTATTTTGGTATGAGCTTTAGTGTACTGTATCTGAAGAAGTGTGCATGCACACGAAAGCTCATACCAAAATAAAAACTTAGTTGGTCTTTAAGGTGCTACTGAAGGATTTTTTTTTTGCTAGGATTGAAGTTGTTGGCCTTCTTTTGGAGTTTTACCCCAGGAAATAAACTGCCACAGGGGCCGGATTAAACCGACCGGTGGGCCAAATTAGACCCCCGGGCCGGACTTTGCACATGCCTGCCATAGATCCTTTAAAAGGAGCTGAAATAGGTGTGCATCACATGAGAGTCTGAGGGATATGAAATCTTGCTCTTGAGCACAATCTGCTGGCAAGTTTGCATGTACAAGGCCCATTGAAGTGAATGTGAGCTGAGCCAGAGCACATAGGATGCACCAATAAGCCCATTGGTGCATCTTACGCACAATAACTTCCAGGGAGACCATGCCCCTTGTCTTTTGGAAAGAACAGTATTGTGTTGGTCACTGACGCAATTTGTGTAGAGGCTGACTAATTGCTAGAACGTCGCCTCGAGAGATATTCTGGATGCTCCCATTGTAACCAAGACTGTCTTTCTTTCCAGCAAAGGATTGCCTGTAACCTCCATGCTGTTAAAGCCCACCCCACCCCACCCCACCCCCGAAAAAAGGGCTTGGGTTTCTTTTTGCATTGCAAAGCATATTATTGCCCCCCATGCGATGGTAAAATAAATTCTATAAAGCCACACTGTAGGGAACAAGTCCCATTGAACTCTTGCGTGGGACTAGATTCTCCCCAAGGCCGCTGTGTGTAGGGAGCTCTAATGGAATTGGGTCTCCTCTCAAGAAACTTTCTGAATGGTGCCCCTGAATCTGGATCAAGTTACTGTAGTCTTTTGTCCCTTTCCCTCACTGGCAGCTTTTCTTGGCAGCCACATAACCAGTGTGGAGGGGAGTTGTCATTGCTACATTGCATGCTCACTTTTGCCAGGACAGAAATGTCAAATGGGAAACCGGAGAAGAGTGGCTATATTTAAGCTCAGGGGAAGCGACCTGGTTTGGTCCTGCTGCATCCCAATCCTCAGGGCTTCTCGGTTTCTCCAGCAGCTGGGTCAGGATCAATCTCTTGAGAGCCAACTATCCTCTGCTGGCATTTGTTCCTCCGTGTTCTGCTCCGAGCAGTTTGAGAGAGACCTTGCCTTGGATTCCTGTTAGGTTAGAGCGTGTGTGAAAGGCTTGTTTGATGCCTTGCTGCAGATGCGGGGAAAGGCTTTTGGGTTGCTGCCCCCACTGACTCCTGCCTGACCTCTGGTGTAGGCGAGAGTGTGGGTCTCGACATCCAAGCCAGCTGAGATGGAGCCAAGATCCCACTTGGATTGTGCCCAATGGTACTTATGATGACGCACTCAGCTGGAATTGCCTGTGGTATCCCATTAACAGGCAGGCCTGTAGCTAGAAATCTGGTGATGGTCGGGCCTCAGGGTACATTGCAAGTGGTGCGGTGTGGACAGACATCGTAAGTCAGTGCAAAACCTAAGAACAATTAGAGTTGGCGTAAGGAAAAGCAGTAACTTTTAAGGGAGTTGCAAGTAGAGTGGTCCCACTGTTGTCTCTGATCAAGCAGTAAGCCTGTCTACTGCGGCAAAAGTCAAATAAGTATTCTTGCCATGAGTTCACCTTTCAAACCAGCATCAGCTATGTTGAAACAGCTACAATCTCTATCCTTAAGTTATTAAATTGAGCAGACAGAACACTGGAAAGTGGGAGGCAACTCACTGAGCAGTTGGGGAGAATTCTACCTATAGAACGTCGTTTTCTTCTGTCTCCATAAACAACAGGGTTAGAGACTTTTACTTTTGCACTGGGGCTGATGGGAGGTGGACTCCAACAACACCTGGAGTGCTACAGGTTGCCCGTCCCTGAATTAGACAACAGAGCAGTGAAGGTAAAATTCACCTTTGCATGACACAGTAGGCTAGTTTCTACACATGCTCTCAACACCCTCCTCGCTGTCCTCCAGCCAGACAAGCAAATGGCATTATTGGAGTTCAGTGACATATTCGGCCAGGCAAAAGTACTCAAGAAGAATGCAAAACAGGGCAGGTGAGAGGTGTGCCCTGGGTAGAGTCACAAAGGACAGAGGGTCTGGCGGGCGGGCGGGTATTCAGCTTCCAGGCCAGAGTTTTCCCCACACTAGCCTAGCTGTAATGGGTCTGCTAGTTGAAGACGTGTAGTTTAACTCAGAATAAGACGGTTTTCAAAAGTGAGTGGCATCAGGGAGGTGTGCAGTTTGCCGTCCGCATTGCAGCTTAGAATCTGAAACATCTTGAGTTCTCCATTCTTAATGATGAGATAGAGATCTGTTATCTGGCGGCTGGTGCTGCAGCTGACCCATAGCAAGCTAGCAGTGCAAGTTAGACCTTGTAAGGGCTCATCCAGACTTCCTTTTACACCACACTTTCCAGGCTTTAAAGCTCCGTGTCCGAGCAGTTGTGGGTTTTTTTTGGGGGGGGGGGTGTCCTGGCACTTTCCCCAGGAAAATCCACATTTTACTGTTAAATTGGAGCAAACAGCAATCTGCAGAAAACCCAACTGCCATTTGTTACAATTTAGCAGTAAAATGCATGTTTTCTAGGGGAAAGTGCCGGGACAACACACACACACACACACACACACACACACACACACACACACACACCCTCTCTCTCTGCCCTCTGGCATGGAGCTTTAAAGCCCCAACCTGTGCTTTGAAACACAGCACAAAAGAAAGTTTGGATTAGCCCTTGTCTAGCAAACACCAATGGTCTGTTTTGGGTCAAAGGGAGAAGTAAGTATGTAGGGCCCTTTGACCAAGGAATCTCATTTCTTTCTTCTTTCAGCTCCACTTAGGGTTTTTCTTTCAGCCTGTCTTCTTCCAACAGACAGGATTGCTTCAAGCTTACTGATCAAACACAAAGGCTGAAAAGGAGCCAATATTCTCTCTTTGGGTGGTTTTGCTCCAGCATTAGTTCCTTGTTATGTGTGAACTTTCCCCTTTTTTGCATTGCAGTGACTTGGTTGCATTTGAGTCCTTTATTTGAGTTCCAACAGACCCGTCTCCTGGCCTGTTTGCCACACAATTTCAATGGAGATTTGTCTTGGGGCTGCTGCTGCTTCTTTGGCGATCACTTGTGGCCGAATAAGATTGTCTTCCATGAACAGGAACAGGGTCTTAGCAGTGAGTTCGTAAGTGACTGTGGAGGCCAGTTGTGGATCCACACGTCCTTCCACAGTGGGGACATTAGTTTCCGGGCGGGAGTTGATCATGGTGAGGATTTGCTAAGTGTGCCTTCCTCGTAGCATATTTCTCCCTTTCGTCCTGAGTTTGGGCTTCTTCAATGTCCATGACACCTTTGGCCAAGGTGGTTCTCCACTTGGAGCGCTCTCTCGGCCTCATCTCCAGTTCTGCAAGATCTCTTAAAACAGGACATTTGTTCTTCGCTTTAATTAACCCCAGGGGTGTTAATCTGTCTTAAACAGGAAGCTGGGCAGAAATATGCTGAGGAGCATGGTTGCTTTCCATTTGGGAGTAGCTTTCTAGCCATCCCTTGGTGAGAGATTGTTTAGTTGCAAAGGATGTCCAGCACATGCATTGCATGGTGCTCATTACCTGGCATTTGAGCACCTGGCTGGGCCATATGTCACAACAAGTGTACAGTTTTGTTTATGCTCCTGGATATACGGGCTTCTGTTCAGCCAAGTATGTGTTCCAGAAATCCAGCACCTATTGACCCATCTCATGCATTGGCACATATTCTCGACACAAGCATTATTCTAGTCTTAAATGCACACTCATTCACACTGACAGCAAAAAAACGTATTATTCTACCCGAGCCTTCAAAGGCCAAAATACTGCCTTTGCTTTGTCTGTATACCTTTACCTACCTGACTTTTAAACCTGCCTTAATTGATGGTTTGCTGTTGGGGATGCAACTTTCTCTCTCGGTTGCAGTGGCTTCGATGCTAGGGAGTTGCTTGTAACGGAAGCTGTAATTGTTCTGTCTGATTTTCATAGGAGAGCTGCCTGCTGAACTACGGTTTCAGCTCTCATTAGCACATTCTGAATCTCTGGACTGAGTGGGAAAGCAGAACCCCTTTTGCATAACAAGGAGGTCCCGTGGGAGCCAGGAGTGGCACAACAGTGGAGGGACTTGGCTGCTTGATTGCTCTCTAAGGGAGAAGCAGGGCATCAGAGAACCTGTTTACTCTGCCTCCACGTTCATTTACTTGTGGCTCCAGCTCCAAAGCATTCTGCAAATATTGTCACCTTGAGCCGCAACAGAAAAGTCAAGGAGAGTTGCCCACATTCTCAGCGAGTAAAATGAAAGAATGCTTAGCATTCCTATCACACTTCTGCATAGCCAAAGTACTTTGTGTGCTCTTATATTGTTGCAAATCATATAATCGTAGAGTTGGAAGGGACCCCAAGGGTCATCTAGTTCAACCCCCTGCAATGCAGGAATCGCAGCTAAAGCATCCATGGCAGATGGCCATCCAAACTCTGCTTTAAAACCTGCAACGAAGGATGCTTAGTTGAGATCTCTTTTCGTGTAACTTGGTCGTGGATTCAGGTCCTACCCTCCAGAGCAGGAAAAAAGAAGCTTGCTCCATCTTCTGTGTGGCAGTATTTGAAGATGGCTATCATACCCTCTCTCAGTCCCCTCTTTTACAGGCTAAACGTACCCCCACTCCTTCAACAGTTCCTCATAAGGCTTGATTTCCAGACCCTTGATCAGCTTGCTTGCCCTCCTCTGCACACATTCCAGCTTGTCAATATCTTTCTTAAATTGCAACAGCCAGAACTGGACACAGAACTCCCAGGTGTGGTCTGACCAAGTCAGAATAGAGTGGTACTATTACTTCTCTCGATCTGGACTCTGGGCTCTTGTTGAGGCAGTCTGGAATAGCATTAGCTTTTTTGCTGCTGCAACACACTGTTGGCTCATTACAACAACCCTATAAGGTAGGCATGATGAGTAGGCTAACAAATTTCTTCTTCTTCTTCTTCTTCTTCTTCTTCTTCTTCTTCTTCTTCTTCTTCTACTACTACTACTACTACTACCGTGTTTCTCATATTATAAGACATGTCTTATATTTATTTTTTCCTCAAAAAAACACACTATGGCTTATTTTCAAGGGATGTCTTATTTTTTTCCTCCTCCTCCTGCCGCAGCCGGCATTGCTGCTGCGCCTATCACTATGTCTTATTTTCGGGGTATGGCTTATATTCCTTGAATGCTTAAAAATCCTGCTATGGCTTATTTTATGGGTATGTCTTAAAATATGAGAAACAGGGTACTTCTCCTCCTCCTCCTCCTCCTCCTCCTCCTCCTCCTCCTCCTTCATATAGCAGATGAGAGCCCTGAGGTTTGGAGTGTAGAGGAATGCCTAGTGAGTTCAGGGCAGAGGAGAAATTTGAAATGGAAACTTGACTGGTTTGTAGCTTGGCCAGAAGATATTAAGAATGTGTGGGTGCCCTCCCTTAGGCTTTCCAGATGGTTATGAAATGTACCTCCCTTCATCCCTATTCATTATGACCATGCTGGCTTGTATTGATGGGAGTTATAGTCCAAAACATCTGAAGGGGACCAGGTTGTGGAAACTGGATTCAGGAAAGTTTGTGACACTTTGAGAATGTGTTTCCACCAGCTGTCTCCCCTCCTTTTCTTGATCACTAGCAGGCTCCTCCAAACCCACCCTTCTTGCCTGGCCGGCTGTACCAAGGTAACGTCCAACTTGGTGCCCTAACCTTAAATGAACTCTCTGGGTAAAGAGCTTCTGCGCACCACAAGCCTTTCGAAGGAATAACCACACCCAATACTAATTGGAAACAGAGGCAACTGCAGATTTTGCCAGCATAAGTCTCTGCTTCACTCAGTTGAGTGTTTCCAGCATGTGCCCTCCATAATAATAATAATATATACACTATACTGGGGTTGCCAACCATTTGGGGGGGCCTGCGGGGAATATTTGCAAGTGGGAGGAACTGTGGTGGGCATCACACGTACGCCACAGCCAAGCACATGCGGCAACCTATTCTGCTGCCTTGCAATACATCCTCACGTGCCTACAAACTCAGGGGAACATCTCACAAGCTGCCTCGCGGTGGTGTTTTTATAAAGGTGCGTGCACCCCAAGCAAACCAGGCTGATGACGCCATAATGCTGCCCTTGAGTATGTTGTTGTTGTTTAGTCGTTAAGTCGTGTCTGACTCTTCGTGACCCCATGGACCAGAGCATGCCAGGCACTCCTGTCTTGCACTGCCTCCCGCAGTTTGGTCAAACTCATGTTCGTAGCTTCGAGAACACTGTCCAACCATCTCGTCCTCTGTTGTCCCCTTCTCCTTGTGCCCTCCATCTTTCCCAACATCAGGGTCTTTTCTAGGGAGTCTTCTCTTCTCATGAGGTGGCCAAAGTATTGGAGCCTCAGCTTCACGATCTGTCCTTCCAGTGAGCACACAGGGCTGATTTCCTTCAGGATGGATAGGTATAATGACCATATAAAGTATAATGACCATATAAAGCCAAGTGGAAATGCTATTTAGCCGATAACACGGGCCAAAAAAAAAAAAAAGCCCACTTTGACCCTGAAGGGACATGCAGGGGCTTGTGGCATGTAGGAGGACTTGCCGCTGCACCTGCTGTCCCTTCATTACATGTGTGGTTTTATTTAATTTTTTTAATATAATTTTCATTTATATGTATTGCAACAATTATTCAATCATAGTTTTAACATTCCAAACTCCGACACCCCTCCCCTCCTTTCTGTGGTTTCTTTACATTTCTTTTCACCTTCCTGCATACTCCAAAGGATCTCAACATATTCTTTTATATATCCATTCCCATATATATCCCATATATATATTGAAACTGCAGGTTTTTACATTAATCCTACTAATGTCTTAATCCGTTTACAGTTCCTTTGTAAATACTCAATAAAGCATTTCCATTCCTTTTTTTTTAATTGTTATCTTGATTTCTTATTCTCCCAGTAAGTTTTGCCATTTCTGTGTAGTAGTAGTAGTAATTTTATTTATACCCCGCCCATCCGGCTGGGTTTCCCCAGCTACTTTGGGCAGCTCCCAACAGAACACTAAAAACAGAATAAAACTTCAAACATTAAAAACTTCCCTAAACAGGGCTGCCTTCAGATGTCTTCTAAAAGTCAGGTAGTTGTTTATTTCCTTGACATCTGATGGGAGGGCGTTCCACAGGATGGGTGCCACTACCAAGAAGGCCCTCTGCCTGGTTCCCTGTAACCTCACTTCTCGCAGTGAGGGGACCGCCAGAAGGCCCTCGGAGCTGGACCTGTAGCCCATTAACTTCTGTATCCATTCTTCTCTCATTGGGACTTCTTCTTCCTTCCATTTTTAGGCAAATAGCCTTATTGCAGCTGTGGTTGCAGCCCCTACATTACATGTGTGGCCTCCATCTGCCAACACCACACGTTGCTAGCAGAAGCTGGAGGCTGCATAAATAATAAGCTGTTTTAAAATGCTATTCTCTCTCAGCTTTCCTATACCCTGTACATGGCCAGGGTAATAATTTTTTTAAATATATATATATTTTTATTGGTTTTTCCATGTTGTTGTTGTTTAGTCGTTTAGTCGTGTCCGACTCTTCGTGACCCCATGGACCATAGCACGCCAGGCACTCCTGTCTTGCACTGCCTCCTGCAGTTTGGTCAAACTCATGTTCGTAGCTTCGAGAACACTGTCCAACCATCTCGTCCTCTGTCGTCCCCTTCTCCTAGTGCCCTCAATCTTTCCCAACATCAGGGTCTTTTTCCATGTATACATCCTCTAACAATATTTCTCTAACAATTTTCCATATTCCAAATATGGACGAGGGTAAATTGCTGGAAACATTATATAAATGAGAGACTGGGGAAAGTAGGGAATGTTGAAGCAAAACACAAGCAGATACTTCTTTCCTACTCCTTAACATTTTTCACCTGGGCACAGCACTCTCCCTCAATTCCCCCTTTCTGCTTCTCTGATTGCAAAATGGTTCAAGCAAGGTTTGTTAGCAATCTGTCCAAACAAACATTTTAAATTTAAGAATGCTTACCGTCCGATTATTTGATTTATACAATTTATAAACTGCTTTTCACCTCAGTGTGATGCCAGAGTAGTGTCCGACACGAAAATAACAATGAAATAAAAACTAGGTAAAAATAGCAGTAGTAGTGCACAGAGACCTAAACCCCAAAGAAAAATGAATCAAGCAACGCAGAGCCTCCGAGAAACATTGTGTTTTGATTCGGCCCATCAGTGATGTCATTGTCATGAGTGTTTCCAGGGGGAAGGAGTGCCGCAGTTGGCACAACAATGACTCGAGAAAGCCCTGCCCGGTCCAGTGTCGCCATGCATCAAGTAACATTTCCCAGTGGTGGAAGAAGAAGAGCCCCTGTTGGGGCTGACAGTCCATCAAGTACCTAGCTTGCACCTTGTTCAGGGGGTTGTTATTAAAAGACCTGTAGCCCATTTAGATCCTGCAAAATAGCTTCAGTAGCACCTTAAAGACCAACTAAGTTTTTATTTTGGTATAAGCTTTCGTGTGCATGCACACTTCTTCAGATACCTATCTGCAAAATCGCTGTTGCATGTCCTCACACTGAAGCAGCAGGCAATCTGGTAGCAGTGTCTTTTCCTAGATCATCTTGAAGGGTAGCCCACATTGAGTGCTTTGCAGTAATCAAGGCGGGAGGTGAGTAGAGTTTCTTTTAAAATCAATTTTCAGACACAAAACAATGAAGAAATTCTTTCCCGTCAGTGTTGGCCGTGGCTGAGGTGTGAAACCCACATGTCCTCAGCACCAGAAGAGAAAAAGGCAATGAATGACTCCTGGGTGTGATGTGGGTATGACCTGACTTTGTCACTTGCTTGCCAGTGTAAGTTATTGCCCTTTCCCCCTCATCTGTCTGTGCGCTGATAAGGCCCCCATCACCTTCTTTGCTCTTACGTTGAGATGGTGTCTCCTTAGTCTTATCTGCTTCCATTCCCTCCCCTGTGGGAATGACGTAGGCAGCTCTTGGCACCTGCGCCTTAGCACTCTCCGAGAGGAATTTCTGACTAAGTCGGCAACAAAAGCACGTTCTCACAAAAGCCGTGTGTGTGTTTGTTTCAGCAGAAATCCCTTGTGCAGTGTGCAGAAGTAGCCAAGTTGGGTCTCCTCCGTTTGCTGCCGAAAGGTTAGAGCAGGCATCCCCAAACTGCGGTCCTCCAGATGTTTTGGCCTACAACTCCCATGATCCCTAGCTAACAGGACCAGTGGTCGGGGAAGATGGGAATTGTAGTCCAAAACATCTGGAGGGCCAAAGTTTGGGGACGCCTGGGTTAGAGCAAACAGTTCGAAACGGAAGAAAAGTGCTCTATAGTTAAATGGATATTGGCCTGAAATAAGAGTACCTGTGGAATTTTTAATTTAAATTTTAAAAAAACACCAGTTCTGTTCTTGGGTGGAATGAAATTGGGCTAGTACCAGAGGTTGCCATTGCTGGGCACTTGCCAAGTTGCCCACCCAACTGGGGCAGGTGGGCGGGCTGAGCAACAGCCTCTGCTTCTGTTGCCCCATTCCTCTGGGCGCCAATGCAGACTGAGTCCAAAGGAAGAGAGGACAAGCAAACGGGCACTGGCCACAGCAGCATGGAAGAGGTGAGCCCCTGTAGGGAGGGTTTCTACTGAGGGCACCTTGCCCAAGACGCTTCCCCTGCCAAAAAATAACCCAACCCCTGGAGCTATCGCTGAAATGAGGCACACATTCTTTCTCGCCCTTCTGCTTGCACTGTGCCAGTTTGTCACACTCTGTGCAAAGCTCTTCCGTCCTCCAAGGAAAATCCAAACAGAATGAATGGAAAGCACCTGCTCCAGAGGAGCTACAGTTTGATCCTTTTCCAGGCAAGTAGTACAAAAGGCTTGCTTCAATTAGGAACCTCTTAACCTCCCATGAGTCAGACAGACAACGTCTAAAGTGTCAGACTGCATTCCTAGAACGCTTACCCTTTGAAGACAATGTAAAATCCCCAGGCTCAGTTCGCATCTGTGCACCTCTTCTTCCTGCACTTCGGTTCCTTTGTTTATGAAATTAGGGTTAAATTTCTTATCAGCAGGACTGCAGTGGGAAGCGCGGGACTCCACCCATTAGTGTCCCACTCCTGCAGCCGATTGCTTTAAATGCTTATACTCCACCTTCTTTGGCTTGATGGTCTCTCAGCCCAGGGAGAGACCCAAATCCGCTTATGCAGATTGTTGCATAATGTGTTTTGGTCTTGCAGGTCACCTGGGCCACCCACAGCCCCACCTCCTTGAGCAGAGGCAGGGCAGGCTAGAGATGCTCACAGTGGATTATACGAAGATGGATGGGGAGGGGGTGTTTTCAGTTTCATTAATTTCATGAAATGTTAGTTGGTTCTTTGAAACGTGCTCGTCCCCCACTGTTTGAATTTGAAGGAAACTATATTGGAGGCTTTATGCTTGGACTGTTGACTGGTAGCTTGAATCGGTACCTTTGCCCAATATGGAAGGCATGGGGATTCCCTCCCTCTCTAAGGGTTGCATAGCAATCCTGGGGAAGCCAACATGTCAGCCTTCTGAAGTGCTCTCTCTGTAAGAGAATATAGGCCTCCTAGTGGCTGCCCTGGGACACGGGTGGCGCTGTGGTCCACACCACAGAGTCTAGGGCTTGCCGATCAGAAGGTCGGCGGTTCGAATCCCCGCAACGGGGTGAGCTTCCGTTACTCAGTCCCAGCTCCTGCCCACCTAGGTGTTTGAAAGCACGTCAAAGTGCAAGTAGATAAATAGGTACCGCTCCGGCGGGAAGGTAAATGGCGTTTTCATGCGCTGCTCTGGTTCACCAGAAGCCGGCTTAGTTAGTCATGCTGGTCACACGGAAGCTGTACGCCGGCTCTCTCGGCCAGTAAAGTGAGATGAGAGCCACAACCCCAGAGTCGTCCGCGACTGGACCTAATGGTCAGGGGTCCCTTTACATTTTATCCATGATGAAAGTAAGGCAGGCAGGTCTCACTAATGGGGCACAATCCTCTGGGAGCTTCTACCTGTTGTTTTGGATTTCCCACCAACCACAGGCACCAAAATATCCCTGCGAGCTGGGGAGGAAGCTGCTGCTCAGACCTGCTAGCGAAAGAGGCAGTCAGGAGTTCTTTGCATAGCACTTTAAAGCAGATGAGCTTTGTGATTCTTTTTGTACTGCGGCTGGGTTCAATGTTTGCCCTTACACCGTTCTCTCTCTCTCCATGTGTGTGAAAAAGACCTGACGGCCTGATGGTCATCGTGCTTCGGTACTATAGACAAACCCTTGGCAACTGTCGGGCTTGTTGCATATTTTTGTTGCATCTGTACAGGTGTCTTAGTAGTTGTATGGAGACCTGACTGTACAGTGACTGCAGAAGTCAATGCACAGTACAAAAAGAAAAACAGCATCTGAACAAGATCTCTCTATGTGACTGAATATGCAATTTATACTAACACATGTCTAATTCTGCCTTGATCTTGCCTGTGAATTAACACTTCACGCATGCACACATTTGCTGTGTTTGCTTCCGCATGGCATGTGATTGTCCATGCCAAGGGATGCATTAAGACTGGAGCAGCTAACATGGGGTCTGCCAGGTGTTGCTGGCAGGTCCCATCATACCAGACCATTGGCCATCTGACTCGGGCTGATGGGACTTGGAGTCCAACAACCTCTGAAGGATTCTATGCTCAGATGTTGGTAGCATATGCTATTGTTTTTATTATAATAATTATATTTGGGCTAATCCCCCCACCCCACCTTTTAAGGTCCAACCCTCACAAGGTGGCTTACAAATTAAAATGTTGCAACAATACAATATGCAACAAACGAATGCATAAGACAATTTGTAAGATATAATCCTTGTATTCTTACCTTCCTTCAGTGACCATAGCACAGTCTGTACGCCTCTTTTTCTTGTTTTTATCCTCATAATAAAGATCTGCATGAAAGATAGGCAAAGCTGAGATTGGCTGGACCAATGTCTCAAATGTGGGACAGCGAATGCTGACCACCAGCAAGCTGGACAGGTTCACCATGTAAGAATAATGCAACGGTAAACCCCGCAAGGATTGGGCATGTTGCTGGTGTTGATTCTGCCTTTCCTTTAGATTTGAGTTCTTCTGTTACTGATTTGAGTTCTTCTGTTACTGACATGCACCTATCAAATCTCTCCTTCATAGCAGAGGAAGGAGCTATTTGAAAGTAAGCTTACCACTTGATGGATCTGAAACACCCTCCCCCACCCGCTGCAGTCAGACCGGGCTCTTGATTTTTTGGGGCTTTCTTCCATTTCCTAGGACCCTTTGAATGTGGATGTATTGAAATAAAGCACTGCGGTCAAGCAAGCAATGAATTTCAGGGGGAGTTCACAATTCCTTTGTAATGGATATCCAGTTGCAGAGACACGTGTGTGTGTGTGTGTGTGTGTGTGTGTGTGTGTGTGTTTACGTCCACGTCCCGGAAGAGCTGTTCTCTCATCTTTAACCGAAACCAAAATAGGCTGGAAGCACAATAAAGAGGAACTCCCTCCAACCCCTTTCCTTCTGGGAGGGTCTGATGGACCTGCTCTGTACCCTCTTGAACGTCTAAGCCTTCTCTTTAGTTGTGCTGGGGGAGACCCTGCCTCCTCATGCCCCCATCCCGAGTCTTGGTTGCAGAGTGGTGAGTCAGCTCCTTACTGCTGCATTTCTCAATTTGATTGCACCAACATCCTCTGAAACGCCTCTGGGCGGGACAAGGCAAAGAGGCTGCTTGACTTCTGCAGGTATCTGGGTCAGGACAGCAGGAAACCCAGACCTCCTCCTCCCTAGTAACAGGGAGGGCGACCTGTGTACACATGGCATGCACCATAAACTGCGTAGCCACCACATCATGGCTCTGCCCAGCCTCCATGTATCCATCGGAAGGTTAGTTGGGCTGTGAGTTATCTGGGCTACGGTTGGCAGGGGGAACTCCACTGGGCAATGATTTTGCACTCGTTCGGTATGTGTGTTGTGGTTGTTTTGCGCCTTCCTCTCTGGCCATTCTGCTGCTGCACTGCGCTGAGCTAAGCCACGGTTTGGTTTCGTGTGACATGTGAACCAGGCCAGTATCTCATGTCTGTTGGTGGGTTGACCAACTCGGACTGGGGTGGCAGGGAGGGCAATAGACCTGTGTAATGGTATGCCCGAAGGAGCAACAGTGATTGAAAGACCTTGGAAAGCTTGGATATTAAGGAATTGGTGGATCAGAATTGATGAGAGGAAGTTCTTAGTTTTTGAGAGGGCTGTAGGTTGGGATCAATAGGCATTAGCAAACTTGTTTGGCCCTCCAGATGTTGCTGGACTACAACTCCCATCAGCCCCAGCAAGCATGGCCAGTGATCAGGAATGATGGGAGTTGTGGCTCAGCAACATCTGGAGGGCCAAAGGTTCCCGCTGTGGCTGCAGGTGGCATTTTTGCATTATGGCCTGGCCATGGTCATTCCATTTTGCCATGGCCATTCCACGGCAGCTTTCAAGTCACATGGGTTTCTCACACATGGGCAGGATGAGGGTACTGTTTAACCTCTGCACAGTTATTTGCTAATGCAAACATCTCCAGTCACTTAAGGGCAGACAGTCCAAACCAGGACAGATTTGACAGTCCAAACCAGAGTTTCCCAAAGCTGTTTTTGGACTACATTTCCCATAATCCCTTACCACTGGTCCTGCTAACTGGGGGTGATGGGAGTTGTAGTCCAAAATCAGCTGGAGACCCAAGTTTGGGAAACCCTGGTCTAAACTGAACTGTAGTAGATTTAGTAGTTCAAGTACATGCAGAAAACAGTGGTGTACTGACCACTAGGGGGAGATACAAGCAGTGATTAAGAAATGAGGAAGGAAGAGAGACAATCCGTCGAGGCTGTACTTGTTTATGCTGTGTGTTGGCTGAAAGGCCCAGTTTTTCATCAAGGAACTCAGAGTCCTGTACTGAGAAGTCTAAAATTCAGTAGCCTCAAAGCGAATAAAGCGAGTCAATAAAAACTGGTGCAGGACTTACTCTTGTAGAGGCATTCTCGGCTTCTGTCCCAAACCCGGTATTTGAGGTTTTGCAGAGTAAGGTTTGGGGCAAAACTAAGCTTTATGTCAGGCACCCCCAAACTGCGGCCCTCCAGATGTTTTGGCCTACAACTCCCATGATCCCTAGCTAACAGGACCAGTGGTCAGGGAAGATGGGAATTGTAGTCCAAAACATCTGGAGGGCCAAAGTTTGGGGGTGCCTGCTTTATGTGATAGTGAGAGAGGCAGGGTGGGGCAGTGCAAATAGAGGTGACATGGGATTGGGGGGGGCATATGGGAAATGGAAGCCATTGTATATGTGACTTGGAAGCAATGGCCTGCTTGCTTTGAAAAGTCTATTTCCACTGAGGGCCAGCAGCTTGCTTTTTAATTTTTATTAAAAAGTAAGTAAGTAAAGATTCTAAGGATCTAAAACTAGGCTAACATTGTGGCACAGTCTGGCAGTCAACTGCTTACTCATTCCACATGGGTGTAGCCGGGGGAGGATTGCCCCCCCATCAATCAAGTAAATAAATAAAAATACTTAACTAACTGACAAATCGCATCACAGATAGTTAGGTTCTTCCCCCTCCAAAATAAAGGTCCTGTCCCTCCCCCCCCCCAAAAAAAATCCTGACTACACCCTGTCACTCCGTTAGATGAACAAAGTGGCCCAAAGAGGGAAATGAGGAATGGAATTGTTTTCACCTTTGTAGCGAACTCACTGCAAGTTTGGCTTGCACACTGCTCTAGAAGGCTGTCCAGCTTGCATCTGACTTGCTTACATATAGCATTTGGTCATGGAATGTTCTTCCAGTGGAATTTACCCACAGCTGCTTACAAGATTAAAAAAAATAATTTTAGATCTGAAACAATTTGTACAATTGCCATATAAATGGCAAAACAGCCATGTCCAAATGAAACCAGTCTTAAAAGTGTTAACAGTCCTTCATCAGCCCATCCTGAGTGTTGCATAGGCTTGCAGCTACAGGTGGAAGGACTTGTCAGTCTAATTTTTTGAATCTTAAATTCAATTTCTTCAGAAATTTGCTATTTTTTATATTAAAAAACCTCATAAAAATTCTTTAGCATTTTTGCATGCACTTTTGTTGGAGAACTGAATTGCAAAATTTGGATAAGTGCAACTTTCGGAGAGTAGCTGTGTTTTGGTTCACATTTTGTTTCAGAAAGGAACAGTTTGATACCGGTAGACGCCTCTTTAAATGCTCACTGAATCACCCAGCCCTACTTGCCTCCATGGGGAGGCACTGCCCGAAAGGCTTGAGCTGATCTTGCTGTATGGACAGAAGGAAGACTAAGCAGAGCAGCTGGGCACAGCCAAGTCTGGAAATTCAATAGCCCAAAAATGGAAAACGAGCGAGGTCCCAATCAAAGAAGGGTGGCAGCTTAAGTTGACAGAATATGTGCAGTTTGCAGACTTAGCATATAGAATAAGAGAACAAGAAGAACATACATTTAGAGAAGATTGGAAAACATTTATTGGACGTATGTGTACAGCTGAAAACACTGGCAGCATTAAGATAAATTCAACAGTGTAAATAAGTTATGATGGATGGAATAATGAATGGTATAGTTTCTGTAAAATATGCAGGGATTTGTGATATGTAAAATGAACCATGAAAACAGAATAACGGATGTCATTGATATTTTAAGGATGTAAAAATGAGTATTTTAAATTGTAAAACAGAAAATTTAATAAATATATATATATGCAAGTCTGGAAATTCTTTCCACCTCACAATAAAGCAGAGATCTCCCTTTGGCAGCTGCGGGAGATTGTGTGTCTTTTGCATATTTGCATTATCAAGGAGGTCATTTTCTGTTCTTCCTTGACATATTTCCTTTTCTCCTCTTGCAGTTTCGAGGTGGAGAATGGCCCGTCACCTGGGCGCAGTCCGCTGGATCCCCAGGCCAGCCCAGGTCTGGTGCTTCACCCCAGCTTTCCACAGAGCCAGAGGCGGGAGTCCTTCCTGTACCGCTCGGACAGCGACTATGACATGTCTCCAAAGACCATGTCACGCAACTCATCCATCGCCAGTGAAGCGTGAGTTCTCCTCCGTTCTTGGAAGGGCTGCGTGCCCAAGTGCAAGCATATTCTCACCCTAAAGCGACAAACTGAAGAGGGGTTGTGGCTTAGTGACAGAACCCGTGCTTTGCATGCAGACATCCCCAGGCTCAGTCTCTTGGCATCTTCAGGTAGTGTTTACCTAATTGGAAACCTTGGAGAGCCACTGCCAGTCTGTGTAGATTGTACTGAACGGATAGATCGAAGGCAGCTTCTTATCTTCCTGCTCGTAACCCTGTCTGGCAGCAGCACAGCTAGCAGTAGGGTCTCCAGGCAGGTCTGGGGGTGTCCCTTGTCTGAAATCCTGCTGCTGGTCAGGGTAAGACATTGCTGATCTAGGTCGCCCAGTAGCCTGGCCCTGTACAAGACTAGGTTCCAAGTTGCCAGATGCTTAGGCCCAGGTGCAAGAGAGTACCTTTCAGGAGGGCTGAAAGCTCCCAGGCATGTTGAACAGTAAAGGGCCCTTTGTCAGATGGAGGATTTGCCTGTTGCAGCACAGGGTCCTCCTGCCCTTCACCTGCAGGGTAATAACTGCTGAGCTGAAGATAGTGCAACCAAATCCTATCTGCATGCCTGTGCAGGATTTATGACAGGTAGGATGAAAGAAACAAGAGCAGCCAAGTTTTAAACTACCCAGTTTTCTAAAATGGTGATGGGCTGGTAGCAATGTCCAGAATATAGATTGGAATCTCATTAACAAGCCTTTTGCTCCATCTTCATTAAAAGTATGTGGCTTCTTCTTCTACTCAGCAAAAAGATCCCTTAGGCTTGAAATTTCATTTGCTATACATTATCTAAGCCTTCTGCCAGGGAGAGTTTTGGAGTGCGGGGTTTGAGTTTTGCTGTGCTCTGTCATCCCTTCCCCACAAGTCACCTGTACTCGTGTTTTTTTTAATCCTTCACAGACATACTGAAGACCTGATAGTGACACCATTTGCCCAGGTATGTCCCAGGTCCCTGTGCGTGCTTAGGTGAGAAAAGTCGGTTTGTCACAGTTGTGTGCTCTGAAAAATTCCTGCCACAATACCTTCTTTAGGCTCCCCAAATCAAAAAGTAGCTTAAGCTTTGAAGCTTTATTTTTTCAGGCTGAAGGTTAAGCAAAAACAAAACGAAAATAAAGCAGGGAGGGGTGATGCTCAACAATATTTTTTCCACCCCCCGTTTTTTCTTGTTTGTTTCTTTGTTCAACATTCAGCTTGATGAGGGGGTTCTAGTGAATCTTGCATGCTGATTCGTACTTTGCAGTTCATTGAGCTTCGCTTTTTTCCTAAAAGTGTAAGAACATCCAATACTTTATTGTTACAATGATTAGCAGTGCTTCTTTTCTTTTAAAGAAAAAAAGGTGCTGGTACTCATCATGAAGTTTTTACAGTAAGTGCCACACTTTAAACATTTGGTGGGGAAAAGCTACAGGTACTGCATACCACTGAGTACCCCCAGGGGGAAAAGCACTGGGATTAGCACATATTTTCTTTCCCGCACAAATACAGAAGCAAAGAATATGACTTCATGTTGTAAGCGGGGCGGGGTGTAAATTTTATTTTACCCACTTCTGAAAGCTTTTAAACATGGCAAAATACTGAGTTGCAAATTCGCAGCCTAAAATTGCGTGCAGATGTTTAAGCCAGATGTTCAACAGAGACCAAATCAAACCAGACACTGGGGCTGGGGTAGCGGATGCTACTCTCTCAATTTTGTATCTCTCTCTGGTCCACCTATGGAGATGATGAATAGGAAATGAAGCAGCAAGACCAAGTGTTCTTTTCTCCTTGTCCTATTCTCTTATCTGCGGTGCAAATAGTTTAAAAGAGTTCTTCATAATTTGAAGAAATCCTTTTGCCACGCTTCTCGGTACAAGGAGCCATGCACCTTTCTGTTTGGGTACAGAAAGCACCTTCCTACCAGCCCACATTTTTAGCCTCTGGTACTTCCTGGTGAGAGTCAGCCTCAATTTTGTACTTCATCCCACCCCCCTTGTTGTTCTGGGGTCTTCTGTTGGCTGCAGATAGCAGCTTCATAGCCCTAATGCTCTGTGCCCATTGGCTTCCTATAGGTCCTGGCAAGCTTGAGGAGTGTACGTAATAATTTCTCCATCCTGGCAAACGTTCCTACGCCAACATCCAACAAGTAAGTGTGTGCCAGTTCTGGGGTGTTCAAGAAACACCTAAATGTTACTTGTTTGCAATTTTAGTTCTCGTTTGGGGCATCAGGCCAGGTGGCACTTGCTGTGCTCAGCTGGATCTTTTCTCTTCCACCACCAACCTACTTCCAAAGACTGCGCCTAGTTTGCTCAGTCCCCTTGTGGAGGGGCTAGAGAAAAAGAGGGAAACGCTGTGTTGCATCCAAACATTACAGCCGACTGTACCCTGCACTGAGATTATGCATTGATAAATGGCAAGTTAAAATATTTTAAATGAAATCTCCAGGTTCAGAGGCTGTGTTCCCCTCAATGCCATATGCTGGAAAAGCCGAGTCAGCAAAGTTTGGGAGGAGGCGAGAACTGCTTCCCACCAAGTCTGGTTTAGTGTTAAATTAGCTTCTGGCTATTCCTGGAGTTTTTAACTCTGAAATGCCTGTACCCCCAGGGACTCAGCTTTTATTTTGCGGTGGGGTATACCTTCTTGGTGCCCCAGTCCAGGCCTTGTAGTTGACGCCCTTGTGTTCCTTAAGAGCTGGAGCCTGAGCAGATGCTGTAATTGCACATAAGTCTCTATTTATTTCCCCTTGCCTGCCTCTCCTCCCTTCCTCCCAGAACTACTGTAGGGGTTTAATTAATGCCAGAGGCAAAGTCTAGAGTCATAGACTGTAAAGCAAGAATGAAAGCCAGCCTCATTCAGACATGCACAATGCATGCAAACCAATATAACTAAACACACACCATCTGCCCTGCTGCAGCTAAGGTAACACCAATGTTACCAATGTATTTGTAGTCAGTTTTATGGCAATTGATTTTTCCAGTTATTCTCCTGGTACAGCAGGCTAAGCTGTATCTTCCTCCTAGCAGACATGCAGCTATACCAGGGGTCAGCAAACTACAGTCCCCGGGCCAGATCAGGCCCACCCGGGTCCTAAATCCAGCCTGTGAACCCGGAACCCGGCATGAAGCCGAGATTCCCGGCAATGGCAATGGAAGAGGCCAAGCGGTGGCGGCTTTGCCACTCAAAACGCTGTGCCTGGTTTACCGCAGCAGTGTCTGATTGGCAGAGACGTCCCCACACCGCGCTGAGGTAAACCAGGTGTGGTGTTTGATTGGTTAGAGCTGCCGCTGCTCGGCCTCTTCCTCCCGTCGCCGCTGCCACCCTGGTGCTCCTGTGGGCCAGAGAGCGGAGCGGACGAGCTTGCTCTGCCTACCCACTAGAAGCAGAAGCAGCGGTGGTGGCGGCGGCAGCGGCAGTCCCTGGGAAAGTAAGCGCAGCGGCTGGGGGTGGGGAGGAGGACTACTTTCCTCCCTCGCCTCTTCTTCCAGCTCTCCCCCCCCCCAGTGCCGCTTCTCTGGCCCGCCACAAGGTCTGAGGGACAGTGGACCAGCCCGCTGCTAAACAAATTTGCCAACCCCTGAGTTAAACTAAAGAGGTAGGAGGCCTTGGTCCCTCAGAGATCAACTGAGACCAGGTTGCTGCTCCCTTCACATCCCACTTAAAACCACTCACATTTCCATCTCAGTGGGTTGGAATGGATTTTGGGTCCTACAGTATCTCCCAAGTTCATTTGCTGCCTGCAAACTTGCAGAGGTGATGTCTCAAGTGGCCAGGGGGGTGGGGGGGGGGACACGTGCCAGAAAGGGTGGTGCCTGAGCCTGATCATCTACCTTTTCTCTCTTCTGTTCCCCTTAGGAGGTCTCCCATGGGCAGCCAGCCAACTGTTTGCAGAGCCACGCTCTCAGGTAATAGGATGCTTAGTGTCTAGTACCAAGAGGGTTCTGGTTCTGGAGGAGCAAACAAGGGAACACACACAGAGCCAGCCTCATAGGCCTGGCATCAGGTTTTGGGATCCATGAAAAGTTTGGTGGGTTCCTGCTCCCTCTCCAAGATCTGCAGCTTGCACAATATATCATATAAAACGTCCCTCAAAGGTCTGGACATGCGTAGAAGCAACTTCCGGTGCTGCTCTGCCCGATTTCCGGTGGCCAGGCATGGGCGGAGCGGCACCGGAAGAAGCAACTTCCGGTGCCACGCTACCCATGTCTGGGCACCGGAAATCGGGCGGTGCCAGGACCCAAAATGGAGCCTCCCTGGCAGGTAGGAAATCCGGGGGATTTACGGGGTTTTTTTTTTCCAATCCGGGCTGCCAGCGGGAAACGGTTTAAAATACAGGGGTTTCCCGTGGAAAACGGGAGACTTGGCAGCTATGCCCATTTTCTGCAGTCCCAGGCAGGCAGTGAAAAAAAAAAATCTATCAGGCCCCTGGTGATTTCCGATAGATGACTGGCAGGTCATAGGCTTTGAGACCTTTGGGGCCTTCAGTTGTTTAAAAGAATATAATAAGAAAGAAGAAAACCTCTCTGGGACAGTGCTGCCTGCCCTGAATATCCTAATATCCTATGCCTGCCCTCAATATCCCTTGGCAATGTGTTTCCTAAGGTATCTGCAGGTGAGGCAAGAGGAACAGAGCTGGCCAAGGGTGAACTTCATGCTTCTCCGTCACTTAAACCTGACGGGCTGTTTTCTTACCCCACTTCTCTTGCAGAAGAAACATACCAGCAGATGGCCAAAGAGACCTTGGAAGAGCTAGATTGGTGCCTTGACCAGCTGGAGACCATTCAGACGTACCGCTCTGTTAGTGAGATGGCATCCAACAAGGTAGGGCTCAGAGCTTGCTTGGCCTGTTCTATGGCTGCCACCCTGGCTTCCAGAATGGTGCCAGCGCCTCCCTTTGCTGCAGCGTGCAGTGCCCTTGTTCTGTGTTTCCATTGGTCAGACATGCCCACTTGCACAATACTCCATTCCATCAGTGGCGGAGCTTCATGCGGAGTGCAGGCGGGGGCGGGGCTGGCGCGCGTCCCGGGGGTGGAGTGCGCCGCCTGCGTCAGTGTGGCGTGCATACTGGGGGCGTGGCGCACCGCCCGCATGGGCGTGGCACATTGCCTGCATGGGCGTGACGTGCATTCTGGGGGTGTGGCGCGCCGCCTGCAGGGACATGGTGTGCGTTTTGGGGGCGGGGACAGCCGCGATGGCACCCTACCGGGATCGTGCTGCCGGGGACGGCGCACTCCCATCACCCCCCTCTTCCTACACCCCTGCATTCCATTCCCTCTCCCACATGGTTTTCAGTTTCCCTCCCCACTGCAACGGTCAGCCAGCATTCCAAGCCCACTGAGCATGCTCAGTCCTCGCCGGGCTGTTTTGATGCCTCTTGAAGGGTTTTTTTTCCTGAACCCCCCCCCCCCCGACACACACACACAAATTTGTACTTCTGCAAACTTTGGAGTCACCCCATGCTTGCTGATACCTCCTTCTTCTGTGGTTATATGGTTCTCTTTTAGCTACTTAAGAATTGGCACCCAGAGAACTAAGTTGATGCGTGCTTTTCTCTGTCCCAGCTCATAACACTCACATCCATCTCTGTAGGTATAAAATAGGTGATGCCTTTTTTCCCCTGTTGCCTTTGGTTGCCTCAATGCTCTAGGGGCCTGGCTGCCCTGGGGGCCAGGATCTGCATGCTCTCAGCCCTGCATCTTTATGGGATCGCATTTGGGAACAAAAAGGGCAAAATTCTTGGGTCAAATTGGCAGCCGCAGTTGATCTAGTTGAGCACAATTCATACTGCCTGGGGGAAGATTAAGAGCAGGTCTGTCCCAGGAAAGCCCCCTCCAGAAATTTCTCTGAGGACTATGAGATTTTTTTTTTATTAAAAAAATCCACTGGAATAATTGTATTCTGCAGGCCAAATCAGACATACGTAGCGCGCGCGCACACACACACACACACACACACACACACACCTACCCGTCTTGGTCCTTAAATTGCAATGTAATAAATTTCAGTCTTATTTATTAAGATGTTCATATCTGTACTGTACAGGGCAGTGCACAAATGATAAAGCTATAGCTATGGATGGGGAGAGATGGAATCATACATTAGCAACTGTTGACATGCAAAAAGGTTTCTGCCTCTGGTTTGTGCACGGCATAGTTCTTTGTTTCCTGGGCCACAAGAACTATTATGCTGCTCCTGCTATTTGAGTCTTTGCTGAGTAGGGCAGATATGGTTTTAAAGACTGTTGCGAAGTGCTACATCAAAGTGCAGGAGCCGGGAGACTCTCACTTGGGGGAGATCATTCTAAGGCGATTTGCAGGGCAGGGAAATGCAAAGTGGAGAGCTGCTTTGCTAAGAAATTGACAGATGCTGCTTTGCAGGATACATCCTACAGGAGAAATGTGGTCATTTCTAGATACAAACGGATGAATCCAGATGAGTGAGCTCATAGTCTGGTGTGTGTGTGTGTGTGTGTGTGTGTGTGTGTGTGTGTTTAGTTGTGTGTTTGCTTTATGTTTTGAGATAATCGGCCTGTGAATCCCTGCTGCAATTGGTGTCCTCTCCCTTTTAGCTATATCTCGTATTGTCTTTTGTGAAACTCCGGATTATGTACACAGAATTCCCAGGATGTCTCTCATCCAAGCATTAACCAAACCCACCTGTTTAGCTACAACAAATCCACTATGCCATGCGCCTTTTATATATTTCCAAAGGTCTGTTCTCCCCAAGGCCCCACTCCTTTTCTCTTTGCCACTTCCTGTCTTAAGAAGTTTGTGCTTGCGATTGAACAATCTGAAATTATTTGTGAAAAGGGCTGAACCGGATGCCGAACGCATGTGGGGTGTGAGAGATGGGGGACACAAGAACAGCATATATCTGTGTTTCTCTCCCCAACCCCACTGGATCTGCTGGCTCCTTAATGTGTGGGGGGGGGGGGCTATAGCATTGGGAATTAACATTAAAACCCTCTCCTGTATCACCACTTTCCCATCTTCAGAGCAGTCTCATTCATTCACACCTTCTTCCCTCATGGAGTCCCTGGCAGCATGTGTAATGGCTGGACCAAGGCCTGCTGAGGTTCTTCAATTTGGTGATCTCATGTGCCTTCAGACTGTTGCCCTGGGACTGAAGTGTGCAGTCATGCAGTAATTAGCAAAATGAAAACCTTATGAGATCCTAATAGCGGATCACTCAAGTCAGGTCTGGTTTGGTCATAGTTTACCCTATTGTGCAGCAGGCTTCAGCATGGACCTCTGAAGAGTCTCCACTGGCCGGACTAGGGGAGGAGAGTCTCCAGCTGGCTGCTTGACACAGAATTTCAGCTTTCCAGCAATGCTGCTTCTTTCGTAAGAAGAGGAGCTAGAGGAGCATTTGTGGTGGTGTTGCTGCTGCTGCTTTGTTTTGTTTTGTTTTGTTTTAAAGTTAGAAGTTAAATTGGCTGACACAGAAGGTGCCTGCTGGAATCTTCTTGGGAGGAAAGGTTCCCCTCCGCTGACCCTGAATACCAGTTGCTAGCCATCACAAGAGGGAAGAATGGAAGTCCTGCCTGCAGGCTTCCGATAGGCATCTGGCCAGCTACTGTGAGAGAGGATGCTGAACTAGATCCAGCAGCTTCTTGTATTCTTAATGAGAGAGTGGCAGTGCACTCATGTCCTGTTTGTAGGCTAGATCCAGCTTGATCTAGCAGGGCTCATTTTATAGCAGACATGTTCAATTGGTCGACCGCGATCGACAGGTAGATCTCCTGGTAGATCGCAGGATCCTTACCGATCATGGGCTTAGAATAACTTTTGAATTAATTCCCCCCCTCGCCCTCCTCGCTCTGTCCCTCCATCACGTCTAGTGGCTGGAGTTTGTTGTTTTCTCATTGCAATGCGGAATACGTTGATCGACTTTAGCGCTGCGTGCGTTTGTTATTTGCGGAGTGTGAGATGAGCGAAGTTTGTCATTCTCCCTTAAGAAAAGCCTAACAACTTTGGTCTCCCTAAGAAAAGTTCAAAAAGCTTTGCTCTCCCCCCCCCCCAAAAAAGCTCAACAATTCTGGTCAATCCTCAGTGACAATTGGTAGATCACTGCCAGTTTTTGTACACTGGGAGCAGATCTCAGTCTCTTGGGAGTTGGACGGGCCTGTCTTATAGGATTCTCTGATTAAGAGGACTCTGGCAATCTTACTGCTTTATATGGCAAGTTAGGATACCGCCCTGTGAGCCACTATTTCTCAGGCTCCAGTTTGTTGATAATAATGGTAACCTAACTTAATATGACTGTTGCAAGAAAAACTGAGAGACGATGCGTGGCAAAATCTTCGACGAACATTTCAAAAATGCACTATAAATGCAAAGTATTATTATTACTTGCAAGTAATCACCCCAGCCTGATATTTGAAGTGTCAGTTTTTTCAGGCAATGCTCCTCCTTATGTCCATCTAGGCACTGGTCAGAACTTTTTGGAAAGTTCCCCATCACAGCTCCCATTTGTTTTAGTGTAGCTTATGCAAGGAGTGTTTCAGAGGTGAGAGGTGAGCTCCAAGAATCCACCACAGTGTTGCACAGACGGTGCCAATTCACAACCCCCCTGATCTGAGAGTTATTTCCCAGCATTCTTTTTGTGAAATTGCAGTGAATTCTAGGTGTCCCTCATGTATAGTAAGTAAAGGGACCCCTGACCATTAGGTCCAGTCGTGACCGACTCTGAGGTTGCGGCACTCATCTCGCGTTATTGGCCGACGGTGTACAGCTTCCAGGTCATGTGGCCAGCACGACAAAGCCGCTTCTGGCAAACCAGAGCAGCACATGGTAACACCGTTTACCTTCCCGCTGCAATGGTACCTATTTATCTACTTGCACTTTGACGTGCTTTCGAACTGCTAGGTTGGCAGGAGCTGGGACCGAGAATGGGAGCTCACCCTGTTGCAGGGATTCAAACCACCGACCTTCTGATCGGCAAGCCCTAGGCTCTGGTTTAACCCACAGCACCACCATGGTGCAATTGCTTGGGGCAGCAAAAATGTTTGGAATGGCCATGCTTCAGGAAGTAAAGCTGCATAGGTTTCGTGTCCTCCTTCCACAGAGAGATGCATGCCTGTGCTTAAGTGAACCAGCATTTATTCTAGCTGGTATGTTTATGTTGAAAATGGGTCACAGTCTGCTCACCTAAAGCTCTGGATACCTTACAAGAGGTTGTTTTCCCCTGAAAAGAGCAAGGGAGAGAGCTAGCAAAGAGGGTGTTGAGGGACTGGGTAACGTTTCAATCAGCCTTTTCTGAAAGGGGAGCAGGTTTGCCGTTAAAGTGTACCTTCTGCCCACTTTATGGCAATGGGTGTATACAATCATGTTTTGTATTCATGGCACATAGCAGCGGATCTGTGTAGGCTGAGCTGGGGTCTTTCCCATCCTTGTGCTCAGATTGTCCTGCTCCAGCAGTGAGAAGGGAGAGCAGACTGTCCCTCTGAAGGGTCTCTTGTCCTGCCTCTGTGTTTTTTATGCTGCCATGTCTGGAACGTGGAGCCCCAAGGGCAGGGTGCCCTCGAGTTGTGGGTTGCAGGAGGCCTACTGCTGAAAGCAAAGGCACTCGAACATAGCTCAGGTGTATGAACAGAAAAATTAGAATGCCCACCGCTAGTATTGGGGGTGGAGTGGGTGCTCTTGGGATATGTGCATGCGAGCAAGGATCGAGAACACATTTGCCCCTGCAGGTATTTCTTCTATCCCATAATAGCCCTTCAGGCAGTTTCCTGGTCCTGCACCAACTTCACTTTCCCAGGTGTGTTTGCAAGGGAGGGGCAGTGTTTTATGCACTTGGGATTTCCTTCCCTCCCAAACACACAAAAATGCCGGGACAGCTGCCTAGATATATAGGAAGCAAAATCAAGGTTGAAAGCTAGAAGTCTGGTTCTCAGGAGGTTTTGACACACTTAACCAGAATAGGTCTGGATGGTTGTGTGAATGCAACATGACAGAGTGGAGAAGCTGGTAAAACAGGCTGTTGCTGCGACTGGACCTAGTACTCTTAGCTTTTCCCTCCCTCCTCCCCGCTCCCATCCCCACCAGGGCAGTTTTCTTAAGTCCCTCACCTTTCTCAAAGCTTGAGATAAAACTGCTACGAGCCATGAATGTCAGACTGAGGTGTCAGCTCTCCGAGAGAGTCCGTGTGTTTTCCTTTCTGCCTCGTTTCCTCCTCCTCCACCACCACCACCACCACCACCACCGTGCGAAGCAGAGCTGGGTTACCCGGTCACCTTCCGTGGAGTCTTCCGCCAAGCCCGCCAGGCGTTCTCTGTTGCTTGCTGCAGAGGAGGGGAGGCTAGAGCTTCAGAAGCTTTTCTCCTTCGAGGCCCGGACCTTCCTCTCGCTTCTCTCTTGCCCGGTTTGTTTAGCCAGCTCTTTCTGAGGTGCTCCTTTAGTAACCACCTCCCCCCTCCTCCCCCCCTCTTCCCTCATTTCACTTCCACTCCCCCCCCCAGCCGCCGCCTCTCTCTCATTGCCACCTGACATCATTTCCCATCTACCCAGTGCTGCAGTGAGAGAAGAGCGCGCGCACACTCGCACACAAACGCCAAGCTGGGGATGCAGCTGAGGCTGAGGCCGTGCAAGGAGGTTCCGTCTCCGTGGTGACCGCTGCCCTCGCGCCCGGGAGGAGGAGGTGAGGAGGACGTGCCTCCTAGCAATGCAGCTCCTGCCTTGTTAACTGGATGGCTGCCATGTGGTACCCAGAAGCGGCTGGGAATCTCCAGCCGGCTCCACCTGGAAGAGACCGTTCCTCTTTGCAGTGACTCCGCCTGCTGCCTTCTTCACGAGCGGCTGGACTTTTTTTTTCTTTGCCTCTGCCTCCCGTGCACCGAAGAGAGGGGCTGTATGTTTTGCTCGTAGCCGGAGCAGCATTGCACTGTGGGTATTTCCTTCCTCATCCGCAGTACAGCCAGAGACGGTGGGGTTTCCTCAGGCTTCGGCCTGCCTTGCCCACCTCCCCGATCCACGGTCCCCTTCTGGGGGCATCAGTGAGGAGCAGCAGAGATGTGAGGGTCCTTGTGCAGGGCGGGTTGGCCAGCAAGAGCCATGCCAGGCCCCAACCCGCTCATGGAAGGAACAGCTCTGTGGGATTAACCCCTTCCTTTCCTACCAACACCAAGGAAAGGGGGCGCCACAGATCGGCCGCTCACCTGGAAAGAGGGAAGACCACGTCGGTGGGTAACCCAGAGAGCTTCTGCCGCCCACTGGCGGAGAACGGAAGATGCCCTTAGTGGATTTTTTCTGTGAGACCTGTGCGAAACCATGGCTGGTTGGCTGGTGGGACCAGGTAATCTGCATATACCTGGGGGGGTGTGGGGGGTGTGGAGGGATGAAATTGGGGGAAGTATGTCTTTTTGTGGGGGTGGGGTGGGGGAGAGAACTTTTCGATGGACAATATCTGATACCCCACCACCACACGGGCAACTGGGGTGGCTTGCTGAGGCAGGTTTAAGGGCGACCAAGAGACGTCTGGTAGCCAGAGCTTTGTTGCCTGCATAATGTTGCTAAGAGTAGCGGGAGAAATGCCTGAATGCCGGAAGGCTCCTAATGCAGTGTGCATCCTGGCAAGGTCAGAAATGGGCATGACTAGTTGGGAGTGCTGCTTGCAACAGCCCGGTCCCGGGAGCGTGGAGTACTGTGTCTGCCAAGAGATATTGGAGGGGGCCTGTGTCCTTCCTGCCTGCCTACAATGTCAACATTCGGGCTGTCGCTACTTCTGTACTGTCCGTTCTCCCCGTGGCTAGAGAGATGTGCAGCCATGGTAGACTCTGATGCTCTGATTTTGTGAGCCTTGGAAGAGAGACCTTACACCATGTGTCTGCTGCCCTGTGTCTATATGTGTCGCATGGACCAACTCAATGGAGCTGTGCATGGCCAGCTACCCTGTCTCTGGAACATGGGATTTTGGGTGGTGCCTCCTTGTGAGTGTGTGGGTCTGTGGAATTGCAGGCGCTTACGGGACTCTTGTCAGTTTTGTTTATTTCAGGTTATGCAGCTTTTTAGAAACACTGCCTTGCCCCGCAGAATTGTGGATATTTTTTCAGGACTGCGTGTCAAGTGTGCTTGTAGAGGTCACAAGGAATATTGGTGTGCATGGATGCTGTTCGTTTCCCCTGGCTTGATTGACTTACTCACTTTCGCTGGATGTGAATTTCAGACAGTGTCTTTTCTTGCCTTTGTGCCTTGGAAATAGAGTGTGTGCACTTTGCACAGGGGCTTGTGCGTAGGTTCCGAGAGGTAGCCCCTTACGTGACGAAAGCTGTTGGTCTTTGGGGGTTGAATGTCATTGTGCTTTTGTAGAGGTCACCCTAAGAATGGCGTTTGAGTCTAGGAAGGAGGCTGTGTGGCTTTGAGTTACCTGCACAGGTGCCTCAGGGGAGCCAAAGGTTGTCAATGGAATTGTGTGCTTTCATGAGATGTGGCTATGTTGAGGAGCCTTGCTGGGATGGTGGGTCTGCATGAGAATGCACCTTGCCAGAAATCTGTATGCATGTGTGCACACGTGTAAACTTGGGTAGAAGTGTTTGCTAAACTGCAGTTCACATGTGTACCATTTTATGGGTGGTGGCAGAAGACACTACAGTACTTCGTTTCTCCTTGCGATAAGTCACCTGATGTAGGTCAACTTCTTATTGGTTGGCCATTGGGCCCCTGAAGCTACAAGGGGGACTTGCTCAAGCCCATGGCTAAGCTACAGTTTGAATGCTAGCCCTCCAGACCATCCAGGAGCCAACACTGGCCTTCACTGGGGCCTTTTTAATTCCCATTTTCCCTTGTCTTTACAATGGCAGCTGCTGCAGGAAGGAGGTAAGATAGTGGAGAGCAAACAGAGCTTTGATGTAAACAAGCCTGCTAGGATATCTCAGTCGGTAGAGCATGAGACTCTTGAACTTAAGAGTTTTGGGTTCTATCCCCACGTTGGGCAAAAAGACCCCTGGATTGCAGGGAGTTGGACTAGATGGCCCTCAGGGGCCCTTCCAACTTTACAGTTCTGTGAAGCCAGTGTGGTAGGGAATGCTGTTAGAGTGGGCAGATCCCAATACACAGACGAAGAGCCCATAGCCCTCCTGGTCACAAGGTGACTGACTGCTGGCCAGTGTTAGGAACTCAAGTATATAAACTAATTCCCAAATGGCACCATAAACCTAGGTTACGGTCGCCACAACAGGATGTCTAGGTGCCTTTTTTTGGAGTGGATTTGTTATTATTATTATTATTATTCATTTCATTTCTATACCACTTCATATTTCAAAGGAAAAAAAATCTCAGAAGTGGTTTAAAAAGGTAAAGGGGCCCCTGACAATCAGGTCCATCGTGTCCGACTCTGGAGTTGCGGCGCACATCTCGCTCTATAGGCCGAGGGAGCCGGCGTTTGTCCGCAGATTGCTTCTGGGTCATGTGGCCAGCATGACAAAGCTGCTTCTGGCGAACCGGAGCAGCGCACGGAAACGCCGTTTACCTTCCCGCCGGAGCGGTCCCTATTTATCTACTTGCACTTTGATGTGCTTTCGAACTGCTAGGTTGGCAGGAGCTGGGACCGAGCAACGGGAGCTCACCCCGTTGCAGGGATTCGAACCGCTGACCTTCTGATCAGCAAGCCCTAGACTCTGTGGTTTAACCCACAGCGCCACCTCAATCCAGAATAAAACAAATTCAAGCTTTAAAGAAAACATTTCCGATTCTTCTCTAAGTGACATTTTTATTCCCCCATATTTATTTATCTACTGAATTAATATAGCTGCCCCATAGCCACTGGCGGAGGAAGAGGAGTGCAGGGGGAGTGCACCGCCCCCAACAGATGATCCCGGCTGGGTGCCATCGCGGCTCCCCTCCCCACCCACCCGCGCTGGGCACCCTGCCCCCAGGATGCGCACCAGCCCCGCCCCCGCCTGCTCTTCGCGCCCCCCCCCCCCGGTGCTGGAGCATGAAGCTTCACCACTGCCCATAGCAGAACTCTAGGAAGCCAGTGTCGTCTAGTGATTAGAGTGTCGGACTAATAACTGGGAGATCAGGGTTCAAATCCCCACTCAGTCATGAAACTCACTGGGTGACCATGGACCAGTCACAGCCTCTTAACCTCCCTCACATGGTCATTGTAGGGATTAATTGAGGAAGAGGGTGAACCATATACTCTTCGAAGAAGAAAAAAAAGGTGGGATATAAATGCAATAAATATGCCCTTCTGCTTAGATGTCAGTTGCCAACCTGACATCCAGAGATCTCCATGTGGTCACAATTGAACCTGTGCCAGTTGCAAAATATGCCTGGCTAATTTCTAACACTGCTACTGGCCACAGGTTGCCCATCGCTGCCTAATTGGGCATCAGTTCTTGTTTGCTTCAGATGAATTGCTCATGGCGAATATCCCACCCCCCAACAAAAACTCCCGCTCCTCTTGAGTCACAATGATTAGGGGTTCAGGCTCTCAGGAGGAAAAAACCAAGACCTCCCCTTAGATCTGGTGCTCTATTGACACCAAAATAAGAATCCAATAGAGCATGGCAAGTTTTATGGCCTGGTTTCAGCAGTGCTCAGTTCTTTCAAGAAATTAAAAACAGTGTCTTTTTTAAGACGGCAAGTGTGAAGGTGTCCCCTGCCATTCTGTGGTAGCTGAAACATTCAACAAAACAGTGGTACCTCTGGTTAAGAACTTAATTCATTCTGGAGGTCCGTTCTTAACCTGAAACTGTTCTTAACCTGAGGTACCACTTCAGCTAATGGGGCCTCCCGCTGCCACCGCACTGCCGGAGCACAATTTCTGTTCTCATCCTGAAGCAAAGTTCTTAACCTGAGGTACTATTTCTGGGTTATTTCTACTTCCATTTCTACTACTATTTCTACTTCCACCCTCTAAGCCAGTGATGGCAAACCTATGACACGCGTGTCAGACGTGACATGCAGAACCCTCACTGCTGGCACGCGCCCCATCGGCCCATTCACACTGTTGTTGTTGTTTCCCCCCCATTTGTTCTCCCACTCCTCCTACAGCTTGTCTCCGCTAGAGCTTGTCTCCGCTACAGCTTGTCTCCACTGTTAAAACCCGGATCCTTTTTTTTTGTTGTTGTTGCTAGTAGTCAGAGATTGGTTTTTAACCCTTTATGTGCTGTTTTTTCTGGTGCTTTGACAGACTATGATTGGGTGTAACAGCGTTCGTTTTTTTAACCCGTTCTGTGCTGGCTTTTTTGGCGCTTTGGCAGACTATGTTGGTGCTGCGTGTTAGTTCCAGCAAAGGTATTATTTGTCATTTATTTCTGTTCTCTTCCCCCCCCCCAAAAAGCGCAGCAGCTTTGGGGCACCCACCCCAAAAAAGCAAAGCAACTTTTGCACCCCCCAAAAAACCTCCCAAACTTTGGTCAGCAGCTCCCCCCACAAAGCTCAACAATTCTGGGCACTTTGTGATAAATAAGGGGGGGTTGGTTTGGTTTGGTTAAATAACTGGTTTTTGGTTGATTAAATACAGTTATATAGTACAATTATACATTTTTGTTATTTAAACTATAAATATCGTGAAATTATGGGTTTTTTCTCGAAGTGACACACCACCCGAGTTATGCTCCGTTTTTTGGCGAATTTTGACACACCAAGTTCAAAAGGTTGCCCATCACTGCTCTAAGCAGCAGTGGCACAGGCGGGGGGGGGGAGTGTCAAGTGAGGACCCCCACCCACCAATGGCTACAGCTTGTTGTGAGCTCCTGTACTGTAGTATCCTCTGCTCTTTCAACATTTCATCTACTTCGCCACTGGTCTCCAGCCTCCCATAGCTGGAACCTGTCTTTTACCATGAAGTCGTAAAATGGGACTTGGACTTGCTTTTAATTTTTAACAGTATATATCTGTCTTTTAATTCTCCCACTGGTTCTTCTCCTTCCTTCTTTCTTTGGAGACCCTTTATACCGAAACAGAAAAATTGCAGCGGTGCCGCTGGATTCCACCTCCATGAGGTTGCAGGCCAACGCAATGTACCACACTAGTTCCTTGGTTCTAAGCAAAATCTCTTCCTACCCCAGAAAATGGGGGACAGGAAGAAGTGTCACTGCCAACATACTTATCAATAACCTCTTGGAACTCCTGCTTGCTTTTGACCTCTAAATCCCCTTCTATGTTTGTGTCAACTCCTTTTTTTATCAAATTGGCCTCTCAAGTCAGCTTCTACCTGCTGATCTGCAGGTAGTGTGTACCCCAAGGTTTCCCCCCACCCCATCCCCGATCCCTCACTTCCTCTAACACAGTGGACTGTGTTTTTCTACTGTGAATTTTGACCTAGCTTGCTATGAGCATCACCAGACTGCAGAACCCAACATAAGCTATGTGCTCTCTTAGTATTTCTGGGAGTTTTGCCTCCCTGCTCCTACCTCCCTGTATATACCTGTCTGAGCGTCAAGGCATGCAGTCATGGGGAAAAGGCATACAGTTTCTATGTGTCTCTGTTATTTTATGCCTTCTGCATGTTCATTGGATTCCATGTGGTGAGGAAGTCTTTGCAGAATGCAGCTGTGTTTCCTTTTTGTTTGGGAGGGTTCAGGGGGAAGGGGAGGGGATGGTTGTATCATAGCTGCCAAGTCTCCCGTTTTCCCCGGGAAACCCCCGTTTTTAAAGCCATTTCCCGCTGTCATCCCAAATGGCGAAATATCCCGTAATTCCCCCAGATTTCTTCCGGTGCTTCTCTGCCCATGTCTGGGCACCGGAAATCGGGCAGCACCGGCACCGGAAGTTGCTTCTACGCATGTCTGGACATGCGTAGAAGTGACTTCCGGTGCGGACGCTGCTGATCCCATATTTTTCTAACCGGGACTTGGCAGCTATGGGTTGTATATGTGGTGATGAGGGAAGGGAGAAATGTGCTAAGAGGAAGGCACGCTTGGCAAATCCACACCGTGATCAACTCCCGCCCGGAAACCAATGTCCCCACTGTGGAAGGACATGCGGATCCAGAATTGGCCTCCACAGTCACTTACGGACTCATTGTTAAAACCGTGTTTATGGAAGACAATCTTACTCGGCTACGAGTGATCGCCAAAGAAGAAGAAGAAGATGAGGGAAGGAGAAATAGAACTGCTGTGTTCATAAAAGGAGATGCTGCAGGTCTTTCCAAATGAGCCGTCAAAACTTGACCTGGGCACTGCTTAGTTTTTGCAGTTTAGTCACTCAGGGCCCAATTCAAGTTGCAGCATGAGAAGCAGAATGTGGGGAGGGAAGAATAGCATTGTTTCGGTGTGAACTGCTGATCCATTGCTAGCCTCTTATAAAATTAAAGACTTGCAGTGTTCTAGTGTGGCAGCACACAACCTTCAAATAACTAAACTGACTTAACTGCTCCTGACTCCCAGTTCTTAGCATCCCACTCTGTGCAGTGGGGTGTTTAGGGGAGGAGCAGTATCTCTGGTGAGGGACACGTCATGCTCCTTCTGGGGTAGTTTGCCCACCTTTGGTGCCCACCCTGCATTCAGCTCTCAGCTGTGCCTCCTAGAAACTGACAGCCCCCCCCCCCCAGAAATGGCTTCAACTGGCCAGCTACCCCAGGTTACCATGGGTGTTAAACCCTCAGTGAGTCGGGCGAGTTAGGGACTTGTCTATCCCCTGCATGCGAAGACAGGCTCCGGTGCATTTCCGAGCACAGTTCAAAGTGTTGGTGCTGACCTTTAAAGCCCTAAATGGCCTCGGTCCAGTATACCTGAAGGAGCGTCTCCACCCCCATCATTCTGCCCGGACACTGAGGTCCAGCACCGAGGGCCTTCTGGCGGTTCCCTCGTTGCGAGAAGCCAAGTTGCAGGGAACCAGGCAGAGGGCCTTCTCGGTGGTGGCGCCCACCCTGTGGAATGCCCTCCCATCAGATGTCAAAGAGAAAAACAGCTACCAGATTTTTAGAAGACACCTGAAGGCAGCCCTGTTTAGGGAGGCTTTTAATATTTAATAGATTATTTTATTTCATTTTCTGTTGGAAGCCGCCCAGAGTGGCTGGGGAAACCCAGCCAGATGGGTGGGGTATAAATAATAAATTATTATTGTTATTATTATTGAGCATAATGGGTCTAATGGTCAGGAAGGCAGTTTCTGCATGTGCCAAAGAGAGAAATGAGGGGCAGGTGGGGCTCACCATCCTGGGAAGGTAGGTCTTCTAGGGGAAGGAAAACTCTGATCCTAAACCTCCACTGCCTTGTGGCCATCCTCATTTGTGAGAAAGGCTTCAGAAGTAAACCATGTGGAAAAACCTATACTTGCTGTCTCCTGGGACATCTTTGAGTGAAGAAAGGGCCAAGGAGTAAACCCTACACCAGCGGAGTCCCTAAGGCGGTTGAATGGTGCCTTGTGTGCCTCCTTCTGGCAACTCCTGCAGCCAGGCTGGTGCCCAGCGTATTGCTCTGCTTTCCTTTGGTCCACACCAGTGAGGCTGAGAGTCTTGTCATCTGGGCAGCCTGGGACCTTCATACACACTGCCCTGGCTTGCGCCCCAGGGAGGTCACTTCGGTGCTGCTAATGCAGCAAAAACAACGCGGGAGACAGCAGTTTCAGCAGGCCCTCTGTCTCTTCATCCCGAGGCGTACCCTTACGTGGTCTCCTGAGACAGGTGGATGCCAACCGACCACTCTGTGGTTTGGGCTCTTGGAGAGAGAGTGTGTACCAACATGCACACACATGCACACTTCCTTTACGGCTGTCTGCTCCTACTGCAGGGCCAGCTTGATAGAGGATAGGCTGACGCTGAGCTCAGGTCACCACCTGTTCTGATGGTGGGCGATAGGAACGGTAGTAGAGAGGAACCACGCCAAAGGCTTGGATTGGTACAGAGCTTTTTCCCTCATCTGCCAAGCCAGAGATTTGGGATGTGATAGAGGCTTGTCAGTGTTGGCACCCGTCTCCCTTTGCACACCATCGATGTGACACCACCTGATACACATGCGGAAGGCGTTCTTTATGCTTGCTCGCCCCAGCTGCTGCCCGGCTCCTGGGTTCCTGGGCTGCCAGGCAGAAGCTGGGACAAGTGAAGGCAATGATTGCCCTCCCTCTTCCCAGCCCCCACGTGGCGGCCCCCTCAATTTTGGGGGTGGCACAGACCCCTGCCCCCAAATATTGGAGGGCTGGAGCCCCTTGCGCCCCATATACCCCGCACTCCTGATTACAAGATAGCCCACTGTGGCTAGTTTACATTTAACTGGAACGTTGCATGCCCCTTATCCAACCCACTTGCCCTCGGACAGGATGTTGCACTCTGAAATATTCCCAAAATACAGAGGGCGGCGTTTGAAAGTCATGCTGTTGGTGTAGCTGTTTGGACAGCAAGATGTCTTGGGCTGACTGTCCCTATCCTGGACGCTATTCTCTGATTGCTGGGGCTCATGAATGCACCTTGGGCACTTCCTACCCATGCAAACCAGATGTGCCAGGTGTTTCAGCCTGCTCTTGATCTATTCTGAGATACTGGGCTCTACACTAGGGATGGACAAGAGGTGAATTGATCTCTGGGTAACTTGTAAATCAGCGAAGGTTTCTGTTCAACAGTAGCAACAACTATACTGTAAGTCTCTCTCTTTGGCTGCTGAAATGAAGAACATTTAGAGTGGAATTTTGTATGAGAAGACTGAGACGAAAGCAAATTCCTGGGATGAGCATGTGCTCAGAGGCATCCTTTTACCCTTCTTTAATTCTTAACTTTACGTTTGCCCCGCTGAACCGCTTTGCAAGTATTTGGCTTCAGTTTGTGGGTCCTGTTGAAAAGAAAGAGGGTAGTCTGCCCACCTCTGCTCTCCAGCTTGCACAAATCTGGTGCCCTCCGGATGTGTTGGACTCCCACTAGCCAGCATGACCAATGGTCAGGGATAATGGGAGTTCTAGTCCAGCAACATCTGGAAAAGCACCAGGTTGAAGGAAGCTGCCTGGACACTTCTGGCATTCCAAGGTTGGGTGATTTTAGAAATTGGCTACACATGCCTTTCCTCCCTTAATAAGTCATACCGGTAGCATTTTTTTCTCCAGAGAAGACAATGAGTAAGCTGTATTTCATAGTGTTTTGCTTAAGAAGCTTACTAAATGATCGTTTTATAGGGCAGCAGAAGCACAGCTTTGCCCATTTGGTACATGGGACCGAGATATTGACTCTTAAGGAAGAGCTTCTGTTTCAGAGGAACCCCAATTTGCCTAGCCCTAGATCCGCAGTATGATTCGGAAAGTGTGGTATATTGGGAAATTGATATTATATTTCCATATTTTGTTGTGTTTTGGAGTGTTCTCTAGTATGTGGCTGCATAAGCATCTGCGGCAGCTGGAGAAGGGGGGTATGTACTGCATACTTTCTTCTTTGGCAATCACTCGTAGCTGAGTAAGAATGCCTTCCATAAACACGGTTTTAACAATGAGTCCGTAAGTGACTGTGGAGGCCAATTCCGGATCCACATGTCCTTCCACAGTAGGGACATAGGTTTCCAGGTGGGAGTTGATCACGGTGTGGATTTGCCAAGCGTGCCTTCCTCCTCTTAGCACATTTCTCCCTTGCATCCTTCAAAGCCCATGACACCTTTGGTAAAGGCTGTTCTCCAACTGGAGCGCTCACAGGAAAGTGTTTCCCAGTTGTTGGTGCTTATATTACATTTTTTTAGATTTGCCTTGAGACAGTCGTTAAACCTCTTTTGTTGACCACCAGCATTACACTTTCCATTTTTAAGTTCGGAATAGAGGAGTTGCTTTGGAAGACGATAATCAGGCATCCGCACAACATGACCAGTCCAACGAAGTTGATGTTGAAGAATCATTGCTTCCACAATTGGTGGTCTTTGCTTCTTCCAGTACACTGGCATTAGTCCGCCTCTCTTCCCAAGTGATGTATAAAATTTTCCGGAGACACCGTTGATGGAATCTTTCATACTGCATAGTGCTGGTGATGTCACTAATGACATAACTGCTATTCTCAGGCACATGTTGCCAACTTAAGTGGCACTCAACCTGCAAAAGAGAATTGCGTTGCAAAGTATTGCTCAAGAGAAGACTCTAGATCAGTCCCCCCACACAATACATAGAGGCAATCAGCTTTCCCACTTGACTTTAAGACTTCCAGGGATACCCCCACAGATATGAAACAGAAAATGGCGTCCCCCAGACTTGGCTGTTGATGCTTGCCAGTTTGAGCATCCTTGGAAATCCCTTTGTATAGACTGAGCACTTCCCTTTTTTGTGCCTTTTTAAAAACAAGGAGAGTGGGAATAGCAGTACATCTCCCACATATGTATTCCATACTTCACCCTCACCAATTACTTGTTAATGGTTGTTGTGGTTCTAGGACCCGCCCCCCACGAAAAATAAAGACACAGTGACACAAGGATTTAAGTTAATGGGTAAAATAAGGCCACAACTTTAGAGCAAGTGAGAGGTATTGGCTTAGGCATTGGACACCCTAGCAAGCATGACTCCACCCCGCTTAGCGGGGGGTCATATCAGGTTAACACCCCAAGGAAGGAGCCTGTTGATGCAAATACAACTGAAAGCTCCCCCTGGTGTCACCGGGGGTCGTGCCATGGCCCTAGCCCCCAGCAGGGCATCCGACGGGATCCACGACCGCCGGATCCCTTAAGGGGATACCCCTATAGGAGGAGGGTTGGATGATGGCCACAACCAGTCCTCAAACACACCAGACAACTCCATATTCCAATGCCTAACCACCAAATATCGAAAGAAGTTGTGACGAATTGCTACGAGGTAGGCGAAAAAACCAAGAGGCCGGTGCCAATTAGCCAACTGGATAAAAAACTCCTACCAGGCCCCCTTGGGCAACCAGGGCAACCAACCGAAGTCCATAGCAAGGTCAAAGCACACACACAAAGGGAAGACCTAAAGGGAAGGTGGGCTGGAGATCTGTCGGGATGCAGCAGAAGAAGGAGGATTCAAATGCTGCCGCGCCACCTTAAATGTATGTAGACCCCGCCCTCGGGCCAGCCCTATTGGCCAGCCCAGAGGCTTGGCGCGGCAGCCGGGATAGGCTGTAGCAGGGGGCCGATACACGCCCCCCTGCTTGCCTGCAAAGTCTCCCCTCCCGGAAGAGGAGAGATGTTGTCTTTTAGTCAGGGGTTTCTTTCCTCCCCCAAACAGCTTAAATATGGCAGGAGTGGGATTTGAACGGACTGCCTGCTTAATGCCATAATAATCCAATCCTGAACCTGTTCACTTAGAAGTAAACCTCATTGACTACTAGAAAAGAATGCAGAATCAATCCCCTACCTTCCTTTCTAGTATTGGGAGACAATTACTAATATTGTATTTGATTTGATTTTCTCTGGTTCTTTTATACCTAGTTCTTTCAGCCTTTTCTTGCAAGACGTGCCTTTCTGGCTCATCAATAACCCTCTTGAGTCATGCCCAGAGCAGAGACCTTCAAATAAAATCATGCCAGCATTGAAAAATAGCAGTATTATAGCTTCCCTAGTCTTAGGAATAGTGCTGTTATGAACAGAGCCTATAATGATGGCGTTGGCACTTTGTATTTCACAAAACTCCACTTTTGGACAGTTATACTTTCAGCAGCATCAAATTGTACAGGTTTTTTCCTGGACTAGATTGCTTCAGGCAGCGCCAGAGTGAGCAGCTGTATACGAAATAAAGATGTTACAAAATAAAGATGTTGATGAGAAAGCCATGCTGAGCGCTTCTCCCTCTTGGTAGTTTTGTATGTACAGTAAGCCTGACCACTTGATTCTGGTGAGGGTTTACTGGCCTCAGCTGACTCAGGTTCATTTTGTTATCAAATGTGACTCTTACAACCTTATCAGAAGTGTTGCTTCCTAGTCAGATTCCTCTCTTACAATGGTGCATTTTGTTTTTCATACCTATACGGAACACTTTGCATTTGTCCTTGAAAAAACTTCATTTCCTGTCTGTGTGCCCAGCTCTTCAGTTTTTGAGAACTTTTAATTTTTAACTTATCCTCTAGGCTGGGGCAGTGGAGCCCGTGCTCCCCACCCCCCAGTTCCTGCTATGCAACAACTCCCATCAGCCCTGACCATTGAATCATAGAATCATAGAGTTGGAAGAGACCACAAGGGCCATCCAGTCCAACCCCCTGCCAAGCAAGAAATACCATCAAAGCATTCTTGACATAAGCCTGTCAGGCCTCTGCTTAAAGACCTCCAAAGAAGGAGACTCCACCACACTTCTTGGCAGCAAATTCCACTGTCGAACAGCTCTTACTGTCAGGAAGTTCTTCCTAATGTTTAGGTGGACTTTTCTTTCTTGTAGTTTGAATCCATTGCTCTGTGTCCACTTCTCTGGAGCAGCAGAAAATAACCTTTCTCCCTCCTCTATATGACATCCTTTTATATATTTGAACATGGCTATCATATCACCCCTTAACCTTCTCTTCTCCAGGCTAAACATACCCAGCTCCCTAAGCCGTTCCTCATAAGGCATCGTTTCCAGGCCTTTGACCATTTTGGTTGCCCTCCTCTGGACACGTTCCAGCTTGTCAGTATCCTTCTTGGAACTGTGGTGCCCAGAACTGGACACAGTACTCCAGGTGAGGTCTGACCAGAGCAGAATACAGTGGTACTATTACTTCCCTAGATCTAGACGCTATACTCCTATTGATGTAGCCCAGAATTGCAGTGGCTTTTTTAGCTGCTGCATCACACTGTTGACTCATGTCAAGTTTGTGGTCTACCAAGACTCCTAGATCCTTTTCACATGTACTGCTCTCAAGCCAGGTGTCTCCCATCCTGTATTTGTGCCTTTCGGTTTTTTTGCCCAAGTGTATAGTACTTTACATTCCTCCCTGTTAAAATTTATTTTGTTTGCTTTGGCCCAGTTGTCTAATCTGTTAAGGTCATTCTGAAGTGTGATCCTGTCCTCTGGGGTATTAGCCACCCCTACCAATTTGGTGTCATCTGCAAACTTGCTCAGGATGCCCTCAAGCCCATCATCCAAGTCATTGATAAAGATGTTGAATAAGACTGGGCCCAAGACAGAACCCTGTGGCACCCTACTAGTCACTACTCTCCAGGATGAAGAGGAGCCATTGATGAGCACCCTTTGGGTTCGGTCAGTCAGCCAGTTACAAATCCACTGAATGGCAGCATTGTCTAACCATTGGCTGTGCAGTCTGGGACTGATGGGAGCTGGAATCCAGCAACAGCTGAAGGGCCACACGTCCTCCATCCCCACTCCAGACTCTTTGTCATTCGCCACAAATTTGTGTCATTTACAGAACTGATAGCTGTACAGTCATACCTCGGTTTAAGTACGCCTCGGTTTGAGTATTTGCAGTTTTAAGTACTCCACGGACCTTTCTGGAATGGATTAATCCACTTTCCATTACTTTCTCTTTTTTTAAAAAAATCAATTTTTATTCCACTTTCCATTACTTTCAATGGGAAAGTTCGCTTCAGGTTAAGTACGCTTCAGGTTAAGTACAGGCTTCCGGAACCAATTACACTAATACCTCGGGTTAAGTACGCTTCAGTTTTAAGTACTCCACGGACCGTCTGGAACGGATTAATCCAGGCATCCCCAAACTGCGGCCCTCCAGATGTTTTGGCCTACAACTCCCATGATCCCTAGCTAACAGGACCAGTGGTCAGGGATGATGGGAATTGTAGTCCAAAACATCTGGAGGGCCGAAGTTTGGGGATGCCTGGATTAATCCACTTTCCATTACTTTCAATGGGAAAGTTTGCTTCCGGTTAAGTTCGCTTCAGGTTAAGTACAGACTTCCGGAACCAATTGTGTTTGTAAACCGAGGTGCCACTGTACTCGTATCAAGCCTCATTCCAACCTGATCTTGATCCATATGTGATTTCTCCACCAATCTGCATATTCATTTTAAAATACAGTAGTTTCTTCTAGTTCAGTGCTCCCCAACCTTTTTATCACCGCGGACCAGTCAACGTTTGATAATTTTACTGTGGCCCGCTGAGGGGGGGGGCGTTTATTGTTTATATTTTATTAAGATTGTTTTGATTTAATAATTTTAATTTAATTGTATTTAATGATCCTTAGGCGGCCCGGTACCAATTGATCCACGGACCGCTACCGGTCCGTGGCCCGGGGGTTGAAGACCACTGTTCTAGTTCATATCTTCCAGACTTCCACGCCTGGCTCTCATGAGGGACTAAGGCCTCCAAAGAATTGCACAAATAGAATAGAATAGAATAGAATAGAATAGAATAGAATAGAATAATTTATTGCCCAAGTATCAACCATTGTTGTTGTTGTTTAGTCGATTAGTCGTGTCCGACTCTTCGTGACCCCATGGACCATAGTACGCCAGGCACTCCTGTCCTGCACTGCCTCCCGCAGTTTGGTCAAACTCATGTTCGTAGCTTCGAGAACACTGTCCAACCATCTCGTCCTCTGTCGTCCCCTTCTCCTTGTGCCCACCATACTTGGCATTTTGCTTCGACTACTGTACATTGCAATGTAAAGAAAAAACGTACCTCATACAAACACTATTCCCCTCCCAATACAACAGCACAGAGGAAAAACCCCATACCACCATATGTACCTGCGAGGTGTTCCTTGCCTGCTAAATCATTTATTTTTCAAAACAGGAAGTTAGGATGGTGTAGGATGTGTACTTTAACAACAATAAAAAGTTGAAAGCTGGTTGTTCATAACCCATTTTCTTCAAAATGTTTATGAACTTACTTATTGTAACATCTTTCCCAGCATTGATGCTTGCAGGTGCATAATTCCATGAGTAGTTCTCCCTTCCCCCTTTTAAAAGATATGTGTTGTTGTGCTTCTCTTCCGTCTTGAAGGGCCAGGTATGTTTCCCATGAATTGTCAAGTATGGCAGCTATTATTTCTGAGATTTGCTTACTTAAGTTTCTAATTCGTTTTGATGCCTGAGGTAGAAAACTCAACTGTTAGTTACCTCCACCCACACTCCCTTCTCTAATTAATATGGGACGCAATCTGTCAGGATGTTTGCATTGGCATGAATGGGAAGTGTGCAAGAGCATTACTGTGCAGTTCTTCCTGTTCATTTCAGTGGGGCTTGTACAGGAGAGCTTCCCCATAGTTTGCTCCTTGTAACAGAGATCAGTCTGCCACCCTTAATGGGTGTAGAATCCTCTGGGATTCCTTGGATAAAATGCTGTCTTAACTCTGCTGAGTTAGACAATTTAGATTGTCTAGGTCAGTGTTTCCCAACCTTGTGCCTCCAGCTGTTTTCGGACTACAATTCCCATCATTCCTGACCACTGGTCTTGCTAGCTAGGAATGATGGGAGTTGTAGTCCAAAAACAGCTGGAGGCACAAGGTTGGGAAACACTGGTCTAGGTGATCCTTTATTTCACTGACTTTTTGTCTTTATCTGTGAAGTATTGCTGCTTTCCTTCTTCATCAAGATGGAAAGCATTCAAGCTTCGGCCGGCAGCCCATTCCCCACAGCATGGTTTCAACCTATAGTAAAAGGTGTACAGTACTCTTGGTAAACCAGACTGGAGTATCTCCTCCCCACAAGCCCATAAAAGGAAAAAACCATAATCCCTGGTTTATGTCTGAACCCAAAACATTACGGTTTGTTTCACTCTCAACAAACCACTGCCAGCAGGCCAGGAGAAAACCTTAGCTACAAATCATGGTTGGTTAGGAGCAAAACAAACCTCACATCCAAACCAGTGGTATCCGCAAAGCTAGGAGCCGTATTTTTGCTTCAGTGGTGTTTCTCATGTACCTTGACCTGAGTTGAGCAAGTTCTAAAAACCAGTGTTGTCATTTCCAAAGAAAGAAAGAAAGAAAGAAAGAAAGAAAGAAAGAAAGAAAGAAAGAAAGAAAGAAAGAGGGGTGGGATAATATCACCCCTCTCACCCTCATGCACATGCCTAACTAAGTCTTGTACTCTTGGTATATTCAAGCGTGGCCAGTCTTCAGATACTGTACTTCAGATATTTGTACTGCCAGGTTCAGGCCCAGGGTCAGCAACTGACACCCTTATGCAGGACCCAGTCAGAGGCCCTGACGCTTAATCTGAGTCCCCTTGGTGCTCAGCTACAACCTGCCATTTTAAACTTCCCCACACTACCCTGGAGCAACACTACAACCGAGTGCTTTGTTAACCTACAGTTTATGAAAGTGCAGTCATGGTATTGCGGGGGTCTAACCCACTTAGGGGGACCCAGGTGGCGCTGTGGGCTAAACCGCTGAGCCTAGGGCTTGCCTAGAGTCGGTCACGACTGGACCTAATGGTAAGGGGTCCCTTTACCTTTACCTTTAACCCGCTTAGGAAAACAAATAATGGGGTGGAAGGAAGCGCCAGGTGATTTGAACCGTTCCAGCCCCCCCTGCAATGTAGGAATCTCGACTAGATCGTACATGACAGATGGCTATCCAACCTCTGCTTAAAAACCTGCAAGGAAGGAGAGTCCACCACCTCTCGTAGCACTGCTGAACAGCCCTTACTGTCAGAAAGTTCTTCCTTGTGTTTAGTTGGTGTTGGTGTTAGTTGTGTTTAGTTCTTGTAACTTGAAGCCATTAGTTCAAGTCCTCCAGAGCAGAGAAATCAAGTTCCGTGTGACAGCCCTTTAGATATTTGAAGGGTGGCGCTGTGGGTTAAACCACAGAGCCTAGGGCTTGCCAATCAGAAGGTTGGCGGTTTGAATCCCTGCGACGGGGTGAGCTCCCGTTGCTCGGTCCCAGCTCCTGCCAACCTAGCAGTTCGAAAGCACATCAAAGTGCAAGTAGGTAAATAGGTACCGCTCCGGTGGGAAGGTAAACACCGTTTCCGTGCACTGCTCTGGTTTGCCAGAAGCGGCTTTGTCATGCTGGCCACATGACCTGGAAGCTGTATGTCGGCTCCCTCGGCCAATAACGCGAGATAAGCGCCGCAACCCCAGAGTCGGTCACAACTGGACCTAATGGTCAGGGGTCCCTTTTCCTTTATCTTATCTCCTCTCAGTCTCCCCTTTTCCAGGCTAAACAACCCCGGCTCTTTCCGCCATTCCTCATAAGGCTTGGCTTCCAGACCCTTGATCATCTTGGTCACCTTTCTCTGCACACATTCCAGCTTGTCAATGCCCTTCTTAAACTGTGGTGCCCAAAACTGGGTGGGAGACACAACAGCAGCCACCTGGCCTTCTTGCCATACCACAAACCTGCCTGACTGCCTATGAATGAGGCAGATGTGGGAGCAGCACAGAAGGGAAAAGCGAGGATGTTGTTAACCCTAACTTGGTGGAAAGAGCCTTCAGCTTGGGGGCAGAGAGGGGAAATGGAAGCTTTTCTTACTCTGTCTCAGATTGCGAGGGCATTTGCCGCTGCCTGCCTGAATTTTGGGTTTCTGGAGAGACTGTTTCCCCGAAAGATCAGTAGGGGTATATGTGTTTAACATAATATAAAGGTAATGGGTTAAATCCAAGGGATTCTATCCTGTGTTTGGAGGGTTTCCTAGAGACCCGGTCCTCTGGTCTGAAAATGGGGGCAGTTGCTAAGGAGACTCTTGTTGCTATGGAGATAGCTCTGGGACGCAGTGGATTGGCTGCCAGAGATGACGAGGATGCCACTTCTGTTCCCCTTTTCATGTCTCTCCTCTCCCCCCCCCCCTTTTTGTGGTTCCGCTATATGCAGCTTTGAGGAAATGTGTGATGGTAAGCAGGAGGGGAGGGATCGGTAGCTTTGCTAAGGGGAGAAAAAGATGAAATCAAAGCAATGGAGGAAGATGTTTGGGACACGTGATCCTGGGGCAGAGGCTGGAGAGAGAATGAGCTTGTAGGCTTGGAATGGAAGAGGCCAGAGAAACTGGGCCTCAGCATGCACTAGCACGGCAAGGGAAAATGGGACACCCTAGGTGCAGCTGATCAGAGTGATTAAAATGTGTCAGGCTGACCTTGCAGCCAAGAGAAGTGGGGAAGGAGCTTATTGACACACTGGTTAAGTTCTCACACATATAAGAACTCCATCTTTACTTGTGAAAACTTGGGACTGCCCACAAACACGGCCCCCGCTTCGATCTCTGAGCACAGCCACAAACACTCGTTCTTGAAGGTGGACTTAGCTATTAGCAGCCTCTGGTAAGAGACTGAAGCACAGGACCAAGTTCTCATGCAGAAGGGCAATTGAGCTGGTAAACCTGTGCTGTGGACCTTACCACTTTAGACTGCTGGAGGATGTTTCACACGACAGAAAGGTTCCCTACAGAGGGTGGAAATTCCTGCACATATAAAATTGGCAAGTCAGAGGGAAAGGTGAGCTAGGATCCTGCTTCCTGGCATGCTAATTGGCTGTGTCCTGGGAATTTTATTTATTGCATATGTATCTTGTGAAAAAAATGGTCTGAAGCTCAACATCAAAAAAACCAAGATCATGGCCACTGGTCCCATCACCTCCTGGCAAATAGAGGGGGAAGAAATGGAGGCAGTGAGAGATTTTACTTTCCTGGGCTCCTTGATCACTGCAGATGGTGACAGCAGTCACGAAATTAAAAGACGCCTGCTTCTTGGAAGAAAAGCAATGACAAACCTAGACAACATCTTAAAAAGCAGGGACATCACCTTGCCAACAAAGGTCCGTATAGTTAAAGCTATGGTTTTCCCAGTAGTGATGTATGGAAGTGAGAGCTGGACCATAAAGAAGGCTGATCGCCGAAGAATTGATGGTTTTGAATTATGGTGCTGGAGGAGACTCTTGAGAGTCCAATGGACTGCAAGAAGATCAAACTTATCCATTCTGAAGGAAATCAGCCCCGAGTGCTCACTGGAAGGACAGATCCTGAAGCTGAGGCTGCAATACTTTGGCCACCTCATGAGAAGAGAAGACTCCCTAGAAAAGACCCTGATGTTGGGAAAGATGGAGGGCACAAGGAGAAGGGGACAACAGAGGACGAGATGGCTGGGCAGTGTTCTCGAAGCTACGAACATGAGTTTGACCAAACTGCGGGAGGCAGTGCAAGACAGGAGTGCCTGGCGTGCTATGGTCCATGGGGTCACGAAGAGTCGGACACGACTAAACGACTAAACAACAACAACAATCTGTTGCTATTCCATTGCCTTTCATCTGGCATGATACAGCCCAGGCATAGTTTGACTACATCACCTGCTATTTGGAAGCAGTAGGCCACAATTTAGCAAGCGGTAACCTATCATGGTTATACGGTATTCCGTGAAACAGGATGCCATTTGTCTACAGTGCCTGGTCCAGTGTGTGTGGAGGGGAGAACATGGCCACTGTTATGGAATAAAAATATCTCCTTACAACTTCCTTACTGGGACAGTACAAACAACCCAGTGGCAAGGGGCATGTCTTGGGCATTAAGTACTTAAGGAAATGTCATTTATAGCCACCCATAATAGTTGTTGCACCAGAGGGACAGGGAATCCTGTTTGAAAGGAGGGTGGGCTAGGAAATAGCTGAAAGCCTACTCTTACAGGTTATGCCCTGCTTCAAAACAAGGGTGGAGCTAAGTGAGTGAAAGTTAGGAAATGCTGGCTCTATATGTAGTTGTTCCTCAGCTGGGCAGCAAAAGACATGGTTGGAGGATTCACAGCAGATATGGGACACCCCACCCCAAGCCCTCTGCCCATATACTTTGTAATGCATGGGCGTAGCCAGGATTTATGTTGGGGAGGGGCAGACTTCAGGTTAGGGGGCAGAACTTCCATTCGTTAAGTATTTTTATTGGTTTACTTGCTGAGGGGGCAGCTGCCGCTCCCCTACCACCACCACCACCCGGGGGGGGGGGCTATGCGCATGTTGTCATGATGGCCGGATACTGAGAGCAGTGGGCATTTGGCAGTGGCGATGCAATTTTGTTGACCTTTGTTTCATGCTGGAGAATAATCATACCGTGCCGGGGGGGGGGGCGTTAAAGCCAAAATGGCACATGCATTTTAAAGTACTTTAATTATCACTTGGGAATCTACCCTCGCTTCAGTTAATTCACCACCACTGTTTGCAAGCTTCCTGCTTTAAATGTTGACATGCAAGCAGAGAACTAAAAATACGCTCCAGATGGAACGCTTCTGTTCACAGGTGATGCACAGGCTAAAATGCACCAAATGTGCACCACTAAAATGTGGTTTTTTTAATCCACCTTCTCAGATGGTCATCAATTGATTTTTAAAAGCTTAATACACTCACATATTTAAAACTGCATTTCTGTCTTTTACACAAGCACACCAAGCTCAGGAAAGAGGCTTGTAAGTGCTTTAAGTGGTATGGGTGAAAGCAACTTAATGCAACCACCTGCATATCTTCATTTGGTGGGAGTGAGCATGTAAGGGGGGGGGAAGTACTTTAACCACTTCCGCTCACTTACAGAAGAGTTTGGGGGGAGGGGTAAGGAAATGTAGTGAATAGAGCTGAATCTTAGGAGCCATATATGCATGCGGGTATGTTCTGGTAGTGGGTCCAGTGACCCACAACAGAACCCAGGCCAGGAGTGCAGGTCAAACCCAGCTTGATTCTTAGCAGATGGAATTTCCAGTTTCGGAGAGCTTATTTAACTCCAACTCCTAAAGTTCATTCCTTTCTTTCTTTCATATAAGTGTGTGAATGCTCTTCACACCTATGGGAGACAAGTGAAGGGTGCAAAAGGTAAATCTGCCTTCTGCCCCACTGAAGGGTGGTGTGGCCTTCATGCACAGGGCTCCCACAGAGGTTTCAACATGTGCTTGTGCACAGAAAACATGCAGAGACCTACATAAACCCCTCTGCCCTCATCCGCCCTGTCTGTCGTAACGATAAGTGGTTTGCTAGCAAATGATAAAAGGGAGTTGAGCAGAGGAATCTGGCCAACAGCAAAAGCTAGATTGCAGGTGTCACGGTTCCTGTGCCAGCACTTTTCAGATATGCTCAAGCAGGGGTCGGCAAGGCTTACCGGGCATGGGCCATTTCACTCCCACAGAGATCCTCCATGGGCTGGACCAGCGCAGCGCGACGCCGAAAATCGCATCTGTGCATGTCTGTGGCACTGGAAATTGCTTCTGCGCATGCCCAGAAGTGATTTCCGGCGCCGCAGACATGCGCAGATGCGATTTCCGGTGTCTGGGCATACGCAGAAGTGATTTCTGGAGCCGCAGAAGAGAGTCCCTGCACTGCGCTGCTTCGGTTTAGCGCAGCGTGCGGGGACTCGCCGAGCTAGTGGCTTGGTTCAGGGGCGGCTCGTGGGCCGGTTAAACAGCCTCCGTGGGTGCTTCCAGCCCACAAGCCTTAGGTTGCTAACCCCTGTGCTCATGGGTATAGATTGGGTCCAAGGGTCTTGTGGCAAGGAAGTCTGCCTCCCAAAACACTTCCTGGTCCTAAACACAGGCAGCTCTTTTATGCTTCAAGGCAGGGTCTGGACATGGCTATAACATTAATAATGCTTAAGAAACTGAGGTTCTCCCTGCCCAACAAAAGCTCAACAACCTTTGAGGCAATCTCTCAAAAACAGCTCAACAACTTTGGGGGCGATTTCCCCCCAAAAGCTCTGCTCCCCCCCCCAACAAAAATCCTGGCTATGCCCATGGATCTGGTTGTAGCTACATTCAGCTGACTCCACTCCAGACACGATGTGTTGTTGCTGGCCAGCTTCCCTTATGCAGGGGGGAGAAAGTCTGGCTAAACACTTGAGAAAGATGTGGGAGGAGGGAGAAGATTGTACTTGTGACAGTACCTGGGTGGTTTAACTCTCGGTACTCCCAGGTGGCTCTGTGGGTTAAACCACTGAGCCTAGGGCTTGCTGATCAGAAGGTCAGCGGTTCGAATCCCTGTGACGGGGTGAGCTCCCGTTGCTCGGTCCCAGCTCCTGCCAACCTAGCAGTTCGAAAGCACATCAAAATGCAAGTAGATAAATAGGAACCGCTACAGCGGGAAGGTAAACGGCGTTTCCGTGTGCTGCTCTGGTTCGCCAGAAGTGGCTTTGTCATGCTGGCCACATGACCTGGAAACTATACGCCGGCTCCTTCGGCCAATAATGCAAGATGAGCGCGCAACCCTAGAGTCGGTCACGACTGGACCTAATGGTCAGGGGTCCCTTTACCTTTACTCTCAGGCTAAGGACATGCCTAGATGGTAGCTACTCATTTTTCTACTTGGCTGTGGTAGCAGACAACCAGCGGTGTGAAAAGCGTTTTGGAAGAAAGAAGGCAGGAAATCAACACACACACACACACACACCTCCTTCTTTTGGGAAGCTAGCTTGGCAAGTTGCATAGGCAAGTTGTCCTCATTAGCCACAGGGCTTTGGGGAGATCAGCCTAACTTGCAGCAGGTGCTCTTCAGGAATCAAATACACTAACCCGATGTTCCTGGCTTGCTCCTTAAGAGCCGTGTTGGCAATGCTCAAACATGCCCCTATTGCGTCTTCACACAAGTAAAGCAGCAGCAATTTGGATCATTTGTCCAAGTTTGTATTCAGCCCTTTCCCCGGGATGCACAGAGAAGCACATTGACCTCTCAAGCGCCCTGCAGCAAGGAAAGGGCAAGTTTGAATCAGGAAGAGGAGCAGGGTATAAGAGGCATAGCAATGAAGGACAAGAGTTTCCATGTAGGCTCTAACCGGGTATGTGTGGGCAATGCTATTTTTCTAGAAAAAGAGGTGCTGGGACTCACCATGAATGCCTCCCTTGTTCTCTTATCATGGCAATGGTGCCCACCTGAGAGGTGCCAGAACTGAGTTCTGGTGATTTGCAGCTAAAGAAAAGCCCCGGGAGGGGGGGATTGGCAGGGAGAGGGCGAGCGCTTCTGTCTGCAGAGCTTTTGCATGCCTGGGTGAGTCCAAGCAAAGGAAGAAGGGGTTTGTTTTTTGGTTGTGAATCAGAGAAGTGCAGGCCTTGGATTGCATTCTACATAATAGCATCCTGACCCCTAATCAAGAGCAGCCGAATCAGCACTGTGGAAGCCCTCCTGTCCTCCTGGAAGGTGGTTTTCCCCTTTGGCTTCTTCCTGAGGCTGCTGCTGCTGCAGCTGGGCGGTCTGTAGCATTACCCATGTCTTGGCTGACGAGCTGATGAGTCACCTCAACCCTTCTGCCAGGGAGCAGCATCCGGGAGTTTTTTTCAAGGACAAAGTGGGTTTTGAAATGACAGCAGTGTCAGGCACCGAACTGGAAAAGCCAGTGCCTTTGCCCCCAAATCCTTGGTGCTGAGTTTCGTAGTGCTTGGGATTAAGCTCCAAGACTACCAAGGGGGTACCAAGGGGGTACCAAGGGGGTACCAAGGCTCTAGAAATGATAAGATGAAATGAAGTAGGTCTGATGCAAGATTACCAGACAATGTGTCTGTCTGCCCCCCCTCCCCCCCAAAAAAACCACAATTTTTTTGATGCCCAATGAGCCCACCACACTTTTTTTTCAATGCTGGGTATGAAAACCTGCTACCACATCATCTGACATTTGGTGTATCCATCCATTGTGGCCTTCCAGATGTTGCTGGACTCCAACTTCTGACAGCATGGTCAGTGTTCAGGGATGCTGCAAATTGCAGTCCAGCTGCATCATGAGGGCCACAGGTTCCCCACCACTGATCTAGACCGTGGACCAGCTTAGATCCACCCCCACCTGTCCCAATGAGATCACACAGAAACCCCTGTATTTTTAGAACATCTGTTGTTGTTGCTTTCCTTAAAAATGTAATACTGAATGTAATACTAAATGTAATACTAAAGATACAACAGTGTCATCAACATGGATTTAAAAAAATTGAACTTCTTTATTGAAACTAGGGAATTTGTGCCTTTGGTGTGCGTACTCAATATCAGGAGCCATTTCCATTACTCTGTTTATGAACACAATTGGTTCCGGAAGTCTGTTAATAAACTGAAGCGTTCATAAACCGAAGCGAACTTTCCCATCGGAAGTAATGGAAAGTGAATTAATCCGTTCCAGATGGGTCCGCGGCATTCGTAAACCGAAAATTCGTAAACCGAGGTGATCAGAAACTGAGGTTCCACTGTACAGTTACTCGGTACAGTTATGCGGATGACCCTAAGGAATTATTCCTGTGCAGTGATTGCATATGGGTTGAAACGCCAGCTTGTGGGTGAGGCGTGAGTGGGTCAGTGGATGAAATGACCTTCCTATCCTCTCTGTGTAAATGATGTCCCTGTGCCACAATACATTGGGGTTTCACTAGTGAAACCCTCTTGAACCTGAGGTGTTTTGAGAGTGTGCACACATTTGAAAGTCAGTTTTCCAGACTTTGGGTTGCATTTGGGCTAAAGCAACATGTGTCCATGTATGGCAGGTCCCTTGTATTGTTATTGTATTTGTATTGTATTGTTACGGATATGAGGTAACAGAGTCTATTCGTGAATAGTAGAAATTAATAAACGGTAGGATTTTGATGATTTGGGATATGAAGGGGAAATAAAATTTGTGGAGGAATTCCTGGGCTAGCCTATGCAGAACAACATGGCCAAGCTCGGGCCTTTTAAGAAACAATGCAGCCCATTGGCAAGGCAAGAGAACACTCCTGCCCTTCTGCCCTGAGGTGTGAACAGAGACTGGGGATTCGGAAGGTTGCCAGGGTAACTGGGCGTGATGTCACAGGAAGAGTCTGGAGCCTTTGGCACAATAGCTGAAAAAAGGCCAGAATGATCTTGGGCTGGCTGGCTGGCTGAAGGCAAGTAGAGAGAAATGCCCTGGACTCAACTTCTGTACTGCTGTGGAGAACAAGCCCCTCTTGAAATGGCCATGCTGTAAGATCTGGGGTGGATCTAGCCCAGGCATTCCCAAACTTCGGCCCTCCAGATGTTTTGGACTACAATTCCCATCTTCCCTGACCACTGGTCCTGTTAGCTAGGGATCATGGGAGTTGTAGGCCAAAACATCTGGAGGGCCGCAGTTTGGGAGTGCCTGATCTAGACACAGGAAAAAAACCCACTATAAATAAGTCTGAAATTAGATCATTATAACAAAAGGGGGGAAATCTCTCTATGGAAAACTGTGTTTTACAATTTCCTGCTCTCTGGCGCCATCTGCTGTTACATCTTTAAACTGCTGTTTCTTTACTAATGTAGCTGAGTTCCTGGACTCCACGCAGATTAAAAGTATATATATGTGAATAAACCATATATCTTAAGGCTATGACAGCCTCTGCTGTGTCTTGCATCTCAAACAAGCAGAGACCCTGGAACCTCCCCGGAATCTTGCCATGGCTTGGCAGAAATTGGGAGTGGTGCCCGACTTTTGCAACAGTATTAATAGAAGTCTGTGAGTTCTCATGACTGTGTATCAATGCATTACATGCTTGCACAAGCGTTCTTGTGCAGCCAAGATACTGTACCCCCACATCCACACAATAGCATCTCCCCACATGGGAAAAAAACTGAATCCCAGTACAGACATGATCCCAGTACTCACATGAAAATATATGCCTGGGCAGTGGTAATGTGTGATACTAAGAGTGTCAGTTGTCAAGCTTCTTACCCCAATGTAGGTTTGTCCGCCAGTGAATCCCTGCATGTGTTACAAAGGGTTCTAGTGCATGTTATTGGGGACAAGAGAACTGGCCAGGCCACTTGAACCTAGCTGAAGAGGTCTAGCATGGTCAGTGGGCAGGAGATGATTGGAAGTGGTAAAGAAGCTTATTTGCAATTTTCTCAGTAGGAAGCCCCCTTAGAAATGCTGTAATTCCTAGGAAGACAGCTTGAAATCCATTGCACTGGGGTGGGGAACCTATTTTTACCCACCCCACCCTACCCTGATGTTGGTGGACTCCAGCTCCCATCAGCCCCACACAGGATGGCCAGGAATGTTGGGAACTGGTGTCCTAACAGCAACAGAAGGACCAAAGGTTACCCACCCCTGGACTAGAAGAACACACATGATTCAAGATGTGGCACACATGTTTATTCTCACACACATTTACTCACAGGTAGTGGCTCGCAGGCATTCATGGACCATGAGGCTGCCATTGTCTGGCCATCATGATTGCCTCCAGAGTCAGAGGCAGTTGCATTCATCTTTTGCTTCTGGACTTCCCATGTGACTCTTGTTGGCCAACCAAATGTTGGACTAGATAGGCCCTTTGTTCTGATCCAATAACGTCTTCTTTTGTCGTCGTTCTCTTTCTCAAAGCCTATGTTTAGGGAAGCTTTTAAAGTTTAATAGACTACAGTGGTACCTCGACGTACGAATAACTCTACTTACGAATGTTTCTACTTACGAACGGAGCTCCGTCCGCCATCTTGAATGCGGTTTAGATAGGATTTTTTTCTACTTACGATTTTTTAGATAGGGTTGCTTCGACTTACGATTTTTTTCTCCCAATGCATTCCTATGGGATTCGACTTACAATTTTTTCCGACTTACGAATGTGCGTTTGGAACGCATTAAATTCATAAGTCGAGGTATCACTGTATTGTATTTTAATATTCTGTTGGAAGCTGCCCAAAGTGGCTGGGGAAACCCAGCCAGATGAGCGGGGTATAAACTATTATTATTATTATTATTATTATTATTATTATTATTATTATTATTATAATGTCCTGTAAGTCATATACAGTGAAACACAATTGCATGACCTGTTCATACCTGTGCATGTGACAGAAAACCCATGTTAACTCCTTCCTCTTCTCTCTTTCCCCTTCTGTCTGGCAGTTCAAAAGAATGCTGAACCGTGAACTAACCCACTTCTCTGAAATGAGCCGCTCTGGAAACCAGGTCTCTGAATATATTTCCAACACCTTCTTAGGTGAGTGCAAAGGTTTGACTGTTCAGGCCCTGAAGGAAAAAGAAAACAATAATAATATATTAATGCCCAGTATAATTTTCTTTTGCAGCACAGGATAGGCAAATAATAATACAGTCATACCTCGGGTTACGGCCGCTTCAGGTTGTGTGTTTTCGGGTTGAGCACCGTGCCGAACCCGGAAGTCCCGGAACGCACTTTGTGCATGCGCAGAAGCACCGAATCGCAACCCGCGCATGTGCAGATGCGGCGCTGCAGGTTGCGAACGTGCTTCCCACACAGATTACATTCACAACCCAAGCGTCCACTGTAGTAGTAGTAGTAATAATAATAATAATAATATAATTAACAACAACAACAACTAGCATCAACTTTCCTCATTGCACATACATCACCATTACACTACACAATTTGGCTCTCAGGATTATTAGATACAGGTAGGTAGCCGTGTTGGTCTGAGTCGAAACAAAATAAAAAAATTCATTCAGTAGCACCTTAAAGACCAACTAAGTTTTTATTTTGGTATGAGCTTTCGTGTGCATGCACACTTCATCAGATTCATCAGATGAAGTGTGCATGCACACGAAAGCTCATACCAAAATAAAAGGATTATTAGAGTTCTTTAAAGTGTTTTAAAAGTGTGTGCAGGGCATGGGGGTGATTGTTCTGAGATATAAACATATATTGTCTGGCCTGCATGAAAAAATATTTAATTTAAAATTCCATGGCAAACATTAAAGTTGTACATTTCTTTAAGGTTTCTGATAAAAGAGGAATTGAATCTTAAATGGAAAGTTCAGAGCTTTGCCATAAGTCCTGTAGGATTTTTAATCTCTCCAGTCCAATGTTATATGTGCTCTGATCAAAATGTATTTAGGTCTGTCTGCATAGCTTGGCTGTAATCTAAGAATGGCTCTCATTTTACCTGTCTGAGTCTAACAATGAACTAACCCAAAATTAGTCAGGCATCTCTCTTTAGGGTTGTTTTCCTTAGAGTTGAGCTCAAATGCAGAGGTGAAGTTTTATGAATATGTTCACATATATAACCCACAAAACACCCCCTTTTTTATGATTGGCGAGGCATTGAATGGATGGGGTGGGTGGGATGAAGATACTTCTAGTTCCATTTTCACATAGTTCCCCCAAACTACTGTGAGAATGTGGCTGGAATTGCATGTTCAAGCACACACACCGTTGAAAGTAATGTAAAGAGGGCAGAGGACATCCACGTTCATATTTGCCTCCAATAAACTTACTACTTTGCTGTCCTGAGTTACACTTCAACAGCTCAGAGCCAGTGTGGCGTAGTGGTTGGAGTGTTAAGAGTGTCGGACTAGGACCTGGAAGAGCAGGGTTCGAATCCCCACGCAGGCATGAAACTCGCTGGGCCAGTCACCATCACTTAGCCTAACCTACCTCACAGGATTGTAGTGGGAATGAAATGGGGAGGAGGAGAACCATGTTCACCACCTTGAGATTCTTGGAAGATAAAGGTGGCATATAAATGTAAAAAATAAAATAACCTCCCTGGAAAGGCAAGGAGCATCCCTGGTGATGGGGCAGCTTAGTTGCCTTGGCAACAGAGAGATTCCTTCTGCTCCCTAACCCACAAAGAGGGCAAAAGCATTGACTTTGTTTACCTCCCCCCCCCCATGATGCTATCACATAGCCAAGTCTTATCGGCTGGGATCATTGGGGAAGAATAAAGCGGGAGGGGGTGGATGGGGGGATGGCACCAGAGCAGCAGGAAGAGGAGAAGAAGATGAAGACGAGGAGGAGGAGGAGGAGGAGGAGGAGGAGGAGGAGGAGGAGGAGGAGGAGGAAGACAGGGACTGAAAAGAGCTCACCAGGATGCAAATGGCAGAAAAAGCCCTGCTGGAACTTGCAGGATCTCCAAAATACCCCCTCTCACCTTAAACATGTGAGAGTGAAACTTTAGTACACCTCTTTCCCCCCCTCCCTTTTCAGTATCACTTCCATCCCGGCTCTGTTTGTTTCTTTTGCATTATCTTGTTTGAACATTTTGCTGCAGTGTTTTTTTGTTTCAAGGTTAGGTGTGGCTGAGCTTTGCTAGTAAGCTTAGTGTTCTGTAGGCAGTGCATAACCCCACCTTGCGCCAAGGTTACATGTCCATTTCCAGGTTCAGATTACAGTGGTACCTCGCAAGACGAATGCCTCGCGCAACAAAAAGCTCGCAAGACGAAAGCGTTTTGCGATGTTTTTGGTGACTCACAAGACAAAGTTTTCTATGGCCGCACGGTTTTTGTTGTTATTTTGCCGCGCGCTTCACAAGACGAAATTATCGCAAGGCGAAGCGACTCGCGGAACGAATTACTTTCGGCTTGCGAGGCACCACTGTACTTGTCCTGCACAGTGAAGTTCAGCTGTTGGAAACCTCTGGGTGCGAGAGCTGGAACCAGCACCCCTGGGGGCTGTGCGTCCTCTTTGGCAATGGGCTTTAGCGCCTCCTGACACAGGATCCAGATTCCTGCGTTTGATGGCTGGGCCATGCCATGTGAGGCTGGACAAGCTAACGCTCTCTTTCCATTTGCAGATCAACAGTGGAAGTTTAGATATTTCCACTCAGAAGTAAGGCCCTTTGGGTTGAGTGGGACTTAACTCATTGGCGAGCGAGTGTAGGATTGGAGCCTAAACCATTTACTCTGATTAAAACACCCTGAAATCCGTGGATAAGGAGCATAGGATTGGACTGTGAGACATTTCAGACACCGCATGAACACATATTATGATATGCAAACACTTCCCCCCCCCCCCAGGGACTGTCGTGGACACAAATCCATGCTGCGCACCTCACATTCTGTGTCGTTCACCGTTGACATATGAAAAACAGTGTCTAGACTAGCACATTCATGTATATGTGGTCATTCGGGCACTTGCTGAGTTGGAGATTCCTCCCTGTATCTCTCTTCAACAGACCCACATGCTCCCCTGAGCCTGAAAAAGGCAGTCAGTAGCTGAGGACATTCAAGGCAAACTCCCGGGTGCCTCCATTAACCGAGTTCCCAAGAAGCCAGGCCTCCATTGACGTCAGCAGATGCAAATACCCAGCCTTAAGCAAATGTTGATGCAAACGGCCCCTTCAATGGGAGCCTTGTGAGAGAGCCGGAACTTAGGCTGAGGGCTGAGGCCAACGGCAAGTTGTGCTGGGGCCAGAATTCACACTCGCTCTTCCTCCACATAAGCAACTGCGGCATGTCCTGCCGAGGTCAGGTGGTGGGGCGTTAAAGGCTGCTGAGGTGCAAAAGGTGAGCGAGATCAAAGAAAGAGAGATCAAATCTAGGCTATTGGTATTTAGCTGGTTGGCCCAGAGACCAGACTATTTTTGCTGGCATAGAGCTGCTGCGAGGAGAATCACAGAATCATAGAATTAAAAAAATCCTTCCAGTAGCACCTTAGAGACCGACTAAGTTTGTCATAGGTATTAACTTTTCTTGTGCATGCACACTTCTTCAGATACCAGAAGGTAACACTTTCGGGTATCTGAAGAAGTATGCATGCACACGAAAGCTCATACCTATGACAAACTTAGTTAGTCTCTAAGGTGCTACTGGAAGGATTTTTTTATTTTGTTTTGACTGTGTCAGACCAACACGGCTACCTACCTGTAACTAGAATCATAGAATTTTAGAGTTGTAAGGGACACCAAAGGTCATCTAGTTCAACCCCCTGCAGTGCAGAAATCGCAGCTAAAGCATCTGTGACAGATAGCCATCCAGCTCTGCTTAAAAACCTTCAAAGAAGTGCCCACCACCTCTCAAGGGAGTTCGTTCCACTGCTGAACAGCTCTTACCGTCAGAAAGTTCTTCCTGATGTTTAGTCGGAATCTCCTTTCTTGCAACTTGAAGCCATTGGTTCGAGTCCTACCCTACAGAGCAGGAGAAAACCTGGGTGGTTTCTGATGTTGGCAGAGGAAGTTGTGTTTAGCAAGACAGAATAGGACTGCATCTGGGAACTGCTGGAATATTTGCATCCCATGCTTGGCTGTGTGGAAACAGGAGAGGGATTACATTGTAGGAAATAGCCAGGACTTCTGAGTTCTTCCTGGCTCAGAGTTGGGAGAGGGATTTACCAGTTGGGGTGAGGAAAAGAGAGGAACCTCTTCTGTTCCCATCTCTGCCTGTGCCTCTTTCTCTGAGCTGATTGTACCGTTCAGGCAAAATAGGCCTGCAAGTCAAAGGAGCACTCACCATACCGGAGGCAACCCGTGGAGTCTTTTTATGTCCAGCTCACAAGCAAATCCCAGGATGCTCTTGGTCACCCAGGAAACTGTCCTGTTGTGGAAGATGGGTTTGAATCTGGCCTCTTGCCCTGTCTACATAAAAGGTGGCTCCATTAGCAAATCGGCTATGGGAGGTTCTGGGCCACTGTCTCTCTTTCCGTGAAGGATGTCCTCAAGCACTCTGCCAGTCTTGGTAGAAAGCCACATCTGATTTTGTGCATGTGATCTCATAAACTGAGCTTCAGGGGGTCTGGGAGCTCCGCATCTTTTGGAAGTGTTTGGATGAAGAAGGGCCCTGGAGAGAGACAGAGGTGGCTCCACAAAGGCCTTCTGCTTTGCCCTCGCGAGAAAGCCCCCCTGCCTGCTGGTTGGCTGGGTGCTCTGAAGCGTCACAATCCTGCTTCTTAGCAACCCACTCTAGAATGCAACCATGACTTGTGCACTGCTTGCCCCAGGGCCTCTTGCCCCCCTCCCCACTCTACCATGAGGCCCCCCTGCCGCTGCTTCTCCCGAAGGTACACTTGGGGCATAGCTCTGCCCTGCCATGACGTGACCCGCTCTCACTTCCCCCTCACCTTGCGCCCTCCCCACTTCCTGCCCCCGCTGGGCTCACCCACGGCTCGCCACCAACCCCTGGGCAGGCTGTCCCCACCACCTCCTCTCTTCTCCCAGTGGGTGCCCCCCACCCGTGACTTCTTGCCCCTGGAGACGGTCCTTGAAGAAGGTGGGGGAACGAGGCCCTGCACTCCCGAGGGTGAGTCTCTCCACAAAACTGCTCCACGGCCTTCTTAGAGGCCTCTAGCCTACAGCCCCTCAATCACTACATCCTTGCCCCCGACCGTCTCGTGAAGCACCAGTGTGCACATTTCCTGAAAAGATCAGTGGAGCCCTCTAGTCCTGGCTGAATGCAATTGCGTGATACCTCACCCACAGGTAATAGATTTCAATGAATGGATGAAATGGGGGGGCGCAGGTTGGATGGGGGGTTACTGCCTTGCTGCTTTCTTTTTAAAAATAGGCTAGATTTGCTACACAAAGAAAGAAAGAGAGATGGATAGAGGAAGCATTTGGAGAATTGAATCAATGTGTGGTGACAAGTTTTTGTATGGGTGGAGCTAGAGTGGAGAGTTGTGCTGCTTAAAAATGTAAAGGTAAAGGGACCCCTGACCATTAGGTCCAGTCGTGACCGGCTGTGGGGTTGCGGCGCTCATCTCGCATTATTGGCCGAGGGAGCAGGCGTATAGCTTCCAGGTCATGTGGCCAGCATGACAAAGCCGCTTCCGGCAAACCAGAGCAGTGCATGGAAACGCCGTTTACCTTCCCGCTGTAGCGGTTCCTATTTATCTACAGTACTTGCATTTTGGCAGGCTTTCGAACTGCTAGGTTGGCAGGAGCTGGGACCAAGCAACGGGAGCTCACCCCGTCACAGGGATTCGAACCGCCAACCTTCTGATCAGCAAGCCCTAGGCTCAGTGGTTTAGCCCACTGCGCCACCTGCTTATCTTTCACTAATTTAGTCATTTTTGACAAGTGGGCCTGCAGTGGCGCCACCCCTTTCGCAACCCTCCCTGCATTTACCCTGCCCGCTGCAACTCCTCTCCCTCCAATCTGCCCTGGGTTCCACTGCCTTGAGCAGAGCAGGTGGCAGGATGAGGCCAGATCTTCCAAACCTGTTCCTCCCTGCTCATTACACCCTCAGTCTAACCACAGCCTCCGGCTGCCCCAACCACCTTTCTGTGAAGTTTGTCAGGAACCTGCATTCATAGTGGGAAGTAGATGAGAAAACGCCCTGTAATGCTTTCTGAAGCCAGCTCCTGGGTTTGCATTTCACACGCACACACACCCCTCTTGGGGGCCTGAAGTCCATGGTCAGTTTGAGAGTACAGTACAGGAGGCTGGGTCAGGTTTGGAAAAGCAGGCCAGCTTCTGACCCTTGCTCTGCCAATTGCAGGGGGTGGGGGTGTAGAAGAGCATTGGAAATACATTGCCCTCCCCTTGCTCCCCAACCCTGGCTCCCGGTGGAGTACAGGATCAGGTTTAAGGTGCTGGTTTTGACCTTTAAAGCCCTATGCGGCTTGGGACCCTCGTACCTACGGGACCGCCTCTCCTGGTATGCCCCGCTAAGGTCCACAAACAACAATATTCTGGAGATCCCGAGCCATAAGATGGCTAGATTGGCCTCTACTAGAGCCAGGGCCTTTTCAGTACTGGCCCCAACTTGGTGGAACGCTCTTTCCCAGGAGACCAGGGCCCTGCGGGATTTGTCATCTTTCCGCAGGGCCTGCAAGACAGAGCTGTTCCGCCTGGCCTTTGGGTTAGACTCGGCCTGACCCCTGTGTTTTCCTTCCTCATGGCTTGGACCTATGGACTACTTGAAATGAGGCTGCACTTTAAATTTTAATACTGTATTTTAATCTGTATTTTAATTAATTGTTTTTATGTTTTATTGTAATTCTGTTGGTGTGAGCCGCCCTGAGCCCGGTTTTTGACTGGGGAGGGCGGGGTATAAATAAAAATGTACTATTATTATTATTATTAACCCCTGAGCTGCCTTCGGGAGGGAGAGAGGGGACATCAGCATTACCTGTTTATTGCATTCTGCCCTTCCTCACATGAAGCCCGGGGGGGGGGGGTGTTATCAGATTCCACAAAGTACAGCATTAAAAACAAAGTTAGAACCATAATCTACAACACAGTATAATAATCAATGCCATATAGCAACTAGTGGCGCAGCTGTTATCAGTAGGGTCACTCCCATGAAGGATGGAAGCCCTGCATAAATAAATAGATGTTGCCTGAATTAAAATAGTGTGGTGGACCACCAGATCCGTACAGGGAAAGACTCCCAAAGGCAGGGTGCCACCCCTGAGAAAGCCCTGCTCTGTTATGGCCTACAGATCTTACAGCACTTGGTTGGTTGGTAATAGGGAGGGTGTTCCTTCAGGCACTTGAGTTCTAACCTATTCAGGGTTTTATGCATTAATACCAATAACTTGAATTGCCCTAGGTAGCACACCGACAGCAAATTAAAGCGCTTTCAGGATCAGTATAATATGATCCCACCTTGCAGCGGCGTTCTGAACCAGCTGCAGTTTCCAAACCAGCTTTGAGGGAAGCCTTTCAACAGGATTTGCTTGGACCGCAATGTTCTCCTTAAGTTCAGCATTTTACTATTCATAACGGCAGCAGTTGTTTTAAACGCTCTCATAAAAATGGTTTCCCTGCTGCTTCCAACATTGATACTATCCAATAGGTAACTCCAGCAATCAGACCAAAGCATGCACACTTTTATTGCAGCACCACTGGTTACACTTTCTGAAAGCCCTGGAAAAAACCTGGTATGACCGGAGACCACGGTGGGGCAGGACTAACTGCACCACAATGGCTTCAAGGTACAAGAAAGGAAATTCCAATTAAAAACCAGGAATAACTTTCTGACAGTAAGAACTGTTCAGCAGTGGAAGGGTCTCCCTCGGAAGGTGATGGACTCTCCTTCCATGGAGGTTTTTCAGTATCTGTCATGGATCCTTTAGTTGAGATTCCTGCACTGCAAGCAGTTGGACTAGATCAGTGTTTCTCAACCAGTGTGCCTCCAGATGTTTTGGGACTACAACTCCCATCATTCCTTACCACTGGTCTTGCTAGCTAGGGATGATGGGAGTTGTAGTCCCAAAACATCTGGAGGCACACTGGTTGAGAAACACTGGACTAGATGATTGCCAGCGTCCCTTCCGACTCTACAGTTCTGTGATTCTGTAACTGAAGGTTCTACATAATAAAAAAAATTCCTTCAGTAGCACCTTAAAGACCAACTAAGTTTTTATTTTGGTATGAGCTTTCGTGTGCATGCACACTTCTTCAGATACACTTGAAGCAGAAGAGTCAGACCCAGAGGGTGGGGGGGGTGGGTGGGAATGGGTGATGGGCTGATAGGAGTGGTAAACCTGTTGATGGCTGTTAATGACTGCTGATGACTGCAATTGGTCCTGTGTGGGGGGGGAGCAAGGGCTGAGGTGCTAAAGAAAGCTTGATCATGCATAATGAGATAAGAATCCTATGTCTTTGTTCATCCCAGGTGGCTCCATGATTTTAAGTTTGGTAATGAGTTCCAATTCAGCAACTTCTCTTTCCAGTCTGTTTCTGAAATTTCTCTGTAATAAAACAGCTGCTTTGAGATCTTGTATAGAATGTCCTGGGAGATTGAAGTGTTCTCCTACTGGTTTCTCTGTCTTGTGGTTCCTGATGTCAGATTTATGTCCATCTATCCTTTGGCGCAGGGTTTGGCCTGTTTGTCCAATATAGAGAGCTGAAGGGCACTGTTGGCATTTGATGGCATACACAATGTTATACCAAAATAAATCATACCAAAATAAAAACTTAGTTGGTCTTTAAGGTGCTACTGAAGGAATTTTTTTATTTTGCTTCGACTCAGACCAACACGGCTACCTACCTGTAACTGAAGGTTCTACAATACCGCCTCCCAAGTCCCTTGAGAAATTATTGCCCATGTACAGTCTTTAACCCAGCATCCATAGACCACCCATCCCTTCTTGGACTATCCTGGCTTCTGTGCAGGGCACTGACTACAAGAAGAATGGAACTGTTGGCCTTTTTGCCTCCAGGAGCTCAGGCTAGGGAATATGTGAGCTAGCGAGGAAGCTCTGCCTGATGTAGGCACTGTTGTTGTTTTGGAGAGATGGAGCGAAACTGCACCCACGTTATGTTAACCCCTTGGTGCACATTTGCCCAGAGAGATTCTTGCGCAGGTCAGACAGTGGCACCTTCAGTCTTTCGCCCTTGTCCTCTTTCTCTCTCTCAGATGCCGTCTCTTTTCATCCTCAGACAAGCAGAACGATGTGGAGATTCCATCCCCAACACAGAAAGAGCGGGAGAAGAAGAAGAAGCAGCAACCCATGTGCCAGATCAGCGGAGTCAAGAAACTCATGCACAGTTCCAGCCTGACCAATTCCAGTATTCCCCGCTTTGGGGTCAAAACTGACCAGGAAGAGCCGCTCAGTAAGGTGAGATTTCCCATATTGTGGGAATCGGCTGGTGTGGAAAGTCAGAGGTTATATCTAGCTTTGAAGGGGATTCTGGGTCACAGATCACAATTAAGGGACTCTGGCAGGACTTCTGGGAAGGCGGCCTTTCTTTGTATCCAGTTTTGCTCTGTTCTGGTTCCAGAACCAACGGTACTAGGGCTGCCATATTTCAAACAGTGAAAATCCAGAGCTTCGTTTTTGGCAAAGCTGTTGAGCGTTTTTTGGCAAATTAGCAAAGAAGGAGTTTTTGAAATCCCAGGCATGTGGCAACAGTACTTTATTGCCTTTTGTAGTAGAGAGAAGATATGGGAGCTCTCTCCATTGACCCAGAACAAAACTAATTGTTTTGTCTTTGAGCCAATATTTCTCCATCCCCTGCAAGAAAAATGCCTACTTAGTTAATTTGTTAATGGACGTGACATTCCAGCTACCCCCCTTGATACTGCCCAGTTTCTGAGTGCTCCATTCCCTCCCTCCCCCCCCCCAATAGCCAGTTTAGCGACAGCTTAGCAACTAGACAATAGATGGTCACGGCAGAACAGGTGCAGGAAGTGAGAGGTTGCAATATGCCTGGACAAGAGTGGGTATTGCAGAGTCAGGCCTGTATTCTTCCTTGCCTCTCCAGCACTGTCCTGCTTCTTACTCCCAGGCTCAATGGGCTAGAGCAGAGGTAGGCAACCTAAGGCCATGGGCCACAAGCAGCACGCAGGTGTTGTTTAAGCGGCCCACAAGCCGCCCCTGAAACTAGCTGCCCGCTAGGCGAGTCCCCACACACGGCGCTAAACCAGCGCGGCGCAGGGACTTGCTTCTGTGGCACCGGAAATCACATCTGCACAGATGCCGGAAATCATGGGCACGCGTGCAATGCGGCCCACGGAGGGATCTCCGCTGGAATGAACCGGCCCAGGCGAGGTAAACCTTGCCAATCCCTGGGCTAGAGGCAAAAAGGAGGGGGTCATCAAAGCATGCAGATCTGCATGTGTAGCACTTTCTATAGAGGCCTCGTATTTCCTCATACTTTGGGCTTGACTTGTGGCACACTTGGCCAGAGAGGTTTGCCACCACTGAGTTTGCACATTCCTAGCCAGTTCGTATTGGTTGGGACTTGGCTTTCTGTTTCATCAGCCCAAGACGGCGCAGCTCTTTACCTTTAAAAATGATGTAAAGGACCTGCTTGGAAGTAACGTTCTTTAAGCCGAGAATGTTAGCCATAATTCATAAAGCCAGTTACAAGCATTTCACTCGCCGCTTCCCATTCATGTGCTGGTTTCCTTCTTTCAGTCTCGGTCTCTTCAACCGCAGTTGCCTGCTACGTCCAAAACTGGGAGGTGTGGTCTATTTTTGATGTAACGAGTGACAGTGGTTTAAAATGACCTGGGTTGAACTGCTGAAGCTGCAGCACGAGGAAGCAGGCAGCCTCAGCGCTTGTAACCCGGGAATGTCATTTCCAGACTCAGTCAATACCTCTTGCCAGGAATTCACAATCTTAGGACAGTTCCACCAAATATGTCCTTAACTTACACTAGGAAGGCCACCTCATTATGTGGCGGTGTGCACCCAGTGCTTAGGCACATCTCATGGACTAATTTAAGTTTATTACTTTGTCTTGGCTGGAGACCATAGCAGTACAGTCAGAAGCAGTAAGTACGAATATAAGTGTAGTCATAAACCTTCAAAGGGATAGGCAGTGTGGTTGGGCTCCCAGCTGCCACAAAAGCCAGCATGGCCAAAGATCAGGGATGAAAGGAGTTGCAGTCTCACAAAATATGGAGAGCGCCACAGAAAACACTATTTATGCACTTAAAAAATTAAAACAGGGTTGTACAAATTATAATCTACCCCAAAATACTCAGTGCTATCTCAACACCGCAAAGGCAACAGAAGTCAATGTTTCTGAAATTACCATGCCTATATTTCAGGGGCACCATCGGGGGGCAGGGGGTGAGGCCCACTAATATTTTCAAGGAGGGGGCTGCCCCCTAAATTCCATAGTGATCCTCAAAAGGGCGCACCAGGGTGAAGGGTCTTCGCCCTGGTGCGTCCCTTTCATGAACGCAAGGTGGCTGGCAATGGGTGGGTGGGGGCTGGCGGGCAAGTTGGCCTGGCCTCAGTGCATCTGCTATATTTGCAAATAAGTATTCGCTTTTTGGAAGGGGGGGTGTTAAACCAGTAGCCGCACCCTATGAGTAACCAAGACAAAAAGTTGGATTTGGCATCTTTGAAAGTCAAGCTCCGGAGTGTTAACACCCTTAACACAAATACAGTGCTGTTGGCTGAAGGAAGTGGTCCAATAATGTCCTTTTATAGCAGCAGGGAACATTTGCTGAAATGTAAAAAGAGGAAATGTTTCTCTTGGTGCAGGTGGTTCTCAGACTCTGGTCCGCGAGCTTCATCCAGGTGGTCTGCGGCACTAAATATTCATCTTGATTTAAAATTACAGTATATTTTTTATTACTTCTTTGATTTTACATTGTATTTTATTGTATTACAATATGAATTTTGCGGGATTCAGATTTTCATACGATAAAGTACAGTGTAAGAAATAAAAAAAGTGATTAAAATGGAACTTCAAATCATTCGGCATCCAGCTCAAGTGCATTGGAATTACTGCAATAGACATAAAAAGGATCAATGAGCCAGCTAAGACCCTCAGCAATATTCAGGTGGTCCACACAGCAGGGAGATATTTGCAAACCACCGCCTTAGCAGAAAATTCCTGTTTAAGTAGTTTGCATAATTTAATCACAGCATACGTAATCATGGAGTACCAAGGAGCTGTCTTCAGACTGGCAGAATGAGAAGAAAGGATCATGTTGGACCTATGAATTTTTTGTTCCGTTTTTAAATTCTCGTGAGCTACGCAGCTTTAGAAGAAGCTCAGCTGCTCACAGGTTTGATTTCTAAGCCAGCTGCATGAGGTAATTAAAAAAAAAACCTTATTGCCCAAACCTTGCTGCTTCTGTATCTCTAAATTTTAGTGTTGCTGGTGACTGTACTCAAAACAGATGAGCAGCTAAACTAGGCTTCCCACCCTAGTGAGCTCCAGATGTTTTGGAGCCCCAGCCTTCCTGGCTGGTGGTCTGGGATGAATGGCTGTTGCAGTTGAGCAATGCCTGGAGGGCACCAGGTTGGGCAGGAATGATCTAAACACTGCCTGGCTTCCAGGCCCCTAAATGGCCTCTTAGATTGATGCCAATGTTGGGTGTTCTGGAGCAGCTGCAAGGGCAGTGTTCCTAGTCTCCTTGGTGACATGGTTTTTCAGTCTTGCCATCGGTAATGTCCCCGGTGTGGAAAGGCGGCTCAGGCTCCAGCTGGACTGCCAGGGAGAGCACACTGTTCTACATCTCTGCTCTCATGACCTCCTCCCCCCTTGAAACCCCTTGTGGCAAAGGAGTACCAACTGTTTCCCCCACTACGCTCTTACAGGAACTGGAACACCTAAACAAGTGGGGCCTTAACATCTTCCGGGTCGCCGAGTACACCAACAATCGGTCGCTCAGCTGCATCATGTATACAATATTCCAGGTACGTGTGCTCGCACTGCCGTGTCCTCGTCCCATGCCCACACCCTCCTACTGGCTTGGGCTGCAATGTTGTCTCGATATACAAAGACTTGTGTATGGAGCTGAAGCTTGAGGTGTGCCTTTCTAGGTCAGCTTTGGATTCACTATTAGGTATCACTTCAATGCATATGGAGTTGTACACAAGAAGCAAGTTTAAAAAAAACCAAGGAGGATTGCACAAAAAGTGAAGGGGTGGGCACTTTTTGCTGGGAGTGTGTCAATTTCGGGAGAGTTCTTGCATTTAACAATTTCATCTCCCTGAGCACTTTTAGTGTAAGAGGTGCCCTTTTTGCAGCTTGTTTGAGACTTGGCTGTTTTCTGAGTCAAATTGTTTTGTCTCCTGGTAGACGACACTTCCACGTCCTCTCCCTGTCCTCAGAGGGGACATTTAAGGAGAGATCTGGCTGAGTTGCAGGTTGGTGCTCCTGGTGGCGCCATAAAACATTTAGTCAATATATTTATTATAAACTTCCATGGACTTGAGCCTACCTGGATCCGTTGCATTGACAGAGTGGCTCCATTCCGCAAATGCTTTTGTCACAATAAATAAGATCGCTAGCCTGCAATCCTACATCTGGCCAGCAGCAGTGGGGCTTGATCCACAGCCCAACCACTTGCTCTGGCCAGGGCAAAAGCGGGCGGCTGGCACAGCAAAGAGGCCAGGATTGGGGCTTGTTGCCATAACTTGATGGTAGCAGTGATCCAATGGATCCTGGGCTAGCCCCCCCCTGCCCCCCCTGTGGGACTGGATTGAATAGAGTAGACTGTCTAAGGTGAGAAAAGGCAGATCTATTTCTGATTAATGTTCCCATGAGATTGTCAGTCAGAGAGAGGGCCCCTTTTCTCCTCTTCCTTCCTCCCCTCCCTCCCTCCCTCCCTCCCTCCCTCCCTCCCTCCCTCCCTCCCTCTTTCTTTCTTTCTTTCTTTCTTTCTTTCTTTCTTTCTTTCTTTCTTTCTTTCTGTAGAGTACTTGTTGTTGTTTAGTTGTTTAGTCATGCCCGACTCTTCGTGACCCCATGGACCATAGCAGGCCAGGCACTCCTGTCTTCCACTGCCTCCCGCAGTTTGGTCAAACTCATGTTTGTAGCTTCGAGAACACTGTCCAACCATCTCGTCCTCTGTCGTCCCCTTCTCCTTGTGCCCTCCATCTTTCCCAACATCAGGGTCTTTTCCAGGGAGTCTTCTCTTCTCATGAGGTGACCAAAGTATTGTAGCCTCAGCTTCAGGATCTGTCCTTCCAGTGAGCGCTCGGGGCTGATTTCCTTCAGAATGGATAGGTTTGGTCTTCTCGCAGTCCATGGGACTCTCAAGAGTCTCCAGTACTTAATATGCTTTAATCTACGTTGAATGGTGGTGTCTAGGAAGGGGCTCTGGTAGATGGAAGAGAGAGCTCTGGCTCAGTGGGTGGGCAGAAGCCTTTCGCTCATCCTCTCTTGGTGTATTGCCATTGCTGCTCAAGATTCCACAAGTTTCTGTCCCTCGCTTTTATCTTTTCCGCTACGGGAAAGAGAAAGATAACGGCACTCATTTGAGCAACCTTTTTTAGGTGGGGGCTGATGCCAGACTTTCCCAGCAAATGCTTCACTCCTCTTATTCCACCCCACCCAGGAAAGAGACTTGCTGAAAACTTTCAAGATCCCCGTGGACACATTAGTCACTTACATCATGACGCTAGAAGACCACTATCATGCCGACGTGGCCTATCACAACAGCCTCCATGCTGCTGACGTCACGCAGTCCACTCACGTTCTTCTGTCCACACCAGCCTTGGATGTAAGGGTTTGTCTTCTGTAGCTGGTGAATTGTGTGAATGTGTGTGTGCGGTAATTGGGTAGTCCACCTGCCTGCCTATTTGGGGTGGGGAAGATTGCTCACTGGGTACCTGTAGCCAAGGATTCTCTTTGTGTCATGAGCACAGGGACTGTAGTGCTTCACTTGGACTTGGCAGACCTGGCCTTTGAGGAATCTATGCTTAGGCCCAAATAGCCTTTGAACAAGTCACTATTTCCCAGCCTAATGTTTCACAGGGCTACGAGGGTTCAAAACATCTGGATTCTGGTGTATTAAGTGGTGAATCCACTGACTGATTGGCTCCACTCCTGCCAGCCTCAGGGTGGATATCTGTGGCCTGGAGGGGCCCTGGCTGCCATTGGCTGAACTGCTCTGATTTTAGATACTGGCAGAAGATCCTAGGAGAGGATGGATAAAAATGAAGTAGGGGCCTAAAGTCTGGGGGGGTGGGAGAAGCAAGGTGCAGCAGAATGAGAGGGAGAGGAGAAGGCAAGAGCCAGGAATCGGAAAGGAAAACTAGGGCAGAAAGGAAGCAGAGAGGAAACTTGCTTGTGGCCAGGAGCTGCAAGATGGAAGGAGGGCAGCAGACATTCACATATTGATCTGGAGCAGACAAGAGAGATTATTGGCCGCAGAGCTCCAATAAATATTGCAAGACTATTTGCAAGTGCAAGAGATTACAGTATGTTTGCAAACCTGCTGCCTGCCTAATCTTGTCGCTATGGAACATTACGGAGGGCACAGTGTTTAAACACCCAGAGGAGGCAATATAGTGCACCACTGATTCCTGGTGCTGGGGGGCCACAACGGGGTGGCGCACTCTCCCAATCATGCCCATGTTATGGGCTTCCCAGATGGACCTCTACTCTGATCTAGCCAGGCAATTCTAACAACTTCATGTGTGTTGCAAAACACCATAGAAATGGTAATGCTTCCTTTTGGGAGGCTAGAAAAATTAGCCCCGTTGATATTATTATTATTATTATTATTATTATTATTATTATTATTATTAATTTCTGTTTTTACATCCGAAACCATGAGTTAACCCATGAGTTAAAACCTCTATGGCTTTCCAGATGTTGTTGGATTCCATCTCCCATCAGCCGCAGTCGGCACTGTCGATAGTCAGGGTCGATGGGATTTGTAGTTCAGCAAGATTATCACCAAAGGTTAGCTACCTTTGCTCTGTACCAGTCTACCGCAATGGCTGGCCGGCCTGGGATATGAGGAATTTTTGGGTGCCAGGGTCTTTTCCCCAGGTAGAATGGGGAGAGGAGGTCGGCATCCCATTAGAGTTGCGTGTGCATTGGGGGCCTGATACGGTATGTACTTACTCCTGTCCAGGAAATGCTCTGGCCTGTAAGCTTCAGTGGGTTCCCTCACACAGCAGCAACACACAAATCTTTGGGGTTTGGGATCTCGCCTCGCTCTCTCTCCTAGCAGTGGGCCCCTTTCATAAAGATGCACCTCTCCTCGTTAGCGAAGCACCAGCTTCCTCCACGAAGCAGGACAGAAACACCATCCCTCTATAGCAGCTTCTCTCTCTTTCCTTTGCAGGCTGTCTTCACTGACCTCGAGATCCTGGCTGCGATATTTGCTGCTGCCATCCATGATGTGGACCACCCTGGCGTCTCCAACCAGTTCTTGATCAATACCAGTGAGTAGCACAGGGGGATTGGGGGCAAAGGGGTGTTGGGGGGAGGGGAACATGAGTGGGCGGGGGGAGGGGGTACGCATGTGTGTCAAATATGGAGGAGATATTGGACGGGAAAGGATTTGAATGTGCCTCTTTTGCTTGCACCTTGTAATGTGTCACCTTATCATGCGTGAGGCTGAACTGCTTTTCTTCTGACACGGTTGCTATAGGGTTGTTGCAAGAAAAGAGACTTATAGGGAGAAATGCCTCTCCTCAAATGCCCACAAGCAGCTTTGGGGCAAATGCAGCCCAATGTTCTGAAGCAGGGCTTTGTTTCCCTTCATTCCCTCCCAGTTCCACTTCCCCAGGGCTCCCCGGCAACTTACCTTGAGGCAAGAAAATGCAGAGAGAATATCATCAGTGAAGGCCAGTGTCAGGGTTGTTATGACTACTCCTGAGTAATGACCTTCCACATGCTTGTCTTTCAAAAGTCTTTATTAGTGCACATTATTTACAGTGTAGCGAGCTGCTGGTTTCATGTCTCCTCATTCCGAATCAGAATCCGGCACTGTCCCCTTCCGCGATTGGGACCAACATAAAAGCCTCGGGACAGTGAATCTCCTCCCTTTTCTCCTCCTTCTCAATTCCGGTGTCGGGGCGAAGGGTCTATGGTCAGCCCTATTCCCGTCCACTCTTCCCGCCTCTCTCTCTTCCTGCCTGTGGAGCAGGGGCTCTCCAGTGCTGCCAGAGCCCTGGCACTCCTTCTCCATTTCCTGACTCACCCCTTCAGGCCCCTCGCTCTCATGACTGCTTGGAGATGGGCTGCTTCTGATGGGGGGGGGGGTTCTCTGTAATCCCTCCCCCTTACATCCAGGGAGATAATTCGGACTACATCCCAGATTCCCCAGCAAGTGGAATCTTGACATACCATTCCCGCTGAAGAATGCTGCACAGCACCCTGTACGCACTGGGGAGGATGGGACCAGTCGCTGTCCCTCTCCACAGTGGGAGTTGGTGTTCACTCGCTGTTAGCAAGAATGCAATCTGCGCAGACTTAGCAGAGTGTCAGGCCTAATGAGCACAGCAGCTCATTCCTGGTAGGTCTTGTCTCAGGGAATCAGTTGCTGAAACTGAACTTCCCCACATCTGTCTCGGTCCCCTCCTCTCCAGGGTTTCCCCCAAGCAATCAGAGACTGCACTTGCATGAGGCCAAGCCCTCCTCCTCCCCTTTCATGCCTCTTCTGGAGACCACAGGGGGAGGAGACACCCGTGGCTCTTCATCATCTGGACTCACCTTTGCCTCTTGGCCTCCCTCTTTCCACTCACCTGCTTCAGCTTCTGATTCTGGACTTGATATAAAGAGAAAGTCTTACTGCTTTCTATAACAGGTGGTGGCAGCGGCAGGTGTTTTAAGGAAAGTCTGGGCTTGGCAAAGTAGCTGCAGGACTTCCTGGGGACAGGTGCTTATGAGGGACTTCTGGGAGCATCACAAGGTCCTTGACAGTAGTTTCCAAACATCAGATAATGGTATCTGAAGAAATGTGCATGCACACAAGAGCTCATAACCAATGACAAACTTAGTTGGTCTCTAAAGTGCTACTGGAAGGATTTTTAAAATCAGAAAATAAGTTGCTCTTCAAATCCGTTGTGGATAGGGCAAAGAGCTGCTGTAAAATTTCAGAGAGGTGCATAACTAAAAAGCGCTGCCTTCCTGTACTTTGGGTTATTCGAGGGCAGACTATTCTTGCGGGTTGTTGTTCTGCTCTTCCTCCTTCTGTAGATGGTTTGCTTCTGTAGGACTTATGTGGCTTCTTTGTTCTGGTGTAGCATATACGTAGCTTCAAGCCATAGCCCAGGCACCCCCAAACTGCGGCCCTCCAGATGTTTTGGCCTACAACTCCCATTATCCCTAGCTAACAGGACCAGTGGTCGGGGAAGATGGGAGTTGTAGTCCAAAACATCTGGAGGGCCGAAGTTTGGGGATGCCTGCCATAGCCAAAGGTATGAGCAGGCAGGCAGAAGGCAGATGCAAGTGTGTGCATGGACCTCAGGGATAGAATTTACAAATCCAGCTGCCTGTTGATTTAGTCAGCAGAGGCCTTGTTCGTGGTGGCAATACAGTTGTTGGTGACACCGGTTAGGGCTGTGGTGCCTAGGTTGTTGATCTCGCTCACCTCACCCCCAGAGAGCCATATGCCTCCCAGACTCCATGTATTCAACAAGCCTTGGTTTTGAAGACTCTTTTGGTTTATTGCTGCCTTTTGTTTCGTCATTCATTTCTGCTGCCCTGGGCAATTTCAAATTGTTTGATGGCTTCATTTTTTATTTCATTTGTTTTTTTCATCCTGTAAGCCATATGCTGATGTAAGCTACTAAAATGAAATATACGTTCCTGTTCTCCGTGACGCCGACTAACGTGATCCTCCTTGGCAGATTCGGAGCTGGCACTGATGTACAACGACGAGTCAGTCCTGGAGAACCATCACCTGGCGGTGGGTTTCAAGCTGCTGCAGGAGGAGAACTGTGACATTTTCCAGAACCTGAGCAAGAGGCAGCGGCAGACTTTGCGGAAGATGGTCATCGACATGGTGAGCCTCGGAAAGGAGAGCAGTTGGCTGCTTCCAAGAACAAGCCTGCCTTCCCCCCCCCCTCCATCCCTGGGCTGGGTCTCCCAGTTTGAGGTTCCATTCCTCATTTTTTTGCCTTGGGAAATTCAGTTGTTTAAAAGCAGAGGTATGAAACTTGCTGCTATATTTCTCACGATGACGCCGCACAAGGAAGGAACATCATCCCTGTCAGGCTTTCTGCCTGAAGTACCAAGCTTGGTGGACCTTCTAATGCAGTGTTTCCCAACCAGTGTGCCTCCAGATGTTTTGGGACTACAACTCCCATCATTCCTGACCACTGGTCTTGCTAGCTAGGGATGATGGGAGTTGTAGTCCCAAAACATCTGGAGGCACACTGGTTGGGAAACACTGTTCTAATGAGCAGAATAATTTTGATTTGTCTCCTGTTGTTCCTTTGCTGCCCATTTCATGGCAGCAGTTGTATGCAAAGACCAACACAGGAGCAAATTGTAGTTACACCTCAAGCAGGGAAATGTGACCAGGGATTTGAGGAACGGGGGGCAAGGCTGATCCTCTGTCTTAGTGCAGAAACTGCCTTCCGTCTCGCTGGCTTCTGTGTTGGTCCCCTCTGCTCTGGTTCCCCAAAAGCAGGACTCCATAATTTGAAACAGTGGCATACCGTGACTCTGGCATATTGACCATGGTAGCGCAAGGCACATCGCTGCCTAAGGCACATTCCCAAATGGCACCAACGCCCAAAGTTCAGATACACAGCATCCAAGGCTGAGGCAGAGAAACCAACAAGCAGCCCTCCCGCTCCCCGGCAGTGAAAAGAGGGTGGGTGGAATTCCATGTTGCATGACGGCACATGTCCCATTAGCCCAAGCATTGCAGCTTGCCAGGCAGAACAATGTCCCCTCTCTCTGGGGGTTCCCCTTCCCTCCTCCTCCATCCTTCCTTTTTCTAGATCAGCAACCCCTTTGTAGACTGCTCTGGCAACCCCAGTCGGAAAAGGCTTGGCCAGTCCGTGGTTTGTGGGTTGGAGGGATGGTGTTATCAGAGCAACTAGAGCACAGGCATCCTTGGCAGCTGACTGCTGTGTTGATGCCCTGCAGGCCCATAATTAATAATAATAATAATAATAATAATAATAATAAATTTTTATTTATACCCCGCCCTCCCCAGTCAAAAACCGGGCTCAGGGCGGCTCACACCAACAAAACCACAATAAAACATAAAAACAATTAATTAAAATACAGATTAAAATACAGTATTAAAATTTAAAATGCAGCCTCATTTCAAGTAGTCCATAAATCGAGGCCATGAGGGAGGAAAACACAGGGGTCAGGCTAAGTCCAACCCAAAGGCCAGGCGGAACAGCTCTGTCTTGCAGGCCAGGCGGAAAGATGACAAATCCCGCAGGGCCCTGGTCTCCTGGGAAAGAGCGTTCCACCAAGTTGGGGCCAATACTGAAAAGGCCCTGGTTCTAGTAGAGGCCATCCTGGTCCCGTCTCCCATGAGCCCCAAACAGGCACACTGGCTCTGTATAATATTTGAGATAGAGCCAAGTGGACTAAAATGTGTCGCTTGCAAGGGTCATTTTTTTTGCCAACTATTCCAACAGACGAAGCAGACTTTTTGCAAGATTTGCTTAAATGCCAGAATATGCAGAACCCCGCAGCCCCAGCCTGATTTAGGAGGAGCTTCTGTTGTTTCAGAGAAAATCCTGAAGGTGGGGGCGGGGGGGAGAGATTAGCTCATTGGCGTTATGATAATGTTCAAACTCATGTAAATTTAGTTGATTAAAATAATCAGTTAAAAGGTCCCTGATTAAGTAATCTAAAAATGGTTTCATCAGCTGACAGCCCTGGTGTTTCTTCAGCCTGCCTCTCCTCAGAACAGATATGGTAGAACAACCTCAAGAGCACTAAGGAGGGGACTGTGGAAGCCCCCCCCCCCTGGAGAGTGGCAGTCCAACAGTCACTAGGCTTCATGGAGTGGCTAGGCCAGTGGTTTTCAGCCAGCGTGCTATGGCACCCTGGAGTGCCTTGAATGATGGTCAGGGGTGCTGTGGGCTACGCTGGCTTCTGTCCTTCTTTCCTTCCATTCCTCCTCTGATGCCCCCTTGAGTCTCTGCCCCCCAAAGGCTTGCATGGCTGTTTGTTGCAGCAGCCCTGGCTACAAGCTCCCCAGGCGAACGGTGCCTCTGGGGCTGGCCAGGGGGTGCTGGTTGCCAGGAGCTGAGGTGGCCTTAGAGTAAGCAGCCAACAGGTGAAGGAGTCCAGCCAGCCTGTCCTTCAGCTCTTGCTGTTGGGAAGTCCTAGGCCCCTGTGGGGCAGTATGAGGTGGCATCTCTCTTTGGGGCAGGGGCGCAGCTCGGGGACCACGGATGGCGGCAACAACTGGAGGACTCCCAAGGAGAGGGGAGAGGAGAGGAGGCTGAGGGAACCCTCCATAAGGGAGGGTGTTCAAAAAAGGGCGAGAGGCTGCCAGCTCTGCAGGGAAGGGGTGACCTAACTGGGCTCCTGAGCCTCACATGGGAGCTGCAGAAAGAATGGAGTTGGCCAAGGGAGCTGTGAACACAAAAAGGTTGAAAACCTCTGGGCCAGATGAAAGAAAACTACACTGGGTTGCTGTCTGTCTGCACAGGAGCCTAAATTCCCTGAGAGGAAGGACGGAGCACGAACAAAGGCATGGAGCCCATTGTTAATGGAAAATCTGAGGGCTCCCTTGGACAAAAATGAAGACTCCAGCCAAGAATATCAGAGCAAAATAGCAGCCAGTAGGCTTGGTCTTTATTTAAAAAAAAAAATACTGTCACGACAACAATACTGTCACGTGCAACAAGGTGAAGCAAGATGGAGACCCAGAACAAAAGAGAACCTCCACTTTTACCAGTTTTCCCATCACCAAGAAACACCCCCAAAATACATCATTCCTACATCACAGCTACGTAATCCATACCTCACAAAAAGGGAGGGTTCAAGGTAGAAATCTGAGCAACTTTGACACCTCTCCTAGTCCTCCTCTCACCCCTCCCCAGGTGTGAATTCCTAAACACAAAGAGAAATTAACAGTTTCCTAAGAGTTGAGGAGTCTTCCATTGTGAATGAGATGGCTACGTAGCAGTCTGGCACCATTGATGGGGAAATGTCCATTTGGCAGAGCCTCCTGCCTAGTGTTGTAAGGCTTAGAGGTTTATGGCTCCCCAAGTCCCCCTTTCGATAGTCATGTGGAAGTGTGTGTGTGTGATTCAGTGGGGTGGGGTGGGGAAATTCCTACGACACCATGAAAGTCGAAACACGGAGTGATCCCCCTTCCATTATCAAAAATTCTGGCTTATACTTCTGCAGGTCCTGGCTACCGACATGTCCAAACATATGAGCCTCTTGGCCGACCTCAAGACGATGGTGGAGACCAAGAAAGTGACCAGCTCTGGGGTGCTTCTGCTGGACAACTACACTGACAGAATACAGGTGGGCAAGGCTGGATGAAGCCCTGCATGCTACAGATTGGGAAAGGATGGTCAGGTCCTCTTGTCCAGAGGCCCAGCCCTGCCCAGGATAAGCAGGAAGGAGGTCAGTCCCCACCACAGTGGCAGACTGGGGAGGCAAAGGGCAGCTGGTCCCGGAACTGGCATTAGGATAAAATGGCAACAAGGAAGCTGGGAAGCAGCTGCAAGGGCCGGCTGACAGCAGCTTTCTCTCAGATGTGTTGCTCAAGCTGTTGAGCCAGTCCAGCATCTGAGGCTTGGGCGGGGGGGCGGATGACATTGTTTTATTTAAATTGTTCGCCTGCTGCCTGACAACAGCCTTTCAAGGAAGCCTTCAAAAAAAGAAAATATAAACACACAATATATACAATATTAAAATTTAAAACACACACACACACACACACACACAGAGAGAGATAACACAGTTAAGACTGGGGAAAGGTCCTGTGTTTCAACTGCTGCTCCATAAAGTTTGAAAGCATGCCAGCGCAAGTAGATAAGTAGCTGTGCTGCAGCAGGAAGGTAAACGGCATTTCTGTGCGCTCTGGCTTCCGTCACGGCGTTCCTTTGGGCCAGAAGTGGTTTAGTCATGCTGGCCACGTGACCCGGGAAGCTGTCTGGAAAAACGCTGGCTCCCTCGGCCTGTAAAGCGAGATGAGCGCCACAACCCCATAGTCGCCTTTGACTGGACTTAACCATCCAGGGGTCCTTTACCTTTTACCTACCTTAAAGATCCTGCAGGCAAAAACAGCCTGGGCATACAAACACATGCATAATTGTGCTGGAGCCCCTCCTTTCGGGGGACTGGACAATCTGTGGCTCCCTGTATCTTCCTGGCAGTAGTGACAAAATAAAAAAAAATCCTTCCAGTAGCACCTTAGAGACCAACTAAGTTTGTTATTGGTATGAGCTTCCGCGTGCATGCACACTTCTTCAGATGCACACGAAAGCTCATACCAATGACAAACTTAGTTGGTCTCTAAGGTGCTACTGGAAGGAATTTTTTTATTTTGTTTCAACTACGGCAGACCAGTAGTGACGACAATGATAGTGTTCACTGCCCGCTCCCCAGACCTTAGAAAGCCCATTGGCTTCTTTTGTCACCTGACAACTGAATAAGCTGAAAACCCTCCTTTGGGCCCTCTGCGCTGGTGTTGCCCATGCCACGTAACGGACCAAGAGGGCTTTTTACTGCTGTGGTGGTGCAGGAAATTAGCCACATGGGATCCTTTGCTTCATTTGCACAGTCCTTTTCTTAGGTTTCCCACTCGCCAACCTCCTTAGGCTCTGAGAGGAGAGGGAGGCTGTTTCCGTCTAGGTCTTTTCTCCCTCTGCACAGTATGTCCGCACACACGCAGACACACAACACTCACTGTTTTGCTTCCCAAGGGTTTGGTGCTCAGCTGCACAGCATTGAGAATCAGCAAGGAGCTGCTGCCGCATTCTTGCCTCTCTCTGACTGTCCTTGCGCTTCCTGACCCCCCAACCAGGTCCTGCGGAACATGGTTCACTGTGCGGATTTGAGCAACCCCACCAAGCCGCTGGAGCTCTATCGGCAATGGACAGACCGGATCATGGAAGAGTTCTTCCGGCAGGGAGACAAAGAGCGGGAGCGGGGCATGGAGATCAGCCCCATGTGCGACAAGCACACGGCCTCTGTGGAGAAATCGCAGGTGCGTGATGGCCAAGTGGGATAATGTTCCGGGGGGGGCAGAGAGGGATCCTTTTCCCCCTCCTGCTGCTACCAAGGCTAGGAAAATTCATAGAATCATAGAATCATAGAGTTGGAAGAGACCACAAGGGCCATCCAGTCCAACCCCCTGCCAAGCAGGAAACACCATCAAAGCATTCTTGACATATGCCTGTCAAGCCTCTGCTTAAAGACCTCCAAAGAAGGAGACTCCACCACCCTCCTTGGTAGCAAATTCCACTGCCCAACAGCTCTTACTGTCAAGAAGTTCTTCCTAATGTTTAGGTGGAATCTTCTTTCTTGAAGTTTGAATCCATTGCGCCGTGTCCGCTTCTCTGGAGCAGCAGAAAACAATCTTTCTCCCTCCTCCATATGACATCCTTTCATATATTTGAACATGGCTATCATATCACCCCTTAACCTTCTCTTCTCCAGGCTAAACATACCCAGCTCCCCTAAGCCGTTCCTCATAAGACACGAGGTGGCTGCTGTCAAAACCCACTTTATCTTTGGAGCATCATCATGCTTCCATCCCTGAGTTTCAGCAAAAATGCAACTTCACAAAAAGTTGGGGGGGGGCAGGGAGGAAGTAGGGAGTAAACATAGCCAGCCCAGAAGGCGAAAGGAAACCCTAGATCCATTACAGGAGAAAGGAGAGCCTGCCATGTCCATTGGAGGACAGCAGGAATCTGGCACTGGGAGGCAAGCAAGCTGCTTTCCTGTGACTGTGAGCCAGGAGCTTATGGCTTCCAGCATAGCTGAGTCTTTTACAGGCAAGTGTATTTTTGTGCAAGGAATTGGCGACCGTGAGTTGGCACAGAGGATCCATTGCCAGAAACTTGTCTTTTCCCTGTAAGAAACTTCTGTTTTAAAACAAAAAGAAGCTGCTTTATGCTGTCAGACCGTGGGACCACATAGCCTGGTGTGGCCTCTTCTGTCAGGCTGGCTGAAGCCCTCTTAGCTTCCTGGGCCCCCTTTTTGACTGGGGATATCATGCAGGGGTTTCCAAACTAAGGCCCGGGGGCCGGATGCGGCCCAATCGCCTTCTAAATCCGGCCCACGGACGGTCCGGGAATCAGCATGTTTTTACATGAGTAGAATGTGTCCTTTTATTTAAAATGCATCTCTGGGTTATTTGTGGGGCATAGGAATTCATTCATAAAAAAAAAAGTCCGGCCCCCCACAAGGTCTAAGGGACAGTGGACCGGCCCCCTGCTGAAAAAGTTTGCTGACCCCTGATATCATGGATTGAACCTGGAGCCCCTCTGCCTGGCTCCCTCCTTGTGGGAACTGGGAATGTGCTCTTCTTCCCACAGTTACTAGGTCATTTATGATTGTGCTGTGTGCTTTGTGGAATGTGGGTTGGCAAAAGGCACATGCACCTCTGGACTAGAAACTGTGCCATCACACCCATGTCTGCGCCATTGTTAAAGGATGCTTTATTTTGCTAACAGAGAGCTCCCTGCTGTACCATTTTGAAAGAGAGAACCCAGCCAGCTATAACAAGCCCCCTACTCTTCCATAGCACTGCCCCACTGTTTGTTGAACCAATTGTTCTATTGCCTTTTCGAAACACTTTAATGTACCTCACCCTTTCAGTGCTAGAGAGGACAGCTGTTAGGGGAAGGGGGGGTTGTTAGTTACAGTTTAGCTAACTTCCGCACTCCTTTTAGCCGTAACGGGAATAGTTGGTACAGGGAACGGAGCATGTTGTCTTACGGAAAGCCTCTAAGAATTTTGGCAGAATGCTATTTTTCTAGTCCTCATGACTTTGGAGAATCTTGAAAGGGCAAAGCTACGGCTTATGCTCAAAACCCAGAGATGAGGATGCAAAGACATACCTAGGGGTTAGCCAGGCTGTCCCCCACCAAGGGCACAGGCTCAAGGGTGCAAAAATCATGCCCACCTATCTGGATGCTCCCCAGGCCATTCCTCCACTGTCCTGGATGATGACTCTGGGCTAAGAGAAGTTAAACATTCCTGCCCTATCCCTGCATTATTCTAGCGCCTAAATAGCCACCCCTTTCCCAAACATCTTTGCACAATGTACCTGGTACAAAAGCATCCAGGCCTTTTTCCTGTGGCCTGAGAGAGCACAGGATGAGTCCATGGCATAGCTGCCAAGTCTCCCGTATTCCCCGGGAAATCCCCGTTTTTCCAGCTGTTCCTAGCTGGAAAAAACGGATTTTTTTGTTTCCCATGGTTTATTCTGGCGCGGCGGCCATTTTGGAACTGGGCGGAGCATGCTCAGAAGCGACTTTTGATGCTGCTCTGCCCAGTTCCAAAATGGCTGCAGTGCAACTTCTGGCGCGGCGGCCATTTTGGAACTGGGCAAAGCAGCACCAAAAGTCACTTCTGAGCATGCTCCGCCCAGTTCCAAAATGGCGGCAGCACTAATTCCGGTCTGCTACTTCCGCCCGGTCCCTTATTTCTCCGACAGCAACTTGGCAGGTATGGTCCATGGGTGTCCCTTAAGGGCTCACTGTTCTGTTACCAACCCTCTTCTTTCCCTGCCCCTCGGTTGTGTTTCAGGTGGGCTTCATTGACTACATCGTGCACCCGCTGTGGGAGACGTGGGCGGACCTGGTGCACCCAGATGCACAAGACATTTTGGACACCCTCGAGGACAACAGGGACTGGTACCACAGCATGATCCCCCAGAGCCCCTCTCCCCCTCCGGACGACGCGGAGAAGGACGACGAAGCCTGCCTGGAGAAATTCCAGTTCGAGCTGACTCTGGAGGAAGAGGGGGAGGACTCTGAGCAGTCTGAAAAGGACCACAGCAGCCCCGGCGACGAGGACAATAGCTACTACACAGCCACAGAGGAGCAGCAACACGAGTCCCAGGAAGGGCAGGACAGACTAACGGACGACACAGTGAACGACACATCGCCCGGCACATCATGACTTTGGGGAAGGGACAATTGAAAAAGCAAAAAAACACACACGAAAGTTTTCATGAGGGGGGGGCAGGGATAAAAAAAACAACGAAAAAAACTCATTTTTTATTTTTATTGTATTTTTTATAAAAAGAAAATCAACAAGAAAAAAAAGGGAAATATACACAGCAACTGTAGAACCAGGTTGGCCCAAGCAAGGGACAAGTAGCCCTGCTGCTTCAGTGAGCGGCCCAAGCACTCCAGAAATAATCTTACCTTTAATTTTGCTTTCTTTTTCTTTCTTTCTTCTCTGTTGTTGCTGAGTGGGGTTTTTTATTTTCCTTTGCTGCTTTTTTTTTATTAAAAAAAAGACTGGTGCCATCAGGAACAGAAGGAGGGCAATGATGATGAAAAGCATGTATGAAGTGGTGGCAAAGGCCAAGCAGGTGGAATAATAATAATAATAATAATAATAATAATAATAATAATAATAGTATTTTAAGCCATTTGTAGTAAAAACAAAGCGGAGACACTGCAGGGGCTCCAATGCCAAAAACCAGTAATAATTTTCACACATGCCCCTTCTGTTCATCTGGCTCCCTTGCTTCAGACATGCCCTCCTGGGTCGTTTGGTGCCTTTCTTCTTTTGCTCATCGCAGCAAAACCCTCCCAGCTGGAAAACAGGGTGTTCAAAACATTGGGGATTTTTTTGGGGGGGGGAGTTCTAATAACTTGGATTTTTTTAACTTATTTTTTTAAGCTACTGCTAATTTATTTTTGTGAGTTTATTTTTATTTGATCGGACTGGTAAGAAGAAAGGACTTTGCCTCCTTTCTTTCTTTCTTTCTTTCTTTCTGATGCACTTTTAAAATAATAATAATAATGGTTTGCAGGTGGGGAGTTCCTTTTTTTTTTTTTGCCTGTGACGCCATAACATTCTCCCAGAAGCAAATGGGAGAAGACATTACTTTTAAAGAAAACAAAAGGGAACAAGAAATCAAACAAGCAAAACATTTTTATCTGAGTTTCCAAATAGCCAAGTCTTCCTCCGTTTATCATTTTGCACAAAAAAAAGAAAGAAAAGGCAATATGGCCAGGATTGAATGGGTGTAACTGGCCAACTTGCCCAGACAGCACCATAGGGGACCTCAGGGGTGAGTACAGTGTTCCTCTCCCAGTAATGGGGATGGGATGGAGAGAAGGGGGTTGGTTTGCATCCTTCCTAGCCCAATAATAAGAGGAGAGACTATGTTTTTCAGTGATGATTATTTAAGGACTGATTTGCAAGTTACCACCATCTTTCTGTCTGAAAACCTGTGATTTGTTAGTTGACGAATCTCTAAACTGCAGTACCCCTCTTCCTGTTTACAAGTTTGTCAACTAGGAAATACAAGTGTACTGACCACAAACAAACAATTTGCATGTGCCTCTAGGCACATATTTTTTCTCACAGGAGGCTTGATACAAGCAGAGTCTGTTTGAATGAAAACCAAGTCTTTATTTCTGTGCAATGCAGTGTAATGTGGCTGGATCACATAGATTGACTTGTGAAGTTTGTATGCTGGGGTGGGGGTGGGGCTTTATTAAGTTCAAAGGGTAGAGGCTCTAACACTCTTGGTTCCAGAGGTGAGGATCCACCTCAGACCACCACCTTCCTAGGAAAATTATGTGTTTACATGTGCCCAGAAAACCCACACCATTCTCTCACTGCTGTGACATAAGTCAATAGCTTTTTTTCAGATCCTGGGTCTGGTTGCAGAGAAGCTCCATCTCTCAGAGCTCAATCAGATCTACAGAAAATCCAGCCAAAAGAGGAAATCTAAGCAGTATGCAGGTTTATTACTTTAAGGTCACTTGCCTTGAAATGAAATACAGAGGCAGCTTTGCCACATGCATGAAACCGGCCAGAGAAAGGGCATCTGAAATGTGCTTTTCTTTCCCTCTGCCGGGCCGATCTTGCTATACAAATCTCCATGCCAGATGCTGCTCTCCTGACAATCTCTTCCCCCTGCTCCATTATTGGGCACGGAACAAGGAGCCCAGGCCGCCTTCCGACAGTTCTCCTAGAGAAGCAGGGCCTGCTGCCTCACCCTTGCACCAGAAATCACCATGAGAGAAAAGAAAAGAATCTGCTCTGTGGAATATCAAAAGGAGATCTTTTGGGCTGCTTTTATTCTTTGCCTTAACCAGCCAGCGGAGTATAATTTGCTAGTAATCCTGCATCATTGTCCTGGCATGAAGAGGGCGAACTTTTCTCCATCCACAAATGCCTTGCCCTGCCCCTGGATGGACGTTCTCCTTAGCTCTGGGGACATCAGATAATTTCCATGGACAAGCAGTGCTAGGGAATCCAGTCCTAAGAACCACAGGAAACAAGCATCCTGGATCCCTTTTTTCTTGTGCCTCTGCCCAGTTGGGGAAGCTGTAGCCTGGTCCTCGGCTGGCTGGATTCTGGGGGATCACTTGCCACCCCACTGGCTAGAGGGCCCAACCCCTCTTTTTGGAGGCGGAGGGAGAGGAAAGTGGGAGAGCGACAACACAAGTGAATTGTGAGCGGATTGGCCTTTCGGCAATGTGAGACTTGAGTGAGTGGACCTGAGCCAGCGTCTCTCCCACTTGAGGTGAGGCCAGGACCGGGATCCCCTTTATTTAGCCTGTCTTACGTGGCCATTCAGGGCTGGCATTGCGCCTACCCTAATCTCTCCCCTCCATGTAAAGTGGTGAAGCAATAACAAGCGAGTTCCCATTCCCATCACCACGCTGAGCTTTCGAACCAAAGCCATGTCTCCTCTTTTGCAAAGTTTCCATCCCACCCACTTTGCATTGACTTCTGTTTGGCCGGTTCTCCTAGTACGTAGGTTCAGGCAGGTGGCAAGGAGCCTTCCGGAACTGTTCCAACCCAAGCACGGTAGGGGACAGGGGGATAACGGTTGGAGAGGTGTGCTAGCTATTGCAAGGCGGCCAGCCCCTAAAACGCCTGCCAGCCGCTGCAGCCCTGCACCTGCATTGCTGGTCTCTGCTCAAAAGCCAGTGTAGGGCACCTCCTTCCTTACCCAAGGAGAACATGGCCATTTCTGAACACAGTACTGTAGCCATTTTCTTTGTATTTTTTTTCACTTTTCTTTTTCGAAGCCTCAATTGAAGAAAAGAAAAAAAACGGGGAAAGAGAGAGGAATTCTTTCTTTCTGATTTGTGTATAGCTTTTATTTTTGTACGCAGTTCTGTTCCACGAGTTTGTTGGGTCGGGTTTGGACTGTACATAGTTGTGAATAAGCAGATTGTAAATTATTCTAAAAAAGAGTAAAAGAACCTTACAAACAATACCCCTCCCCCCTTTCCCTCCCGGCCTTGCCTCGGTTTCTCTCCCCAAACTCCTGCCGTAGGACCTGTGCTTGGGGGCGCATTTGTGGAGAGCAGTGAGGTCTCCGAGAGACTCTCCAGCTGCATCCTCTCATCGAGAGCTCTGGGACGCAGGCCCTGCCGCCGCCCCTGCCGTTTCTCCTGTCTGTGTATTTATGGTGTAATATAGACACATTGGAAATTGTAGAATTGTCATTTTTTTCCTTGCAGTGTCGTTAATCAGCTGTTACAATGTTCTCTCTCGAATGTTACCAAAACCGTTCAGCAGCCGAGCTCACAATAAACCAGGAGAAAGGGAGTCTTTTGTGCCTGTGACCTTGACCTGCCTTCTCTGCAAGGCTGCAAGAGGTGTGAGTGTTTTTTTCAATGCCTTGGAGGCCAAAAGGAGAGGGGAGGAAAGCCAGGTCCACCCTACCATTGGGCAGACCGAGGCAGCTGCTACAGGCATCTCATTTTGGGTGTCGTAAGAGGGCAGCAAGGGACCCAGGTGGCGCTGTGGGTTAAACCACTGAGCCTAGGGCTTGCTGATCAGAAGGTCAGCGGTTTGAATCCCTGTGACGGGGTGAGCTCCCGTTGCTCGGTCCCAGCTCCTGCCAACCTAGCAGTTCGAAAGCACGTCAAAATGCAAGTAGATAAATAGGAACCGCTCCAGCGGGAAGGTAAACGGCGTTTCCGTGGGCTGCTCTGGTTCGCCAGAAGTGGCTTTGTCATGCTGGCCACATGACCTGGAAGCTATACGCCGGCTCCCTCGGCCAATAATGCGAGATGAGCGCGCAACCCCAGAGTCGGTCACGACTGGACCTAATGGTCAGGGGTCCCTTTACCTTTTACCTTTAAGAGGGTAGCAAACTCTAATATTCTATTGCTGTGGGTGCCCTGGCCCTGGAGGTGCAGGCATGGGGGGGGCATGAAAGGGATCTGTTGCTTTGCCTTGGGCAGCAAAGTGTCTTGTGCTAGCTCTGGACAGGAGCCAAGGAGCCCCGCAGGCACTATTTTAATTCAATCCCAAGGAATGCCAACTCTTTCCAGGCGAGACGGTGCTATCTTCAAGGGGCTCTTGGATTGGAGTATCGACACACTCGGCGCAGCTCCAGAGACTTTTGACATTAACGCTGTGCCTCGTCCCGTGGGGTTTTCACTCTTCTCACAAGCTCATCCCCTTTTCGTGTCTACCTTGAACACGACACTCTCAGGCTACCCTGATTACAAGCCACTGTGATCTATTTTGACACACAGACAACAGCTAGAAATGTAAAAAACAAAAATAGACCTATATAAAACATCAAAAAAAATAAAATGACTTGCAATTAATGCAACATGCAGGAAGCCAGCAATTAACAAAAAGAGCAGTCAAAGGCCTTTAGAAAGATGGACTTTTTGCCCCCTTCAGCAGGAAAAGGGAACAAAGGATTGCCACACAGCCATGGAGCAATAGTAATATCAGGTTCAGCTACCCATAGCATGACTGTCCTTCACAGAGTGAAAGCACCCAGAGCGGGGCCTACACTGCAAAGGCTAAGTGCCACTTCTTGAAATAAGAGAGGCAGTCTTGGGCAATGCAAGGTCTTCATGGTTCATTCAGCATCTTGAATTGGGTCTGGATGCTAATTGGCAACTGTTGATGCTGCTGCAAATCAGGGCAGCTGTGTGCCATTAGGTGGTGAGCAGCAGACATTCTGTTTCTGCAGCGTCTTCTTCGAAAACATCACTCTTATATGGTGCATTGCTGTGATTTATTCTGGAGGCTACCAAGGAAAAGATAAACAAGGTAAAATCTCTTTCCAGAAATGGGGCAATGTCTTACCTACCTGCTGCCATCTTCTGGACACTTTGTGCAACAATGGGCTATTGAACAGCCATGGTTCCTGAAGGCTGAGCAGTTTGGTTGAACTGGTTCAAGGCGTGGCACACGCTCCTCCTGCCATCCTCTTGGAGCGTCTTTGTAATTGTAACGTTTTGAATAAGACCCTTTATTTGCTGCTTTCTGACTAATTGTTTTTAGTCAGTTGCATTGTAGCAAAAACAACGAAGTTTCTGGTGGCTCCGAGAATCATTAGCAGATTTGTAATCACCCCTAAGGGACCCAGGTGGCGCTGTGGGTTAAACCACTGAGCCTAGGGCTAGCTGATCAGAACGTCGGCGGTCCGAATCCCTGTGACGGGGTGAGCTCCCGTTGCTTGGTCCCAGCTCCTGCCAACCTAGCAGTTCGAAAGCATGTCAAAGTGCAAGTAGATAAATAGGAACCGCTACAGTGGGAAGGTAAACGGCGTTTCCATGTGCTGCTCTGGTTCGCCAGAAGCAGCTTTGTCATGCTGGCCACATGACCTGGAAGCTATACGCCGGCTCCCTCGGCCAATAATGCGAGATGAGCGCGCAACCCGAGTCGGTCACGACTGGACCTAATGGTCAGGGGTCCCCCTTTACCTTTACCTAATCACCCCTAACCAGCTTATGAAAGGAGAGGGGTGGATGTTAAACTCTTGTCCTGTGAATCATGGAATCACAGAACCGTTGAGTTGGAAGGGACCCTGAGGGTCATCTAGCCCAACCCTCTGCGATGCAGGTATTTCAACAAATCATTAATGATACATGGCCAGAACTGATCTCTGCGCCTGTTTTCTTCTGCAGGACAAATAGCAGTGGATGAGGTGGGTTGCATCAGGAAAATGATCCAGGTTTAGAGGAGGAAAGGATGAACACCCCCATCCTCTATCTCCATAGCCCCAAACCGATTCTAAGGCCATTTATTACAGTAAAGTAACTCAATAAAAAAGTTGAATCGGGGCAGAATGAACTTAAGTGTTTGGTAAGGGGTTGAAAATACCTGCCTCATAACTGTGTCACTGTCATAATTGGCTTGATATAAATCAACCAAAACGTAGTGTTTTTTTTTATTATTTGTATGTTTGATTTCTGACCCACTGTTCGTCAGTCAGTCCCAGTTTCAACAATATAAAAATACAATATTCAAACAGTTTTACAGCTCAGAAGATTGAAGCATATTCCCCAACAAGGGGGGTTGACACTGGGGGGGGGGGTTCAGTCTAGAGAGGGGCAGGGGAGTCAGCTGTGGGGGCACAAGATTATAAAAACGATACATGGTGTGTAGAAAACGGATGCAGCCTCTTTTAGAACACACTGGCATGAAGTCAATCTGTGCCTTTCGTCTGCCCTCTGCTGGACAGTTTACAGAATTAACAAAACAGCAATCAAACAGATCACACAAGATACAGCAATGTGTTAAAGGATTTAATACAGCCATACAATCAAAACAAGAGTGCATATGCAGGAGGCAGAGCATTCGTGTTTGTGGAACACTGCATTCTGGATTGTGAGAAATTTGCTGCAGTGCTATACAGTACTCACTTGCCTGGGTATGTCCCTGTTTTACCACCCAGCCCAGTTGATATGCAAATGATTCTCCTGTTAATCAAGAGGGAAGGGAGCGAAAGTGAGTCCTAAGAGCCTACCTTGGGATGACAGATTGAACTGCATGTATATTTTCTATGTATGTTTACCAGGGAGAAATTTCCGCTGAGCCCAATGGCATGAGTTTGCAACCTCAGTCCTTCAATGCAATGTAGACAGCCACATACTATAAACTCCACATACTATAAACATTCACTGAAAACTGGCCAAACAATCGCAATAATAATAATAATAATAATAATAATAATAATAATAATAATAATAATAATAATAATTGTCCAGTAGCACCTTAGAGACCAACTAAGTTTGCTCTGGGTATAAGCTTTCATGTGCATGCACACTTCCTTCAGATAACTTCAGAAGTATCTGAAGAAGTGTGCATACACATGGAAACTTATACACAGAACAAACTTAGTTGGTCTCCAAGGTGCTAAAATGTTTTTTAAAATTTCGACTGCGTCAGACCAACATGGTTACCTACCTGAATTAATAATAATAATAATAATAATTGTTATTTATACCCCACCCATCTGTGGGCAGATTTCAACAGAACATTAAAAACAGAATAAAACTTCAAACATAAAAAACTTCCCTAAACAGGGCTGCCTTCAGATGTCTTTTAAAAGTCGGATGGTTGTTTATTTCCTTGACATCTGATGGGAAGGCGTTCCACAGGGCAGGCGCCACTACCAAGAAGGCCCTCTGCCTAGTTCCCTGTAACTTCACCTTGCAGTGAAGGAACTCCAGAAGGCCTCGGAGTTGGACCTCAGTGTCTGGGCTGAAAGATGGGGGTGGGGATGCCCCTTCAGGTATACTGGGCCGAGGCCGTTTAGGGCTTTAAAGGTCAGCACCAAGACCTTGAATTGTGCTCAGCAACGTACTGGGAGCCAATGTAGGTCTTTCAGGACCGGTGTTGTATGAACTGTCCCTTATTTGGAATAATCACATTAATTACTTGCACACCTTACAATTTCTGTGTCTCTTTCTCTCAGGGGACACTTCCGTCAAAGCAACCACATACTGCACTGAGTAAGTAGTACGTATCACACACAACTCCCTCAGCGAACTTAAGAGCTCTGCCCTGGGACATAAAGCCTTTCTGGTCCTCTTCACAAAGTGCTCTGTATGCTTTGAAAGTTTCCACAACCCCTCATGGCACCTTGGAAAATGGACTTTGTTGCAAGAGGTTGTGATAGTTTCCTGATAGTGCCTGCCCACAACTAAGTCACTTTAATATAAGCAGTTTTCTAGTAGCATCTATACTAGAATATACTATATCTATATAACTATATACTATATCTATATAACAAGTCAACTAGTGCAAATTAATGCTAGGGGTTGCAGCCAATGCTAATCCTACTCAGAGTAGATCCATTGAAGTTAATAGAAACAACTTAGGGGCCCTTCTCAGTGGTGGTGACTGCCCTGTGGAATGCCCTCCCATCAGATGTCAATGAAATAAACAACTGACTTTTAGAAGAGATCTGAAGGCAACCCTGTATTGGGAATTTTTTAATGTCTAATGTTTTGCCATTTTTTATGTGCTATAAGCCACCCAGAGTGGCTGGGGAAACCCAGCCAGATGGGCAGGGTATAAATAATAAAATTTATTATTATTATTATTATTATTATTATTATTATTATTAATTTATGTGGCTCTGAGATGAACATAGTTGGATACAACCCTAGATAATAAAATCTGACTCTGATTTTGCAGTTAAAAACATAAGGATCAGGCCAGTGGCCCACTAATTTGCCTGATTCGATGCTCCCTGCGGCATGTACAAGACACATACGGTATATGGCACCAGGCACACATACATGTTCTCCTTGCTTTGGGTAGGTCTATTTCCATATAGTGGAGCAGAGGATTTTTGTAACTTTAACCTTCCTTGCCACAGTGGAGGACTCTCACTTCTTTGTCCTGAAGGATGTCAGAGGTTTGGCAAAAGGAAGCCGAGCAATGCAACACCGATGACTTGCTTCTTTCCTCTGAACACCAAAGACTTCTCTGTGACTCAGTAGCACATGATCTTGTAATCATTACACGGGGCAGTTTCTGTTCTCCGGCGCCACGTTCCTGGTAAATCATTCTCCCTAATTTATAACCATCTATTTTTATCATTGTAACCTGCCCCAGGACTTCAGGCAGTCGGACAAACAATTTGACTGTATCCTTCCAATAAAAGGATTTGGGCATTGTGGGTAATCAACTACTATACTGAGTCTCATGAAGAACCACAATTTTAATTCTTTTTCCAGCTGACTGTCTCAGAGGTTTTTGATACATTCTGCAGGACTGCTTCGCCCCTCATGCTATTTTAAGATTTACATGAAACCACAGAGTTAGGCCATCTGTGTACAGTGGTACCTCTGGTTAAGAACTTAATTCGTTCCGGAGGTCCGTTCTTAACCTGAAACTGTTCTTAACCTGAGACACCACTTTAGCCGCAGCACCGCCGGAGCATGATTTCTGTTCTCATCCTGAAGCAAAGTTCTTAACCCGAGGTACTATTTCTGGGTTAGTGGAGTCTGTAACCTGAAGCGTTTGTAACCCGAGGTACCACTGTATTTGGGGTAACGTGTTGTCGGGGCTCTGCTTCTCCTTTTCCTCAAATCCTGGCTAATCTGGGGATGTGCTGGACCAGTGGGGACAGTAACAGGTTGCATGAAGGCCAACAAACAGAAGCTCAATCCCTGTAAGATGGAAGTGCTGTCGGTAGGCAGATTTGTCTACCTAGTGGTTAGAGCAGTGTTGCTTTCTGAAGGGTCAGGTTTGTGATTTTATCCAACTTTTAGCTGTGACACCCCAGCTATGGAATGCCCTCCCTAGGGGCAATTGCCTACAGTATTTTTGGTGCCAAGTTTCAATTAGCCCCCACCCCCCCTTAAAAAAAGAGGTGCAGATTTTTAGGCTGCCCACTTGCCTAGAAGCCTAATGGCATACAGTGGTGCCTCGCTAGACGAATTTAATTCATTCCACGGGTCTTTTCTTATAACGAAAAATTTGTCTAGCGAATCCCATAGGAATGCATTGAATTTTTTAAAATTATTTTTTTTGCCCATAGGAACGCATTAATTGAATTTCAATGCATTCCTATGGGAAACCGCGATTCGCTAGACGAATTTTTCGTAAAACGAATTCGTCTAACGAGGCAACCTCTGCTCGGAAAATCTTTTCGTTAAGCAGAAATTTCATTAAGCAGGGCATTCGTTAAGCGAGGCACCACTGTACAGTGAAACTTGATTCTGAGTGAATATGCTGAGGATTACTCATTTAACTTCATCTCCTCCTCTTCTTAATTGTACCAGTTTTATTGAAGTCCCGTTAGCTATTCCAAGAGACCCTTTGGCTGCAGAGCAGCAGACTAAGAAATGTCCAAAATTAACAAAGATGCGTAATGAACAGGGAAGGTGAAAAGGTCACGTTTCAGTTAACTCCTCTTGGGTGTGTGTGGGTGCCTGGCATCAGGAGGTGAAGACATAATGTTCCAGTTTTGACTCCAGAAAGCTGGGGTCACCTTTGTGGTGCAAGTGGGCACAATGGCAGCTTGAAGAACTTGTCCTCGTGCCTGTGTGAAGTCTGGCCATCAGCCCTCCCCTGCTTCACATGGGTGACTCACTCTCTCCCCCTCCCCCTCCTGAAAAGCACATAGAGGTGAAGGAGGAAGTGGGAAGAGCAGCACTCTTTCCCACTTCCTTTTCCAGCTCGAATATGCTTTTTAAGGCTCAGATTGGCACCTGAGCAAAAAAATGAAGCAACTGAGAGTTAAGAAGGGGAGCATCCCAGGACACTGAGAGGGGCAGGGAGGGAAATGGGCCATCTGGAGGAAGGAGGAGAGAAAAAGTGGGCTCAAGATGGAGAGAGGGAGTCAGGAGAAAAGCTGAATGCACACCCACTTGCATCTCAGACCAAGAAAGGATGCTCTTGAAACTGCGTAATTTTTTAACTGACACCCATCCCTCCACTCCTCAAACCACCATCAAATCACAGATTGCTTTCTGCCTATATTGACTGAAACCATGACCTGTTGCTTTCAAGCACTGTTAAGGTGGCAAAAAACCTGACTCTTGAGGCAATGGTGCTTCTGCAAGTTTATTTGTTGCTGCTATGAGGATATTTTATTGCTTATAGTTGGGACTACCATCTTCATTATCGTAAACTGTCCAGAGACATTTGTTGTCTAACAGCATGTAGAATGTATTATCAATCCAAATCGAATGTCCCATCAGTGCTTGGCGGATCTGCCGTATACCCTCCGAGCTGATTTGGGAATGGGGAGCAAGAGGGGAGCCCTTTTGCAGGACCCAGGTAGCGCTGTGGGTTAAACCACAGAGCCTAGGGCTCGCTGATCAGAAGGTCGGCGGTTCGAATCCCTGCAACGGGGTGAGCTCCTGCTGCTTGTTCCCAGCTCCTGCCCACCTAGCAGTTCGAAAGCACATCAAAGTGCAAGTAGATAAATAGGGACCGCTCCGGCGGGAAGGTAAACGGTGTTTCCGTGTGCTGCTCTGGTTCGCCAGAAGCGGCTTTGTCATGCTGGCCACATGATCCGGAAGCTGTCTGCGGACAAACGCCAGCTCCCTCGGCCTATAGAGCGAGATGAGCGCCACAACCCCAGAGTCGGACACGACTGGACCTGATGGTCAGGGGCCCCTTTACCTTTTACCTTAGGTGAATCCTGCCAACTTGAATAAAGTTTAATAAAGTAATAGCCAGGGGCAGCGCTGTAGCTATGGGGTTGTGAGGTGGGCCCCAGCCAGGGGTACAGTCGAGGGGAGGGGTGCAAAATCGGCTGAAAAATATGTCCATAAATATGTCTGTAAATGAAAATATTGATTATTGCCTCATAAGATAAGGTTTTAAATAGAGGGTGAATTGAATGGGGGGGTTGGAGGAGAGGCGGGAATAATAGCTAATTTGTCAGTGGCTAGTTCTGCCACAGGCGCAAGATCACCTAGCTACAGCTCTGGCCTGGGGGATGCAGGGGGCAGTTTGCCCCCCATCAAGTAAATAAATAAAAATACCTAACTGATTGAGCAATTGAGTCGCAGATCGCTCGGTCCTGCCCCTCTAACATAAACCCTGGCAATGCCCATAAAATTTGGGCAGGCAGACCCCCTCAAATATTTTATTGGAGGAAGCGAAAGGACCTCGGCTCCTATGGTTGCAAAGGCTTTATCCAAAGCTGTTCTGCTTGCGCTGCGCCCTTCCGCGTGCGCAACGTTATTGCCCCCTTCCCCGCTGGCACCCTCAAAATCTGCTCGAGGGCTGGGACGACCCATCCGGAGCAGCAGGGGAGAGAAAGGAAAGTCGCCTTGAGCATTGCTCGCTATATTAACTGGAAGGTTGTAGCTGTCTGCGGACAAACGCCGGCTCCCTCGGCCCATAGAGCGAGATGAGCGCCGCAACCCCGGACACGGCTGGACCTGATGGTCAGAGGCCCCTTTACCAGGGAGAAAGCCTCCCCCAGTCCCCACGGCGGACTCAGTAAGACACGCGTCGGATTGCACCGCGCGGCTAGGAGCAAAGGCAGAGCGCGTCGCATCTGCTTGCACGGAAGGCTGCGATCCTACGCCTATTTCCCCGGGAGCAAGACCCGCTCCGGACGGCAACGGAACCTGTTGCTACTTGCGCATGTTTTCAAGAGCAGCTGCTATTTCGCAACCCCCCCCTCCGTCCTCCCCCCCTCCCTCCAGCCTTTGCCCAGGCCCGATTCTCCGCCCTCCCTCCGCGTCCGCCCCGCGCCTCCTTCGGCCAATCCAGGCGCGCCCGGGCGAGCTGCGCGGCTCTGGGCTGGCCGGAGGGGGACTCTTATTGTGAAGCGGGGCGGCCGCTTCCCTCTCTTGCTTAGTCATGCTGACTTACAGCCCCGCGCTCCGCCCTCTCCTCCTCCCTCCGCTCCGCGCTCCTGCTTTCTCTCCGGCGGTGGCGGCAGCGGCGTGCGCTATGGAGGGCGAGCGGAGCGCCCGGGCGGGCGGCGGAGGACGGCGAGGGAGGCGGCGGCGGCGAGGAGGGCAGCCGCGGGCGGGTGAGTGGTGGTCGCCGGTGCTCCCCGCGCCGCTTTCTGCACATGCACAGGGGGCGGCGCAAAGGGCCCATCCTGTTGCTTCCTACTCTTCTTTCTGGTCCCCAACCTGTGTGGGCCCGCCAGGCGGCTGCTGCTGCTGCTGCCGGTGGTGCTGGGCTCAGGCCCGAGATGTGGGTTTCCCCCATAGCTGTGGCCTGGCGGGGGGAGCCATGCTGGGGAGGCCACAGCTGTGAGGAGCCTGGCTGGGGAGGCCTTCTGCTCCGCTCTGGAAGGCCCCTACCCTTAACTTCCACCAACAAGAGGCGTCCTGATGCAGCTGAAAGTGAGCGGAGAGCCGGGGAGGGGGCATGTATGGGGTGGGGGCTCTCAAGCGCTGGGGCCTTTGTCGAATTGGTTCGGTGCGGGAGGTCGTTTTGTTTCAGCTCTTTGCACCTAGTGGGAAGGTGCATCCTAGCCAGAGTTGTGCGCCTTTGTTATGGGGCAGGTAGGCGAGCTGAAGAGGGTGGCGGGCTTAGGGGAGGCGCCTCTTTGGGCCGTGGGATTGTAAGAGGAGGGCCCGTGGGGCGGGGCGGGGAAGTGAGAAAGTTAGGGCGGGCTTGGCGGTGCTTGTCGGGGTCGGGCGCAACTCGCTGCGGAAGCGATTTCAAGCGGGCCATCTGGAATGGCAGTATTTTGAAGGGTGTCCCATGTGATGGGCGTGGCCCGGGATCCCTGGTGATGTCATCAAGGGAGCTTGCTTGGGGTGCAGGATCCTGGAGGTGCATCCAGGGCATACGTGTCTCAGGTTGTAGTAGGGAGTCAGCTCCATCTGTTGTCGCACTGACTCCATCTCCCCAGACAGCATGGCCGGCAGGGAGGGAGGAAGGGTATAGGCTCCCCTTGTGTGTCTCAGAAATTAATTGGGGAAATCTGGGCGCGCGAGCCTAAGTCTTTCCTTTCGAGTAGGCTTGTGGCATGTGGAAGAAACTGCTGGATGTGTACATAGTCCTCGGTGCTCTTTACGCTGGGCTGCAGTTCCGTAGCAGGAGGATGGTGGTAGGCCTTTGCCAACCACAATTAAGCAAGCACACAACCCCCCCTCTTACTCTCCTGCACCTACATGCAGTGCCCCCCCCCCAAAAAAACACTTGCTGCCCACTGAGGCTTGAAAGGAAAAAGCGGTCAATGGATTTTATAAGAATTTTTTGTAAACTAAGTACCTGCCTTTTGCTTGACTTACAGTTAAATATAGTTACTTAAATCACGTATAGGCTGTTTCCACACACATCATCATCATCATCATTATTATTATTAATTTATACCCCGCCCGTCTTACTGGGTTTCCCCAGCCACTCTGGGCGGCTTCCAAAAAATATTAAAAATACAATAAAACATCAAACATTAAAAGCTTCCCTAAACAGGGCTGCCTTCAGATGTCTTCTAAAAGTCAGATAGTTGTTTATTTCCTTGACATCTGATGGGAGGGCGTTCCACAGGACGGGTGCCACCACTGAGAAGGCCCTCTGCCTGGTTCCCTGTAACCTCACTTCTCGCAGTGAGGGAACCACCAGAAGGCCCTCAGCGCTGGCCTGAACGACAGGGGTTGAGACGCTTCTTCAGGTATACTGAGCCGAGGCCATTTAGGACTTTAAAGGTCAGCACCAACACTTTGAATTGTGCTCGGAAACGTTCTGGGAGCCAATGCAGGTCTTTCAGGACCGGTGTTATATGGTATTGGCGGCCACTCCCAGTCACCAGTCTAGCTGCCACATTCTGGATTAGTTGCAGTTTCCAGATTGCCTTCAAAGGTAGCGCCACGTGGAGCGCATTGCAGTAGTCGAAGCAGGAGATAACTAGAGCATGCACCATTCTGGCGAGACAGTCCATGGGCAGGTAGGGTCTCAGCCTGTGTACCAGATGGAGCTGATAAACAGCTGCCCTGGACACAGAATTGACCTGCATCTCTATGGACAGCTGTGAGTCCAAAATGACTCCCAGGCTGTGCACCTGGTCATTCAGTTTGTTTGCAATGAACCAGTGTAATCTCTGGATAAAAAGAAGGGGGGGGAACTATGCTTCTACGAAGTGCCTCTTGGTCAGTGGAGTAATGCTTGCCATTGGAACAGTCTTAAAACTACCTTAGAGACCAGCAGGGCTCATCTACTGATTTGTAGCGTTGCACAAAAAACATGCCGTCGTGAAGAAGCCTACAAAAGTTAGTACCCCTCTGACATTATTTTTTCTAGAATCAAAACCCATCAGAATGAGAGTAAGGCTGGGAGAACATTTGAGTCCTTACTTCTATGTAGCTGCTGCTCTTCCTTGCCCAGTGTGATGTCTGTACCTCTGATGCTGGGAGTCCTTGATAGTCTGCAGTTTCTTAGAGCCCTCCAAGCACATTTGATGGGCTGAAAAGATGCAAGAGGTATGCCCACAGGTAGTTGTCTGGCAGAGCTTTTCCGAGTTGTAAATGGGCTTCTGTCACCTGGCCAAGAGGGTGTAGCAGTTTGCAGTATCCGAGGTTTGCAGTATCAACTTACAAGACACTTTGAGGACAATATTGCTTAGTTTCGGACAGACTAGGATGCCAAGTCCCATGGAGGTGTCTAGAGCACTGTGTTCATCTATACTGGATCAGTTTTAGAGATTATAGCAGCCTTGACCCTTGGTCATCTTGGCTTCTTAAAACTAGCCACAGGGCGTTGGCTGGGAGTGGTTGATGCTTCACTAGAGAGAAGGGAAGTGCCATCTGCCTCAAATGAGGCGTTGGTGTGCCCCTTCCTTAAACAGACCCCCCTGGACCCAGAAGGGTTAAAACAACTACCACCCTTTTTGAGTGAGGTGGTTGAGAATGTGGTGGCAGTTCAGCTTCAGGCATGCTTGGCAGGGTGGATTTGATTTAAATCAAACTGATTTAAATCACGATTTAAATCACGATTTAAATCACTAGTCAGTAAGGCTTGATTTAAATCATAGTTTTCTACATAAAGACTAATTCTTGCTGGTATAACTTTAATATGCAAGTAGATGAAGATTTTTAGAATAACAACTTTTCATATTAGTTTTTTATCCCCAGTTTAATAAGTTAATCATTCATATTTGGACAACTTTACTGTTGTACTTAGGAAGGAGAAAAATAATCATTACCTTAATAATAACAATTTAAATAGATTTATTCAACTGAAACAATAACATTACAGCATATGTTATTTGCTTAAACAAACATCCATGTTTGTTAACTAATTTGGCTAAACAAAAACAATATATATATATTTTAAGAAACTTAGACTGTCAGCCCAGCCTACACATGAAAAACTTAAATACTGTCCACTCCAAACAATCAGAAAAATATTGTTTCTATTCTATTCACTGAACTTCTTGAAACTTAGCACTGAAGGGGTTGTTTCTGTATTCATAGGTTTGTAGAACAATAGGATTAAGGTCTTTTTCTCAACTCTGTTCATGTTATAACATTTTTGCTGTGAAGAAGAGGCATGTGATCTCTGTTGAGTCAAATTCAGTTTTGAGAACTGCAAAAGTAAACCAAGCATCTGTGATAATATCTTGTAGGCAGAGAAACTGCCCAATAATCTTACAAAAACCTCTGGAAGAGCATGACATTGTGAATGGATTAATGGAATTAATTTACCCCAAAATTAAACATATACAACCTTATTCTACATAATTAAAAAACTAATCTTTATTTCATGATGGAATAACCTTTGGATGGTAAAATATTTTCCTCAAAAAGCATTTTATTTTAAAAAATCGATTTAAATCAAAAAAATCGATTTAAATCAAAAAATCCGATTTAAATCAAAAAATCCGATTTTTTGATTTTTTAAAAAAAAATCATTGATTTTTATCCACCCTGATGCTTGGAGAAAGCGGATTACAGTACGTACTTGAATCTACTCCAGACTGGATTCAGATGACTTGGAAACTTCGGTCGGTCCAAAATGCAGCAGTCTGATTATTGGTGGGAGTTCCATTTAGATCGCATATAACTCCTGTTTTAAAATAGTTGCATAGGTTGACAATTTGCTTCTGGGCTCAATCCAAGGTGCTTGTGTTGGTGTTTAAAGCCCAACACAGCAAAGGATGTTTAAGGTCAGCAAAGGATTTTGACCAATACCTATTATTTGTTGTTTCTATTGTTTCATGTTATTTATGTATATCAGCAGAGGGGTCCCTCTTGGTAGTTTTTCTGCCCTCAGAAGTTTGCAGCTGCTACTGGCCCAGGAGAGGACCTTCTATTATCATTATCATCATCATCATCATCATTATTATAATCATCATCATTTATACAGAGGTACCTCAGCTTGGGATGCAGGTGGCACTGTGGGTTAAACCACAGAGCCTAGGGCTTGCCGATCAGAAGGTCGGCGGTTCGAATCCCTGCAACGGGGTGAGCTCCCGTTGCTTGGTCCCATCTCCTCCCAACCTAGCAGTTTGAAAGCACGTCAAAGTGCAAGTAGATAAATAGGTACCGCTACAGCGGGAAGGTAAATGGCGTTTCCTTGTGCTGCTCTGGTTTGCCAGAAGCGGCTTTGTCATGCTGGCCACATGACCTGGAAGCTGTACGCCGGCTCCCTCGGCCAATAACGCAAGATGAGCGCGCAACCCTAGAGTCGGTCAGGACTGGACCTAATGGTCAGGGGCCCCTTTACCTTTACCTTTACCTCGGCTTACAAACACTTTGGGTTACAGACTCTGCTAACCCGGAAGTAGTAGCTCAGGTTAAGAACTTGACCTCAGGATGAGAACAGAAATTGTGTGGTGGCAGCGGGAGGCCCCATTAGCTAAAGTGGTGCTTCAGGTTAAGAACGGACCTCCGGAACAAATTAAGTTCTTAATCAGAGGTACCACTGTATAAAATCTCACAAAATACATAACAAAAATAAAAGCAAGAACAGCCCAGTAACCCCATTCAAGTCGCATCTCTTTATTCTGGCTTTTGACATTTGATAGGTATATTTTTAGGACCTAAACTGTTTTCAATGTTTTAATGTTGTAACCTGCCCTGGGGCCTTAGGGTAAAGGGTAATTAATTAATTAGTTAATTAATAATAAAATGCAAAGGTTATCTAGCCTTACTGAAGGACTTAAGAGGGCATGCCAGTGTGGACTTGTCAGGGGCCCCCATAGCAATTCTGTCCGCTGCTGCTGTGTTTTGCTGCATGTTCATTGTGCAACCTGCATGAACCTTTGTCAAGTGTGGACTTCTTTCTCAATAAGCAACTTTCTTGTCCTGTGTATGATCTTGAGTGTTAGGAGACCCAGTGGATTTCTTGGCCTCTGTGAATCCAAGGGCTGATGCCATTTGGGTGGGGCAGCGATTGTAAGGCATTGATGGACTATTGTCTCCACATAGGCAAATGTTTGTCATTGGCACTGATTCTCGAAGAGGAAAAGGAAAAGGTCTGATGAAGAAAGTGTGAGTGGCAGAAAAGATATTTTGTAGACCTTGGGCAAATGATTGCCACACACACACACACACACACATATATACAGTGGTACCTTGGGTTACAGACACTTCAGGTTACAGCAGGCATTCTCAACCTCGGCCCTCCAGAAGTTTCTGGCCTACGACTCCCATGATCCCTAGCTAGCAGGACCAGTGGTCAGGGATGATGGGAATTGTAGTCTCAAAACATCTGGAGGGCCGAGGTTGAGGAAGCCTGGGTTACAGACTCCGCTAACCTGGAAGTAGTACCTCGGAGTAAGAACTTTACCTAGGATGAGAATGGAAATCGTGCGGCGGCAGCGGGAAGCCCCATTAGCTAAAGTGGGACCTCAGGTTAAGAAAAGTTTCAGGTTAAGAATGGACCTCTGGAATGAATTACGTTCTTAACCTGAGGTAACACTGTGTGTGTATAATCAATTTTAAATTTCTTTACTTCACTTAATCTGAGGACCACAGGACAGTTTACAATAGAAGAACACAAAAATGCCTAACATAGTAATAAACAAAAACAATACCCCACCACCACCACCACCAAGCCTTTGGTTTCCCATCCCAACTTTTGGTCTGTATTTGTAACTCGAAAAGACTTTTACATGCTTTTAATTGGCAAATATCACCCAAAATGTGATGTGGCAAATTGCAGGAGTAGCAGCTGCTTCACTTGAAAGTGAATCTTTATGACCAAAATGTAGGGTTGCCATACAGACATGTCCTTGTTTTTTTTGGGGGGGCAACATGCTTATCCGGGTGGATTTTTACATTTTAAAGGAAATGTCCAGATTTCCAAGTTTGGGGGGGGGGTTGTTCATGCAGCTCGGAATCAGGCTCCTCTGCATGCCACGGCCGCTGCCAGTCCAAGCTGGGGAAAGAGGCTTGCAGGCACGGCGGCGGCCCTGCGCACCCCTTTCCCTGGCTCAGGCTGGCAGCAGCTCAGGCCGTCTTCGTTTTCCTTCTTCCAGCTATGGCAACCCTACCCAAATGTTAATCCAAAATGTTCCTCTCAAAACCAAGTGTTTATTTTTGGAGATTTTAACATTTGCATTTTGGAGTCACGTGAACTTTAGATTTCTCAGCAGCCTTTGAATTTTTTCACAGCTCTCGTTTTGCATCGGATGTAGCAAGAGCTTAGTCCGGTTGCTTCATCGGCCTTAGGAGCCAGGAGTTCTCCTGCCCCACTTGCGGAGGAACTCCTCGCACAGTGCCCAAGTACAGTGTAGGATTTCGGTGGTGTCTGCCAGTCCTGGACTTATCGCCTTGTTATTCTCCAACATCCCGGTACTTTCTGCTGGATTTTCTGGCACTTAGTAAGATCCTTTTGCACATCCCTACCCCACCCTTCTGACTTGTTTCTGTTTTTCATGCCTCCTTCTGAGGCATTCTGTATCCCTTGCTTCAAGTGACTCTGTACTGGATGGAGCAATGAAGCAGAAGATAAGGTTGTGACTCCATAGGGCCCTTCGTAGGCCCCTTCCTTTCAAGAAGGGCAACACAGAGATTGAATCTTTGCAAAATGCCCCAAGTGGCCAAGCCTTTGTTTGCTTAAGTTGGGACAGAGAGTGCTTCTGATCCTCTCAGCCGGTCCGATGTTGGTCTCATGGTCTTTGCCTTCCCAGCTTAAGAGGGGCCTCTTGATAACCTGGAGAAGGGCGGCCCAACTTTTCGTACCACGTGGGCCACAAGAGTACTTCGACATGGAACACTGCCTTGTTGCAGAGGGGCAGGGGAGAGAAACGAGGCCAACATTTGACGCCCGCCCTCATCCTGCCAGTTAAGCAGGGTGCCAGGCTTTGGGAAGGCAGTGTGAGAGCAGGGGTGGGGGGTGGGGTCAGATGTTGCTGAGGGCCGTCAAAAAATGCATTGAGGGCCGCATGTTGAACCACCCTGACCTGGAGTGAGGTGTGGGTGGCTGAGAGAAGTTCAGGGAATGATTTCCTGCCGGTGAATAGTGTCCGGAGAAACTGGGGCAGGAAACTGAAGAGAGCCAGGAATGTGTGACGGCAAGGCAGCTAGCCACGCTTGCTGAGTGAGAGGTCGCAACCGTCTGTAGGGGACCCTGATGGCTGTGTCGCTAGGAGGGCAGACAGGAACGGGAACGCAGCTTTTGATGTGGCAAAACTGCATAGGCGCACCATGCCATGCGCACGCAGTTCCGTATTCTCCTTTCCCATCAGTTTCTTTGGCGCTTCTCTCTCTCTCCTTGCCCAGATTTGTCAGAGTCGTCAATAGGAGACCTGTGGACAAATATTTAAATTTTAAATCCTTGAGCATCTGCATCGGAGATCTGTCTCCGTTTTCCCAAGTTGCTTTTCTAGTGTGACATCCCCCCCCCCAGAAAAGGGGGGGCTCTGGTCAGGGGCTGGCACTGGAGGTATTCAACAGGCCTCTGGCTCATCCCAAGGACCCCCCCCCTCTGTTTAGTACACACATTGACCCCTTCCTTCTGAACTGCCTCTTTTCCCACCCACATTCATTTCTTGGTGAGAACAGCAACTCTTGGCTCTCCCCTCCCGGGAGGTGAGACAGGGCAGAGACTAGTAAACAGTCAGCTGAGGGGCAGGGGGACCCAGGTGGCGCTGTGGGCTAAACCACTGAGCCTAGGGCTTGCCGATCAGAAGGTCAGCGTTTCGAATCCCTGTGACGGGGTGAGCTCCCGTTGCTCGGTCCCAGCTCCTGCCAACCTAGCAGTTCGAAAGCACGTCAAAATGCAAGTAGATAAATAGGAACCGCTACAGCGGGAAGGTAAACGCCGTTTCCATGTGCTGCTCTGGTTTGCCAGAAGCGGCTTTGTCATGCTGGCCACATGACCTGGAAGCTATACGCTGGCTCCCTCGGCCAATAATGCGAGATGAGCGCGCAACCCCAGAGTCGGTCACGACTGGACCTAATGGTCAGGGGTCCCTTTACCTTCACCTTTTATATCAAGGGCATGGGGGCCCGCAGGTTAAAGGGAAGCTTTTGCTTGTTCTCTGGGGTTCATCCACACTTTCCCGTGATTTCTAAGACACAGGTCCAAGACAGGTTTTTTTGGTCCCACCGCTTTCCCCAGAAAACCCATGGTTTTACTGCTGAATCAGAACAACCATCAGCCCGCAGAAAACCCAATTGACGTTTGTTCCATTCATTGGTAAACAGTGGGTTTTCCTAGGGGAAGCGGTGGGGCGAAAGAGGACGCATGCCTAATGGAAGTGTCGACAAACCCCTGGTTTTGCTCGAGGGAACTCGCAGAGGTAGAAAACACTGCTTCCCCCACAGATATGAAGAACTGGTTGCCAGCCACAGGTGGAGACTGGCCTGCTCTCCCCACTTGACGCCTGCCTGTTTTGCACGCAGCCTTGTCTCTGCTAAGGAAGCAGGGAGGGGGGTTACGCACCGTTTGCACAATTTCCTCCCCCAGTGAGCTGCTTTTCTCTTGTAGGAAATCCATCCCTTTTGAGGTGTTTCAGCCAAGCCCAGAGAGCCCCTTAATCCTCCCCTTTTATTCTGCTCCTAATCACACGGGCAATGGGCTCCTTCCTACAGAGGTTGCAGAACGCGCGGGGCAGAAAACCCCCCACAAATAACCGGGCCTGGGCAGCGGAAGGGGGGGCTTGTTTCTTCCAAAGCGAGATACGGCACAGAAAGCTGGCTTCCTATTATCTCACTCCTTTACCTTGGGCGAGCCATTTGGGGGCAGATCCAGCAGCACCTGTCTGCCACTGAGCTTGCCCTGCTGGTGACGTCATCTAGTGGGAGCAGCAGGGCTGCAAGTTGCCTGCCCTGTTTATTTCCCACAGGGGAAATGAATGAATCAGTTTGGAGCAGGGCAGAGGTGGATGGGTGCATCATAATTTCTTAACTCCTGGCAGCACCCCAGAGCTGTGTAAGGTCAGGGGGCACTGCATATAATAGAACTGGTTGTCTGTTGCACACCCGGCCGCCTGCATGGGGCTCCCAGGTCCTGCTGGTGCACAGGGACCCATGGCAGATTCATGAGGGTACCTGAAGGTGAGCACTGCAGCCAACCCCCCCCCAAACCCGGCCTTAGCTTCTGTGCCCCTTCCTCTGGCCCTCTGCAGTCTTTAGCTAATAAGAAAGGCACACCTAATAATAATAATAATAATAATAATAATAATAATAATAATAATAAATTAATAATAAATTTTTTATTTATACCCCGCCCTCCCCAGTCAGAACCGGGCTCAGGGCGGCTCACACCAATAAAATTACAATAAAACATAAAAAGCAATTAATTAAAATACAGTATTAAAATTTGAAATGCAGCCTCATTTTGAGTAGTCAAATCCAAGCCATGAGGAAGGAAAAACGCAGGGGTCAGACTAAGTCCAACCCAAAGGCCAGGCGGAACAGCTCTGTCTTGCAGGCCCTGCGGAAAGGTGACAAATCCCGCAGGGCCCTGGTCTCCTGTGAAAGAGCGTTCCACCAAGTTGGGGCCAATACTGAAAAGACCCTGGCCCTAGTTGAGGCCAATCTAGCCACCTTATGGCTCGGGATCTCCAGAAGATTGTTGTTTGTGGACCTTAAGGTCCTCCGCGGGGCATACCAGGAGAGGCGGTCCCGTAGGTACGAGGGTCCCAAGTCGCAAGGCTGTTGTAAGTTTGCTATGCACAAAGCGCTTTGAAACGGGGGGGGAGCTATATCTGTAGCAAGAAGTGATGATGACGATGACAAGATTTGGGGTGGGGGGGACGCAGCACACAGTTTGCCTTGGTGTCGAAGCTATATCTATACTGCTGGGTTACTCACAATTTGAGGTTGGCTGTTCAGGGACCTTTATGTTTGTGTCCTCTCTAGAGTGCATTCTTAGTGTGAGCTCATTCTCATCCATGTAATAATAACATTAGTATTTGTAAGAGATTAAACACTGAATGGACGGAACAGAGAGAAAACACTTGGAATGGCGCCCTCGTACTGAGGGCATGAGGAGCTTCAGTTAGCCTCTGGCATGGGTCTCCTCCTGGAGAAGAGAAGGGGTCCATATGTCTTGCTAACCTGAGAGCTGCATAGGACGTCCTCCTCTGTCAAAGGAGGACTTTGGATATGTAGCTCTGAGTGTAGAGATCTTTGTTTTGAAGCTGTGTGGGGTTTACTCATGAGTGTAGGGAAGAATAGGGAAAGTAAAGAAAGACAAAGACGAGCTTTTGACCAGCAAGAAGCCCTGAGAGAGAAAGAAATGAGAATGAATCTCCCTCTCCCTGCAGGCTATTTTTATTATAATCAAGGTGGCAACCCAAAATTCAAACGCTCCAATAAAATCCTAGTACAGTGAATAATTAACAAAGACTATCCTGAAATCCTAGGGACCCAGGTGGCGCTGTGAGTTAAACCACAGAGTCTAGGGCTTGCTGATCAGAAGGTCGGCAGTTCAAATCCCTGCAACGGGGTGAGCTCCCATTGCTCGGTCCCAGCTCCTGCCAACCTAGCAGTTCAAAAGCACATCAAAGTGCAAGTAGATAAATAGGAACCGCTATAGCGGGAAGGTAAACGGCGTTTCCGTGCGCTGCTCTGGTTCGCCAGAAGCAGCTTTGTCATGCTGGCCACATGACCTGGAAGCTGTCTGCGGACAAACGCCGGCTCCCTCGGCCTATAGAGCGAGATGAGCGCCGCAACCCCAGAGTCGGACCCGACTGGACCTGATGGTCAGGAGCCCCTTTACCTTTATCCTGAAACCCTAACCGCCTCCCAACATCTCCCTTATCAACACTACAAATCATTTTCCATGCATACATGTAAACAGGAAAGAAGAGCAATAGGGATTCCAGGTTTTACCACCTCCAGGATCTCCTTCAAAGGATGTTCACAAAAGGAGAAATGCAAAATGCCTCTTATCACCAAATGTTTAGACCAATGGTTTGTGCCTGCTCAACCCAAATGGTTGTGCTTGCCTGAAACCATCTCAGGTTGAAACGTGATTTTCCAAGTCATGTATAGAGAAATGGAGACTTAAGCTTCCTGTGGACTTTATATCGCAAATCATACATTCTATAATCCAGGTGGAAAAAGTCTGACATATTGAACGACGAAATTCAAGTCATCCTCTTCAACCACACACATGATCATAAATCTATGATTTCTTTCAATAAATCCCTGGGATGCTACTGCTACAAAGCTGCTTTTCGATCGCTCAAATCCAGTGTTAGAAACTCAGATATATAAGCTAATTGCCAAATGGCACCTTTAACCTACCGTGTTTCTCCTAAAATAAGCCATACCCCGAAAATAAGCCATACCCCGAAAATAAGCCATAGTGATAGGCAGTTTAACCTTGTAGGTTAAACTGTACCATACTTAAAAAAAAAATAAGACATCCCCTGAAAATAAGCCACTGTGTGTTTTTTTGAGGAAAAATAAATATAAGACAGTGTCTTATTTTTGGAGAAACACGGTAGGTTATGGTCACCACAACAGAATGTCTAGGTGGCATTTTTGGAGTGGATTTATTAATAATATTATTCATTTCATTTCATCTTTATATTTCAAATAAGAAATCTCAAGTGGTTTGCAACACATTAAAACATTAATTATTTAATGTGTTGCAAACCGCTTTGAGATTTTTTTCTTTGAAATATAAAGATGAAATGAATAATAATAATAATAATAATAATAATAATAATAATAATAAATCCTCTCCAAAAAAAGGCACCTAGACATTCTGTTGTGGTGTGTGTTGCTTCCTTTCCTTTCATTCAGCTGCATTGGGTGTTCTTGGGGTTTTTTAGTACTGTATAATAATAATAATTTATTATTTATACCCCGCCCATCTGGCTGGGTTTCCCCAGCCACTCTGGGCGGCTTCCAACCGAATATTAAAAACAATACAGCATCAAACATTAAAAACTTCCCTAAACAGGGCCGCCTTCAGTTGTCTTCTAAAAGGAAAATAGTTGCTTAATAATAATAATAATTTATTATTTATATTCTATGAGGTGGAGGAAAAACTCTTTATCTACTTTTGCCACCCTGTGCATAATTCCTCTATCATCCCACCCTCTCTCTTTGACTCACCTATTTCCCCCCCTAAACTAAAAGGCTTCCTCGTACTTGGGACTGTCCTTTGCCGAAACCAAAAGGGCTGAGGAAGAAGTGGGTGGAAACTTGAAGGGGGAGATGTTCCCCGTGGCTTGACACCTCACCTCACCAGACGTCTTGGCTTCTCTGTCCTTTGTGCAGGTGCAGAGACATGGCTGCTTTCAGGGGCCCTGTAGACAGCTGCCTGGCCGCTTGCGCCACCACTGCTTCTTCCTCTGTTCCCTCGTGCGATGAGTGTGCGGCCGCAACTGTGATGTACTCCCCAGAGTGCAAGGCGGAGGTGACTCCCTCGCACAATGGCAACCACACCTTCAGCTACACGCTGGAGGACCACACCAAGCAAGCCTTCAGCATCATGAACCAGCTGCGCTTGAGCCAGCAGCTCTGCGACGTCACCTTGCGGGTCAAGTACAAGAACATGCCCCCGGCCGACTTCCAGGCCCACAAGGTAGTGCTGGCCTCCTCCAGCCCCGTCTTCAAGGCCATGTTCACCATGGGACTACGGGAGCAGGGCATGGAGATTGTGCCCATCGAGGGCGTCCACCCCAAAGTGATGGAGAGGCTCATCGAGTTTGCCTACACGGCCTCCATCTCGGTGGGCGAGAAGTGCGTCCTGCACGTCATGAATGGGGCCGTCATGTACCAGATTGACAGCGTGGTCAAGGCCTGCTGCACCTTCCTGGCCCAGCAGCTGGACCCCAGCAACGCCATTGGCATCGCCAACTTCGCCGAGCAGATTGGCTGTACCGAGCTGCACCAGCGGGCACGGGAGTACATCTACATGAATTTTGGGGAGGTGAGTGCCCGGGCAGAGGCAGGGGCAGGCCTTTTCAGCATCAGGGTGGAATGCTCTAGGTGTGGGGGAATGTTTGGTTGCACGAGAGAATAATAATTAATAATAATTTATTATTTATACCCCGCCCATCTGCCCGGGTCTCCCCAGCCACTCTGGGCGGCTTCCAACAGAAAAATAAAACACAGTAATCTATTAAACATTAAAAGCCTCCCTGAACAGGGCTGCCTTCAGATGTCTTCTAAAAGTCTGGTAGTTGTTTTCCTTTTTGACATCTGTTGGGAGGGCGTTCCACAGGGCAGGTGCCACCACCAAGAAGGCCCTCTGCCTAGTTCCCTGCAACTTGGCTTCTCGCAACGAGGGAACCGCCAGAAGGCCCTCGGTGCTGGACCTCAGTGTCCGGGCAGAATGATGGAGGCGGAGACGCTCCTTCAGGTATACTGGACCAAGGCCATTTAGGGCTTTAAAGGTCAGCGCCAACACTTTGAATTGTGCTCGGAAACGTACTGGGAGAACTGCTGCTGTTCCAGGAGGAGTATGAATTGGGCTGCCTTTTGTCATGTATTCTGGTACTCCTCTTCATGGAGGAACACTCCCCACCTCCTTGAAATTCTCCAAGCAGTGCTTCCAAGCTGTCATATTCTGCCTCTGCAACCACAAGGGAGTCTCCTTCTCAGACTCCTTAAACTCGTGAGAAGCTGAATTCTGTCGCCACCCCTGCATTCTGCCCGTTTTCCAAACTTGGTGTGGAAATGTGGGGCTGCAACATGTTCTTGTTTGTGACAACAGGGTATCGTAACTGAGAAGCCAAAGCCTGGCTCAACAGGAAAGGGAAGTAAGGAGAAATAGTTATGTAGGTTGAGAACACTTAAGTGACGGCAGGAACAAGCTTATCCCTCCCCAAAACTTGGGGCGTGCAGGCAAGCCATTTCTTAAATGACTTTCTAACACCATTGCTTCTGAACCTGGTGCCATTGCCTCATGCAAGTGCTTTAGTCTTAACCAGATATGTAGATCCTCCTCCACCGGTTCTAAAATTTGTCTTCTTTTTGCAAGAAGATGTCGGCTCCTATGGGAAGTTCTGTGAACACTGACGCTCTACAGGGATTTGCCTAAAGCGGCAATGGTTTAAAAGTTTACAGAGGAGAAAGGAACATTGGCAGTTGCCTTGTACTGATTCCAACCATTCATTTATTTTGCTCAGCATTGTCTGCCTGGACTGGCCACAGTTCTCCAGGGTTTCAGACAGAATCTTCTCCTGTCTCTCCCCATAGATTCCAGGGACCTTCTGGGTGCAAAGCAGCCCAGTGCTTCTTTCCCTAGAAGGAGTCAAGCTCTACCCTCAATGGGGGTCCCCCAACACGCTGGCTCCTCCTGGCCTTTGCATGTTGGGCACAAAGGTCTCGTGGCTGCTTCCATGTATGTGCCTTCCAGTGGATGCATTTCAAAGCCTCTGCAGGATGTGGAAGTCTGCCTTATCAGGATTCCCTATTTTGCCAAGACTTCTGCACATATTCAGCAGAATGTGCTCAGAGGTCCCCTTTGCACTCAACACACATAGGTTTGAGAGGAGCTCCTGCCCCTCTGCATAAGTCTTAACAAGTTCCGGCAAATGCCTGGGGAGAGCTCATGAGGGTAAGAATTTGGTAGGTTCTCTTTGAGTAAGAAATAAATGTTAAATATTTAAGAACATTTAAAGAATATAAGGACTAGTGTAGATGTGATGAAGATGGAGCACCTCTGTGCTTATGATAGCCCAAAAGTGTGTTGTTAAATAGGTGTAAGCATTTATGCTACTATTTCCAGCATATGCATTTCCACCATGAGGCCTGAGTTGATAGAAACCACCTTCCAACAGCCCAACTTTTAACCCTTCTAACATATGCAAGGACTGGGGAGTTAAAATCTTTGTTGCTGACTTAAGCTGCCACCCAGGAAATGTGGGTCCTTGGTTTCTTATGTCTGGGATCAAATATTATAAATTTCCCTCACACCTGAAAGGTGAAAGAAGTACTTGATTAAATACCAAATACTGTACAGTAAAAGAAGTGCCATGTCAGAGATGGGCTGGTTTCTCAGATGTAAACAATCCAAGAAAATATGCCAAAAGTCTCTGTACATTTTTCAGATTCTGCTTATGGTCCCCCTGGTCCCTGGTTTTGGAAGGTGAATTCGCACCAAATTTAAAAAGTTGGGGGAGTATTACTCCTTGCAGGCTGAATCTAATTTACTCCTCGGCATTGATCTGATGTGCTTGGGAGCAGCCCCCCTGCCCCATAAGTTATGCTGGCAAACATGCTGATGAGCCCATTGCCATTGTGGTGACTCGGCTCAAGCAGTGATATAGCAAAGACGGCAACAGCTTCACCATTGCCTTCCATGAGTTATCTCAGGCGGATGGCACAGCAAAGTGGTAGGATCAGTAATGGTAGGATCTGCTCCTTCACCTCCTAGGAATGCACTTGCAGTCCTTTTAGCAACTCCAGTATCTAAAGGCCTTGGAATAAAGGCTAGTTCCATAAAACCACCGCCAGCAGCTTTGTAACATAATCTCTCATGCAGCCCCTCACTCATCTGAGAGCTCTCAGAAATCTCATGCCCCACCACTCCATCTCAGAACTCTCTTATTTGGCCAGGGGGTGGAGAGGAGAGAGAGAAGGGTGCTCTAAACTTGGTCTTCTCCTGCACCACTCCTTGTGGTCTCACTGTAGCACCAGAAGACACTTTGCCCCCCCTTGCAGAGCGGTCAAGGAAAGCATTGTATGTTGAAGGGCTGTAGCTTCTCCTGCAGAATTGTGCTGTCATGTCCTGGGTCTCTCTCTGTTGGATTTTTTTGAATAGTCAAGTTACTTTAGAGCCGGTCTAATGTAAATACTGTCTGTTTAAGAGAAACAGGTGCTGGTGTTTCTGTTAATTGCTCACAGGCGTGGGCTCTGCTTCTTGTATATAAGGCTCTGCCAGAAAGCCTTCTGCATCTCTTAGTTAGATGTTTCAGTTTGATTCATCTCTTAGTAGATCACTCTCTCAGTTGTTCTCAGTTTAAGAGATTCCTTAGTTGAATCTTAGTATGAGAGTTGCTTAGTTATAATGCTAGTTTGCTGTTAATTCTTGGGTAGTTTTGTGGGAGTTTTGGAAAGTGGGTAGATAACATTGCTAAGAGAGAAAGCATTTATCTTTAGTTTAAAGTCTCTTTAGAGTCAGTTTGCTTTTCAGTTAAAGAAACCCAACCGTTTGTATTTTCATCTGCATACTTTTACAAGTGTGCAGCTAGTAAGGGGTTTCATATAAGGGAGATAATTCCCTACACTCTTGGTGGTGTTTTCTTAGCCAGGTCAACTTCTGACTGCGTATACTCTGCGTGAAGCGTACTTTAAAGGGCCGCTGGAAACTGGGATATATGATTTAGGTTAAGCAAGTTTCAATACCCAGTTTTCTCCAATATTATTCTTATTATATATATTATTCTCCAATACTCTCCCCCCCCCACTGCAGGTTTCCAAGCAGGATGAATTCTTCAACCTCTCACATTGCCAGCTGGTGACGCTGATCAGCAGGGACGAGCTGAATGTGCGTTGCGAGTCGGAAGTCTTCCACGCCTGCATCAACTGGGTGAAGTACGACTGCGAGAGCAGGCGGCTCTACGTCCAGGCACTGCTCAAGGCCGTGCGCTGCCACTCGCTCACCCCTCACTTCCTCCAGATGCAGCTGCAGAAGTGCGAGATCCTCAAGTCGGACTCGCGCTGCAAGGACTACCTGGCCAAGATCTTTCAGGACCTCACCCTCCACAAGCCCACCAAGGATGTGCCTTGCCGTGCGCCCAAGGTGGGGCAGCTCATCTACACAGCGGGGGGCTACTACCACCGGTCCCTCAGTTACCTGGAGGCCTACAACCCTTGCGACGGCTCCTGGATTCGGCTGGCTGACCTGGAGGTGCCCCGCAGCGGCCTGGCCAGCTGCGTGGTGAGCGGACTCTTCTACGCGGTGGGCGGGAGGAACAACTCCCACGACGGCAACATGGACTCGAGCGCCATTGACTGCTATAACCCCATGACGAACCAGTGGTCTCCTTGCACTCCTATGAGCGTGGCACGTAACCGGATTGGTGTGGGGGTGATTGACGGCATGATCTACGCAGTGGGCGGCTCTTTCGGGAGCAACCATCACAACAGCGTGGAGAGGTAAGAGCTGGGTGCGAAACAGGACCCTGCAAGAGTACTTTGCTCCAGAGCAGCAAATCCAAGGCTGCAGGGGAACAATCACGGTTGGGTGTGTGTGTGTGTGTGTGTGTGTGTGTGTGTGTGTGTGTGTGTGTGTGTGTTCCTGCTTCTTCCTTTGCAGCTGCGACTTTACCTTTGGTGCTCTTTAAATTGGGCACCTTCTCTCCCCCCCCCCCCCCGGCGCTTTTGGAAAGGGAAAGATACACTGGGGAGGACTGGGGAGGAGCTGAAAGGGAGAGAAGATTGCAGGAATGGGAAGGCAGTCAGTTCAGACCTCTGGCAAGAGTGATCTGCCCCTCCTTGGGCAGCCTGGTGGGGAGAGGGGGGGGGAAAGGGAAGGTGATGTCGAAAAGAAAGGACCCACCTTTCGCGCAGGCCCTGCTTACACCTGGTTTTGGCCCCACCCACCACTGCCATGTGGCTCCCTATCCTTTAAGGAAATATAGCCATGGGCATAGCCAGCAGAGGGCAGGTGCCCCCCCCCCAGATCAAGTAAAACAATAGAAATGCTTAACTGACCAATCACGCTGGTTCTGCCCCCCAACCAATTCCTGCCTCCCCCTAACAAAAATCCTGGCTGATAATAATGATGGAGTTACTTTAGTGGTGGCTGAGTTTTTGTGCTCGGTTTATGCAGAGAGATTCGGCCACTGTGGAGAGACCAGGGGATGCTAATTGAAAATTGATATATTGTTCTAAAATATTAATTCAATTAATATGTATTTTATTTCATGAAGTTTATAATGTGAATGTTTTATTCATAATTTTGTTCTGAAGCTTCTGAACTTGTCATGCCTAATAAAGGTTATTGATTTGAAAATCCTGGCTATGCCCATGAATATGACCCAGGCAGGAAAGGGGGCTGAGTCTAGGGAGGGATGGCCAACTCTGTGGCCCTTCATACATTGCTGGACTTCCAACTCCCATCCAGTAGTGGCCAATGGTCACGGATGAGGGGGATTGTAGTCCATCAATGTCTGGACGTACGAAGGTCCCCCATCCCTAGTCTGGGGCATCTGCCCTTCTGGCATGACCCTGTGGGACTCTGCCCTGCACAGGTACTGGGTGGGTGGGTGGCAAGGGCCCGTGGGTTTTCATGAGGCTGCTGTCTGTGCCAACTCAAAGCATGCACAACTCAAAGCTGATGGCAAGTTGATGACCTCATTGCAAAGGCAACAGGGTTGCCTGGGTGCTCTTTTTCTCCCAGGTGCCTGCAAGTGAAGAAAATTCAAGAGGAAGGTTATTTTGAGGGGGGGGGGAGAGGAAGTGGCTTGGCTTCAGAATTGCTGATAACTGAAAGAACCGCAAAGGAAGCCCCGGCACTCTGCCCTGACCTGGAAGAAAGTACCTGCAAACCTGCTTCCCTCAATCTGAGGTGTCGGGGAACCGACATAAGATACCCAAGAGTGAGGAAATAGCAGCCGTTTTGATTGTCCTATTTCAGACAGAATGGAGGTCAGAGGACAGTAAGCAGGGCTACAGGTGGTTCCCCTCTGAGTCGGGAGCAAAAAATCAGTTGTTTTCTGTCGCTCTTTCTGCACCATTTCTCACCATGGCCCATGATCCTTGCTTTTTCAAAAAAGGAAAAAACAGAGAGGATGCACTCTAAAACCCAAGTTTTAAGCATGGGTGCCAGATATACAGAGTGGCACCCATGACTTTTAAAGTAGGACTTTGCAACTTTTCAGAGGGAGGGGTGGCAGTGTGTGGAATGCAGGTTCAGACTGTTTAGACACCCCTGAAAAAGGAGGTGGGGGCAGAGCTGGTGCCAGCAGAGAGGTCTCTGGCGAATTGTCCAGGAACAGACATTTGCCTTTCAGTTATTTCCTTGCTACTTTGAAACCAGGAGGGTTTTGATCATCTCTTCAAATGGAAGTCAGATATCTAGTTCTGTGGTCACTGTTAACAATCTTCCCTTGAGTTTTGGGGAGACCTTTTGGCTACACAGGGGCTCTGCTCACCTGCTGTTGTGACTGTGACCTTTTGGAGAAGGTCCTAGGAACAAGATGGTGGTGGCAGCTGCTTATTTGAAGCTGAACAGGTGTGAAATGCAGTCTTTCCTGGCGAGCAGCTAGTTTTATGGAGTGGTCGCTTTGTGGAAGGGCTGGAGCAGGCATCTCCAAACTTCAGCCCTCCAGATGTTTTGGTCTACAATTCCCATCTTCCCCAACCACTGGTCCTGTTAGCTAGGGATCATGGGAGTTGTAGGCCAAGATATCTGGAGGGCTGCAGTTTGGGGATGCCTGGGCTGGAGCAATGGTGGGCCCAGGACCTTGTGCCCCAACATGGACTGCAAGCATGTCCTGTCTTTTGCAGCTGCCCCTCCCTCCTGCAAGCTCCTCTAGGTGCAGGAGCCAAGATTTGGTGCCCTCCTCCCTGCAATTGCTTATCTCTGTGCTAGCCTGAGCCCCTTGGTTATGCTCTAAGGCGTCTCCTCCCCTCTCTTCCTCCAGGTACGAGCCAGAGCGGGATGAGTGGCAGTTAGTGGCGCCCATGCTCACCCGTCGCATTGGTGTCGGGGTGGCTGTGCTGAACCGTCTCCTGTACGCGGTGGGGGGCTTCGATGGCAATTGCCGCCACAGTTCAGTGGAGTGCTACTACCCTGAGCGGGACACGTGGGAGATGATTGCCCCAATGAAAACCATCCGAAGTGGAGCAGGTAAGTGTGGGGATGGAAAGGAATTGGGTTCCTGTTTCCCAGAACCTTCACCAAGGCTGTCTTTTCTCTGCTGGTTGCGCCGAGATTAGAGGTGCGCCCCCTTCGCTCTCATCTGGCCATATGTGCTGCCTGGGTCGAGGGATCAGACTTGGTTTTACTCTCTGAATTTCCCAACTGCTCTTGTTCTGAATGGGCATCCTAGATTGACAATGGAAGATAGTAGTAGTAGTAATAATAATAATAATAATAATAATATAGGCCACCCATCTAACTGAATTGTCCCAGCCGCTCTGGGCAGCTCCCAACAAAATATTAAAACAAAATCAAACATAAAAAACTTCCCTCTGCAGGGCTGCCTTCAGATGTCTTTGAAAAAGTGTCCAGTTCTTTATCTCCTTGACATCTGATGGGAGGGAGTTCCACAGGGAGGGCGCCATTACCGAGAAGGCCCTGTGCCCAGTTCCCTATAGCCTCGCTTCTCGCAGCGAGGGGACCGCCACAAGGCCCTCGCTGGACCTGTTTCTGGGCTGAGCGATGGGGGTGGAGACGCTCCATCCAGTATACAGGGCTGAGGCCATTTAGGGCTTTCAAGGTCAGCACCAACACTTTGAATTGTGTGCTCGGAAATGTACTGGGAGCCAGTGTAGGTCCTTTAGGATATATGGTCCTGGCAGGAGTTCCCAGTGATGAGCTAAAGCTCGGGTGGAGAAACCTGTGGCCTGCCAGATGATGCTGGACTCCAGCTCCCATCCTTGCTCATGGGCCAGCCCTCCTGGTGCAGAGCCCTGTGCAATAGTAATGCAGCCGTCTCCTACTGGCAATAGGTCAGCGAGGTCTTGGTCACCTTATTGCTGATTGCCATGCAAAAATGGGTGGGGGGTACTCTGGGAAACAGTGTCTTATGCTTCGTTAGGTAGGCCCAAAAGACTTCACACGTACTGCTTGAAATGAGACCCTGCGTAAATATCTGTGGGGCCTCCGAATACGGTGGGATGAGTCGGGGCCAGGCTAGTCTGTCTTAACATGGCTGCTTCCTCCCACAGGGGTTTGTGCGCTCAATAACTGCATTTATGCCATGGGGGGCTTTGATGGCACACTACAACTCAACAGCGTGGAGCGTTACGATGTGGAGGCAGGCACCTGGTCTTTTGCAGCACCCATGAGCCATCGCCGGAGTGCGCTAGGGGTCACTGTGCACCAGGGCAAGATCTATGTCTTGGGTAAGCTTGGCCAGGGTAGCTCTCTGCTGGGAGGGAGGTGGCAGAAGGACAAATAGCTGCGGAGGGCATGGTTGGCATAGCTTTTTTGCCCCCACCCCCCTTAGCATATTTATACTTTTAGAAGAGAATATGATCATGTGTATGGTGGATACACACTGGGGGGAATTCAGTGTAGGGCTAAGCAGATTGCTCCATCAGCTTGTGTGATGAAACCATCTCCCCTATGCTGTTCCCAGGGTTCTCCCAAGCCAATATGGGGGTGTCACAGCTATTGCGCTAACACAAGTCTACTGGCGCTGTGGTATAAACCACTGAGCCTCTTGGGCTTGCCGATCGGAAGGTTAGCAGTTCAAATCCCCACGACGGGGTGAGCTCCTGTTGCTCTGTCCCAGCTCCTGCCAACCCAGCAATTCGAAAGCACACCAGTGCAAGTAGATAAACAGGTACCGCTGTGGTGGGAAGGTAAACGGCGTTTTCGTGCACTCTGGCTTCCATCACAGTGTCCCATTGCGCCAGAAGCGGTTTAGTCATGCTGTCCACATGACTCGGAAAGCTGTCTGTGGACAAACGCCAGCTCACTAGGCCTGAAAGCAAGATGGGCACCACAACCCCATAGTCGCCTTTGACTTAACTGTCCAGGGGTCGTTTAACTTTTTACCTAGGCACAGGCATGGTGGGAGCAATTAGTTGGACATGGTCGCTTGATTCTCGTGTGTGTTAATTGCTGGCTTTCTCCCCATGCAGGTGGCTATGATGGTCACACCTTCCTGGATAGTGTTGAATGTTATGATCCCACCACTGATACTTGGACCGAGGTGACCCACATGACATCAGGCCGGAGTGGGGTGGGGGTGGCTGTCACCATGGAGCCATGCCGCAAACAGGGCGATGAGAACTGCCATTGCTAAGAGAGAGAGTGCAGAGTTCCCTTTCAAATGGAGGAAAGAAAACAAATGGGAGAAGATTCAGTATTAAGACATGCCTAGTGCTAAGTTCTGTTCTGCCAGGACCAAGGAAAAGTGCCAAGGATGAGCAAAACTTCAAAACTGAATTTGAACTACCTATGAGGGGCAGTGACTGCGAAGAACTGTCCCTGCTCTGTGCTTTTATCAGAGTAGTGTATCTGGTGATTTACAATTGACCCTGCCTCATTCTAGTATTGGGAATCGTCTTAAAAAGGAACCTGCCTATGAGAATTGCAGAAGAGAGCTTGATGCTCACACAGTGCCCTTCTTTCCAGATCTCTGGCAAGGAATAGTCTAATTATTGGGGGTGGGGGGTCTCCTTTGCATGGAACAGTTGGGAATATCTTGTAAATAGAGCATTCCTGCCCATTTGAAATGTTTATTGAACAGACAGTTTGACATCAAATTCAAGTCGGGATTTTTCTAAAGTTCTCTCTCTGCCTATTCAAACTGGTAATTTTTGACAGACCGCTTCAAAAGGAGGAAAGCCGGGCAGACTGTTTGCTCTTGTGTGGCTGATAGATCTGCAAGGTAAGTGAACATAGAACAGGACCTAAAGAGACTTCAGGTGGGCCCTGGCTACTTTTGAATTATTACCACCCCATGAGACGTGCTTGTCCAGGGTGCTTCCTGTATTGATTGGTTTTGTTTTTGTTTTTACCATCAAACTTACTGGCTTGAAATGAACTGGTTTTTAAATTACACTTCTCACACAAATAAAGCAACTTTTTGCGATTAGTACAAAAGTTTATTCTTGCTCTCTATTTACAGCTCTGACAAAAGTTACAACAGGGAAAGAAACACCGGTTGCCTATAATACACTGTACATTCATGTCAAGGGTCATCTCCTTCACCAGGCGGTGCTCACAAGGTTCCACAGATAGTCGCAGATGAAGCTGCGGGAGTGTTGGCTGCTGTCAAGATTGATAGGCTGAGCAATGTCTGGCCCGTAATGAACTGAAGGCAAAAAGGGTTAAGGAAAAACCATTATGTCTCCCCCTCCCCGCAAGGAACCCCTATTTGCCTGCAGTGGAAGGATACTTCCTTTGACTATTGTTGGCTCACAGGAGAAGTCCCAGTCAATACAGCACATCTGGTAATAAAGATGCACAATATACCTGTAAGAAAAAATTGAACATATAAAGCTTCCCAGATCAGATCATTGCCCACTCTGGCACTTGTAGCTGAGATCCATTATATATACTACAGCCCCTTGAATATAAAAATCCTACCTGTGTGATCTCAATGCTACTTATGTACAATACTGTACTACTAATAGTAGCGCTTTCAAGTGTTCAAAGCACTTCATAAGCCTAAGCTGGTTGTCATCCTTAGAACACTGTAAGGTAAGTCACTAATTACTCAGTTTCCAGTAGTGGAGGGGGCAGAGGCCAAGATACAATGTGGGCTATAATGCCTAATAAAGGTTTGGTGAAGTAAATAAGCACGTCCCTTAGGGTGGGGGGGAAATATCCCAATTGCACCCACTGGACATTAAAAAGTGAATAGTTTTATCCGAGCTTATTACCCAAAATCCTCAGGGTTCTGAGGTAACAAAACCGGGTTCTGGTTTACATAGAACTCTTAAACCAGTTCAGTGTCACAGGACAACGAAGAAGCCACGAAGGGACAAAGAGAATACACGCAGGCTTATGCCTCATTCCCAGTCCAATAAACCATAGTTGCATTAGACCGGAGATCAAAATGTCTGAATTGAGCCACTGTCTATACCTGGACCTGGGATACGATGCTAGGCCAACACTTCTGTACAGACCATTCACAATCACTCCATCTCATGATACAAGCAGGAATCTTCTTGTACTTAAAAATGTTATTGAAACTGCAGCTGGCAGAATTCTGCCTCTAACTCACTGGAAAAAGAAGCAGAGGTCCTTGTCACTGGCTTGGGCAGCTTTTAAGAAACATAAAGGGTAAGTGACACAATAATCTACCTTTTCCCTAACCAATTCACAAGACACGGCTTAAATAAAAGGAGCAGAGGGAGGTCTCTACTTACATAGCCGATTTGGAGACAATGGCGTCGTTCTCTGCACTCTTCTCTTTCTGCCTGATTTCTTCTTTCAAAGCCTCCAGTTCTTTTCTTAAATCGGTATGATGTGAGTTAAGGAATAATAACTATGATGCATTCCCCAAACCCAACAGGGGCTATTGATTTCAGCAAGGGCAAATTACTCTGAAATAGTTATTTGTCCTCTGAAGAAGGGCAACGAGGTACCATGAAACTTCCTGATCTACTTGACTGCCTGTACAAAAGAGCAGACTAGAAATATAACACAATGCAATGAAGCAAAAGGGTCTTTCCTTCACATGGTGGACAGCTGAGCTGGATAAGCCTCTCTCCATCTCAACTTAGAAGAGGGAACAATTAGGAATACTGGGGATTGGGAACCTATGGTTCTTCAGATGTTGTTGGGCTACAACAACCATCATCCCTAACTTGGTTATGGTGGCTGGGGATGATGGGAGTCCAATAACACATGGAAGACCTCAGGTCTCCCAATCCAAGGCTGAGGTGCCTTCAGCAAAGTGTCTCTTGACTTGATTTTGTTCATCCCAAAATATATAAGCGTGTACAGAGGAAAGGAAAAGCTGAGGGTAGTTAAGATGCACACTCGACTTTAAGAAATCTGATTTCAAAAAGCGAGACTCCTGAGTAAATAAAGAGTTGCTTCATCAAGCCCAATGGTGTCTACAGTGGTACCTCGGTTTAAGTACACAATTGGTTCCGGAAGTCTGTACTTAAACTGAAAGTACTCAAACCGAAGCGTACTTAAACCGAGGTATGACTGTACTTTGAGAAGCAGTGTCTCCCTGAGATCTCAAGGGCAGGTCTTCCTAAGCCCCAGTATTGAAGGTCCTTTTCGTGAGGTTGCCAGGGATTGAGCGTGGGACTTTCTATATTCAAAGTAGGTATTCCTTCCCATAAGAAGGGTTGGGGAAAAGGTAAAGTGCAGTCAGTCAAAACAACAGCTGTTATCCCTGCTTGGTGAAATCAACAGTTCTGGGAAAGACACAGTGAATAACTCACCAGAAATTAGCAAGGACATGCAACTTAAAAATAGAGCTGTAAACCAGTCCAGACAAATCACCAAGTTAAATCCACTCAGTTGGCTAAACACGAGTAGGCATGCCCTGCCTTGCTGAACCAGGGTGGAATATACACCTTCACTTAGAAAAGTTACCAAACCTTGGCTGGTCTGTAGTATGCTATAGAAGGGGAGAAATGTTTGAGGTATTGACCTCCCACCAGGGGATGTTTCGATTTGGCACCAGATGCAGACGGGGAAGGATATTTGGTGCTGGACCTCAATTCAGCAGCCTTCTCATTTGCCTGGAGCAATTGGTCTTCAATTTTCTGCAGCTTTTGGAGGTTTGCATTCAGCTGCTGTTCACTGTCGCAAAGTTTTTGGGCCGCTTTCTCCTCTGCAGTCATGAGATCTGTCATAAGGAAAGGATAGGGTATCAACATTATAAAAGCGCCCACTTCAGTTCTCCTGTTGATATTTAGGTAGCAGTACAAAGCAACCTTCTTCCAGAAAACTTTTGGGCTCATCTGTTCTTTTATGACAGCTGCTTTTAACAGATTTCTACTGTCAGGAATGTACTACTTTTGACTTGATTTTGTATTAAATTGCGTGTGAGACAAACAGACATATAATTGCACATATATTTGCTACCTATCGTATTTTTAACAAAATGCAGCCTATAAATGTTTATCAGCAAACAAACATTATTATTACTAATGACTAGCACATCTCCTTTAAATCCAATACCTCTTCACTTTGGGTTTACAGTTGAGAGACTTGCACTGCTTCTGCAAAGACCCACTGGAATCAAACAGCCCCACTGAGAATCCATGAACATGCGGATATATTTTTTAAAGAAGACCCTCCAGATCCTTTCCAACTCTACGATTCTACAGGTGAAACTCGGAAAATTAGAGTATCGCCGAAAAGTGATTTATTTCAGTAATGCAACATTATTTTTTCTTTTTCTTTTAATTTTTACAAATGCTTTCTTTTGGAAATTCCACAGTAATAAAACAAATAGTTACAATAATACAAAAATAAACATCGCTATTACATTTCATTACATCCCATTTATAATTGACCTGCCTAACGACAAATAATTACAACAAATAAAGGCTTGACATATGCCTATTGTCTTTGTCCATGGAGTTTTCTTGGCAGGGATACTGGAGTGGCTTGCCAGTTCCTTCTCCAGGTGGATCACGTTTAGTCAAAACTCTCCACTATGACCTGTCCATCTTGGGTGGTCCTGCATGGCATAGCTCATAGCTTCTCTGAGTTATTCAAGCCCCGTGGACTGCAAGAAGATCAAACCTATCCATCCTGAAGGAAATCAGCCCTGAGTGCTCACTGGAAGGACAGATCGTGAAGCTGAGGCTCCAATACTTTGGCCACCTCATGAGAAGAGAAGACTCCCTGGAAAAGACCCTGATGTTGGGAAAGATTGAGGGCACTAGGAGAAGGGGACGACAGAGGACGAGATGGTTGGACAGTGTTCTCGAAGCTACCAACATGAGTTTGACCAAACTGCGGGAGGCAGTGGAAGATAGGAGTGCCTGGCGTGCTATGGTCCATGGGGTCACGAAGAGTCTGACACGACTAAACAACTAAACAACAACAACAACAACAAAGGCTTGACATATCTTGCTTTGCATGTCATGCATCTATCTCATATATTGGTTTCACCTTTTAAGTTGCGTTACTGAAATAAATGCACTTTTCGACGATATTCTAATTTTCCGAGTTTCACCTGTATGCCTTAACAAAAAGATCAGTTGGTGAGGTTTGGGAATAACTACTATTCTTGAATGTTTCCAAGTTGTGGGAAGTGAGTTACCAGCTAAAATATTGTGGCCATTTGTGGAACTGTTTGTTCCTTAGATGCTTTGTAAAAGGATGCGGAGAATCCATCAGGGCCAGAGATTTTCCCACCTTCAAGTTTTTAATTACTTCCTTCATCTCCTCTTTTGATATTTCCTTTTTCATATATTTGCTGTCCTCCTTTGGTATAGGTGTCTTAAAAATCTTCATTTCTTTTAGAGGGGAGAGGTGAAGGAGTACAGAGGAGAAACACTTTCTAAATTCTGCAGATATTAATTTTGCTATGACTTATTTATTTGTGTAATGGCCTAAGCCATTACAAAAAGCAAGATACATAGGACAAAATACAGCTAAAATACAGCTAAAATAATTACTAAAACCAGGCATTCTATCATATAAGAGTTTGCTCCCATGAATAATGTTACTTATCATCCCCTCAAACCTTTCTCCTTAAAATTACCACTCTAAGGCAAAACAAGCAATTTTTTTTCTAGAAGTGTAGGAGGACTTGGCCCCTAATAAAAAGTTAATCAGGTACCCAATTGATCTCTCAGCTACGGGATTTGCACACACACAGAATTAAAGGGAAGATGAGGCTGGTGACAACTACTTGAAATGACTGGATAGTATGCCAAACCAACATAAGGTATCTGTGAGGGACGAGGGATACAGGGAAGTCCCTCCCATCTTAAGTTCCAGCCCATCCCCAAGCGCGGGAGAGAGTAAGGAGAGCTCTGCCTCCAGCGGAGAGTCAGGAAGTGGTGTCCGAGGCTCAGGCAAGGTTGTGGAGCCCAGGCCGCAGGTGGGACAGGAAGTTGGACGCACAGGGGGGAGGCCAATTCCCCCAACTCCCGAATTGCGACGCAAACGTAGGGGGAAGAGGTTGGGTCTGCTAAAGCTGTGGTGCTGGAAGAAAACGCGCCAATCGCCATTCGGGAGTTCAGACACCTCACCTTAAGGATGCATTTTCACTGCTCTGAACACTGTAAATAATCAGCACTTAATAAAAACCTTAAAAGACCATGCTGGAGTCGTTACTCTATAGTAGCCATACCAGGCCCTCTGACAGCAACTCCCGAATCTTTTTTTGGCTACTTTGGAGTGCAGCGATGAGCGCTCAAGAGGCTGAGCATTGGAGGCTGGAGGCCGAGGCAGCGAAGCAGGAGCTGCAGAACCTCACAGCGCACGCACAGCAGCAATTGCATGCCACTCAGGAGGAAGCGCGAGGGGCGCAGGAGGAGCTGAACAAGCTGGTGGACCAGGTGAGGACAAAAGAGGAGACTGAGAAACAGCTAAGGGTGATGGTTTTGGACCTACAGAAAAAGTTGGAAGAGGAGAAAGCCGCTAGAGGTGGGGGGGTGCCCCAGCCGCAGCTAGTCCAAGTAAGAAGGGGACAGAGCCTAGTCACCAAGTTTAGCGGCGACCCTAGGGAGTACCTAGGATTCGAGACAGAAATAAATTATGCGCTGGAATTGCATGCAGCAGAATTCCCAGATGACGCGCACAGAGTCTCCTTTATCATAGAGCATTTGACGGGGGCCGCCCGAGAATGGGTAAGACCGCTCATCGCGCAAAAAAATCCTTGCATGAAGAACGCAAAACTATTTCTAGAAGCTTTAAAAATAATGTACGCTAGTGACAGTGAAATGGAGGCCACTAAAGAGGAGCTTCATAACTTAACACAAGGAAAATCGACAGTTAGGGACTACTGGGCGAGATTCACCATGCTGGTGCACAAACTGGGGTGGGATCTGCAAAGTGAGCCAGTGAAATCAGCCTTCTACATGGGTTTGCACGCAGACGTTAAGGATGAGCTGGCAAGAGGTCCCAAACCGCGAACTATGGATGAGTTAAGCAAAGCGGCGCTAGCGGTGGGGGTGAGACAGGAATCCAGATGGAATGACAAACAAGCGACGCGCGCAGCAAAACCTTGGTTCCCACGCTCCCAGGACAGACCACATCACCAAACCCCACCCCAGGGCCCGCCCCCACACCCGCCCAGGCCAAGCCCAGAGCCGGAACCGATGGAGATCGGAGGAGCGCGCGCGCGGGCTTTTCAAACCCCGGCGGCGCCAAGACGCAAGGAGGGAAGAGGCGGGAATTGCTTTCTCTGCAACTCCCCCCGGCATCGCGTCAGAGACTGCCCTCATCGCAGAGAGTGGCAAGGAAAGGCGGGAACGGTGGTACCTTCCCCAGCTGACGCAGCACCACAGCAGGGAAACGAGACAGCCTGGCTGCAGGAGACAAGGGGGAGCGGCCAGGCACAGTCAGCAGACAACAGCCCCCGCCCGCCCACCCGCACAGAGAGGAGCACAGCCAGCCCACCCCTCCCAGAGCAGGAGTGGTTCTAGAAGTCACGCTCACGCTCCCAAATGGCTATCCCCTGACAGTCCTCGCATTAATTGACAGTGGGGCCTCAGCCAACTTCTTCTCGAGAAACTTTGCGGAAGAGCACCAGATCCAACTTCTGCAGCTGGATTTTCCCCTGCACGTGGCCACCATTGACGGCAGAGAGCTGCTGGGAGGGGCCATCACGCATCAAACCCCCCCCATGAGAATGACGGTGGGAAGGCACTCAGAGACACTGGCTTTCAACGTCACAACCATCTCAGACCCCCCCATCGTCTTGGGCATGAGCTGGCTGACGCGCCACGACCCCTCCATAAGTTGGCACCAGAGATGCATCACTTTTGGATCGGACTTTTGTCTGGAACATTGCATGCAGCACCAACCAGGGGAGGGGCCTCCGATAGCCACGGTGGCCACCATGCACGTCAAGGGGGGTGAGGCAATACCCAAGCCGTACTGGGACCTGCAGGAGGTCTTCAGCGAAGCGGAGTCCGACCACCTACCCCCACACAGGCCTTTTGACTGCCAGATCAACCTGGTGCCAGGGGCAACTATACCCCCAGCCAAGCTGTACGCCATGTCAGATCAGGAACTGGAGGATCTGCGCGCTTTCATCGACAAGAACCTCAAGCGGGGGTTCATCAGAGAAAGCAAGGCAGCAGGGGGCAGCCCGGTCTTCTGGGTGGACAAGAAAGACACGCAACAGCGCCGTCTGGTGGTGGATTTTAGACGGCTGAATTCGGTGACAGAGCCAGTGGCTTTCCCCATGCCCAGAGTGGATGATCTCCTGACAGCGGCACGCAGGGGCAAGATCTTCACCAAGCTCGACCTGAGGGGGGCGTACAACTTGATTAGGATCCGGGAGGGTGATGAATGGAAAACCACGATGTTCACGCCTCTGGGCTCTTTTGAATATCTGGTGATGCCCTTCGGGTTGCAAGGGGGCTCAGCATGCTTCCAGGCCTTCATGCACCACGTCCTGGGGTCCCTCCTCTTCAAGAACTGCTTGGTCTTTCTGGATGACATCCTTATCTACTCCAATGACCCAGTGCAGCATGTGAAGGATGTCAGGGAGGTGTTGCAGCGCCTGAAGGACAACCACCTGTATGTGAAGCTGGAGAAGTGCAAGTTTCACACCAAAGAAGTGGACTTCCTAGGCTACAAGCTGTCAGACAAGGGGCTGGCGATGGACAAGGACAAGGTGCAGGCCGTCCTGGACTGGCACAGCCCCAGGACGCGCAAAGATGCCCAACGCCTACTAGGCTTCGCGAACTTCTACAGGAAGTTCATCAAGAACTTCTCTCGCGTCACGGCTCCTATCACCGACTGCCTGAGAGGCAAGCAGAAGTTCCGGTGGACACCAGAGGCGCAAGCAGCGTTCGAAAGCCTCAAGAGGGTATTCGCTTCAGACCAGCACCTGTTCCACGTGGTGCAGGATGCGCCCCTACGCCTGGAGACAGATGCTTCGGACAAGGCTCTGGGAGCGATTCTGTTGCAACTGGACGCCAACAGAGAGTGGAGACCCTGTGCCTTCTTCTCCAGGAAGCTGACCCAGCCGGAACGCAACTACACAGTGTTTGACAGGGAACTTCTCGCGATCCACGCTGCGTTCCAGCACTGGCGACACTTCCTGGTGGGCGCCAAGCACCCCATCCAGGTGTGCACAGACCACAAGAACCTGGAGTTCTGGAGAACTGCCAGGGTGCTCAACCAGCGGCAGATACGGTGGGCAGAGTTCTTCTCGAACTTCAACTTCTCCATCCACTACATCCCGGGAGAGCAGAATGTCAGGGCGGATGCCCTCTCCCGCAAGCCAGAGTACATGGAGGAGGAGTTGCCACCGGCACCCAGGCATGTTTTCCCCCCATCAGCATGGTCCTGCGGAGCAACAGTGGTGAGCGAGGCAGAACTCACAGCACTGACAGCAGCTGATGAATTTGCCACCCGCATCTTCAGAGAACTGAGAGGGGGGGGGAGCAGGCCAAAGACTTTGAGGAAAGGAGGGGTTTGCTTTTTTACAAGGGAGCCCTGTACCTGCCAACCAAACAACTGAGAGGTAAGGCCCTCAAGCAGATGCACGACAACCCAACGGCGGGTCATTTTGGAAGGGACAAAACCACTCACCTAGTCATGAGACACTTCTGGTGGCCAGGGGTGCGGGAGGATGTTCGGGATTATGTAAGGGGATGTGACACCTGCCAGCGAGCAAAGGTGGTCAGAGCGCCACCAGCAGGTTTGCTGGAGCCCTTAGCCACACCGCACAGGCCGTGGGAAGTAGTGTCCATGGACTTCATCACAGACCTGCCGTCGTCCAGGGGCAAGACCGCAGTGTTGGTGGTGGTGGACCTCATGTCCAAAATGTGCCATTTTATACCGTGTGCCAGGGCGGTCTCGGCAGAAGAGACGGCCAAACTGTTTGTTGACCACGTATTCCGACTGCATGGATTGCCTTTAAGGGTTATTTCGGATCGTGGCCGCCAATTTGTTTCCAGGTTCTGGCGGCGGCTCATGAACCTCCTGCAGGTGGAGGTCAGCTTGTCGACGGCTAGGCACCCGCAAACCAATGGACAGGCGGAGCGGGTCAACGCCATTCTGCAGCAGTACCTGAGATGTTACGTCAGCCAGAGGCAAACGGACTGGGTGGATCGCCTGCCACTGGCAGAATTTGCCTACAACAATGCGGTGCACGTCTCCACAGGGGTGTCGCCCTTTAAGGCCAACTACGGGCGCGACCTCAGATCTTTCCCGGAGAGGGAGGGGGAGGAGGAGGAAGAGGGCCCACAGGCAGAGGATTGGGCAGAGGACCTGGAGACGGTGCACCAGCAGCTCAGAGAACACTTGGAGAGGGCCAAGGAAGCGTACAAGAAGGGGGCAGATCGCCACAGGCGACCGGGAGAGGTCATCAGGGTGGGGGACAAGGTTTGGTTATCCTCGGAAGGTCTTCCCACCAGGGGGCGATGCAAGAAGTTAGCACCCAGGAGGCTGGGCCCCTTCACGGTCACGCAACAGGTCAACCCGGTAGCCTTCAGGCTAGCACTGCCGGAGGACATGAGAGTGCACCCAGTGTTTCATAGATCGCTGCTGTCGCCGTACAGGGAAAGTACCAGGTTCAGGGACAGCGATCAGCCTCCAGAGGGAGGGGGGGAGACGGGAGACGCCCGACAGCTCAATGAGGCAACTGAGATTTTAGACTCAAGGAGAGGGGTGAGAGGACTGGAGTACCTGATAGCATGGGAGGACACTCCGCCGTCCCACAATGAGTGGATACCGGCCACAGAAGTACCTGAGGAATTTTTAGTGGAAGAGTTCCACGCCCTGTTCCCCCACAGGCCCAAGCCCTGGCACATGGAAAGGGTGGGAGAGGGGGAGGGGCAGGAGGAAGGGTTAGCAGGCAGCAGCTCTCCATGGAGATGGGAAGCGGAATTTGAGGACACGGAAGAAGAGGTGTGGGTTTCACCGAGGTCAACGACGTCAGAGGCAGGAGAGGACTGGCAGAACATTTTTACTCCCACCAGCTCTGACGCCACTGACTTCTTGGGATTCCCGTCTTCTCAGGGGGAAGGAGAAAGATCGCAGGATTGGGGGGAAATTTTTACACCCACAGGCTCGGATGCCACAGACTTCTTGGGGTTTCACTCGTCCCCAGCAAGCGGAGAGCCACTAGGAAGGGGGGGAGAGGAGCCTGGGAGGGGGATGGATGTGAGGGACGAGGGATACAGGGAAGTCCCTCCCATCTTAAGTTCCAGCCCATCCCCAAGCGCGGGAGAGAGTAAGGAGAGCTCTGCCTCCAGCGGAGAGTCAGGAAGTGGTGTCCGAGGCTCAGGCAAGGTTGTGGAGCCCAGGCCGCAGGTGGGACAGGAAGTTGGACGCACAGGGGGGAGGCCAATTCCCCCAACTCCCGAATTGCGACGCAAACGTAGGGGGAAGAGGTTGGGTCTGCCAAAGCTGTGGTGCTGGAAGAAAACGCGCCAATCGCCATTCGGGAGTTCAGACACCTCACCTTAAGGATGCATTTTCACTGCTCTGAACACTGTAAATAATCAGCACTTAATAAAAACCTTAAAAGACCATGCTGGAGTCGTTACTCTAGAGTAGCCATACCAGGCCCTCTGACAGTATCCCTTATAATAAACCCCAATTTCATTAAGAGAAAAAGCACCCAAGAGTGAAAGGATGAGATTGGTGTTAGCCTGATCAGTGTCTAGATGAGAACTCCAAACTGCAAAGTGCTAAACTGAGCTGGTAGGAAGCTACCCATCCAGCAAATAGATAATAATAATAATAATAATAATAATAATAATAATAATAATAATAATAATTTTTTTATTTATACCCCACCCTCCCCAGTCAAAAACCGGGCTCAGGGCGGCTGACACCAACAGAACCACAATAAAACATAAAAACAATTAATTAAAATACAGATTAAAATACAGTATTAAAATTTAAAGTGCAGCCTCATTTCAAGTAGGCCATAAGTGGCTGACACCAACAGAACCACAATAAAACATAAAAACAATTAATTAAAATACAGATTAAAATACAGTATTAAAATTTAAAGTGCAGCCTCATTTCAAGTAGGCCATAAATCCAAGCCATGAGGGAGAAAAACACAGGGGTCAGGCTGAGTCTAACCCAAAGGCCAGGCGGAACAGCTCTGTCTTGCAGGCCCTGCGGAAAGATGACAAATCCCGCAGGGCCCTGGTCTCCTGGGAAAGAGCGTTCCACCAGGTTGGGGCCAGTACTGAAAAGGCCCTGGCTCTAGTAGAGGCCAATCTAGCCATCTTATGACTCGGGATCTCCAGAATATTATTATTTGTGGACCTTAAGGTCCTCCGCGGGGCATACCAGGAGAGGCGGTCCCGTAGGTACGAGGGTCCCAAGTCGCATAGGGCTTTAAAGATTCAGAATAGTTCAGGTTTTGAACATAACTTCACACTTTCACCAAATTCCAAACAGCCCTTCTCTCTTCCTTTCTCTCCCCATCTCCCACGATGCACTTGTGAATCAACAAAATTCAGCTATCTCCAACCATGGAGTTCCTTTTTAAAAAATTGTAATATTTATTAAATTTTCCATTTTAACAATCCAATAACAACCACATTCAAACATTCCAAATTATAATACAATCATAAAAGCCAAATATTCAATGCCTGTCTGTCCGCCATGGTTAACGGCTGTGCCCATTCCAGCAAAGGATAATATGGGAGTAATTATCCTCCAAAAAAAAAAACCAGGGCCGGGGGGGGGGGCTGCTCCACCCGCAGATCATCCGATTTCTGCCACTCGTCTTGAAGGAATGCGGGGGGAAGGGGGCACTGCGTGCAATACACCGCACGTTTTGGCAACTCTCCAAAGCTGTTGCCATGAGTGGAGGGCACCTGTTCTTAAGATGAAATTTGGACTTACGGTAATTAACAGGCATACTCTGAACTAGAAGGGGTAAAGCATTCTGCTAATTGAATCAGCCACTGAGTGCCAAGGTGACTCAGCCACCCGAAGAAAGACTTTCATTGTGGTCGGATTGGTATGTTGGGGGAGGTGAGCCTCCATTATTTTCTCTTGATATATATTGCATTTGCTGTTTATTCGGCAAATCTCCCCCGCAATGATCAGACTAACACCTGATAGTTAATCTTCAGTAGTGGATTAGGAACATCTGGTGCTGTAATGTTCATCCAACCCCAAGCAGGTGCTGGTCTATACAGGGTTTCAATACATTAGAGCTGGTATTCAGCTAAGTTTTGCTGAGGGTAAAGTTAAAGGGACCCCGCTCATCTCCGGTTATTGGCCGAGGGAGGCGGCGTATAGCTTCCAGGTCATGTGGCCAGCGAACCAGAGCAGCGCAAAGAAACGCCGTTTACCTTCCTGCCTATTTATCTACTTACACTTTGATGTGCTTTCGAACTGCTAGGTTGGCAGGAGCTGGGTCCGAGCAATGGGAGCTCACCCCGTCGTGGGGATTCGAGCTGCCAACCTTCTGATCGGCAAGTCCTAGGCTCTATGGTTTAACCCACAGCACCACCCGCGTCCCATTTGCTAAGGGTAGACGCTCCATAAGACGCACTTTTTCCCTCCTAAAAACGAAGGGGAGATGTCTGTGCGTCTTATGGAGCGAAGGCACTGGACGGCGGCGGGATCCCTCGAGTGGAGGGGTGCCTCTGCCGCCGGAGCCATGGCTCCCAGCGGCGGGACGAGCAGCCTGAAATCAGGCCGCTCCACTCCCTGCTGCTGCCGCCACCAGCTGCAGAGCGGCAGGGGAGGGGTGAGCAGCCCAAAATCAGGCTGCTCCCCCCGCCGCCGAAGCCGCCAGCAGCAGCAGCAGCAGAGGGGCGGGGAGGAAGGAGCAGCCCGTTTGGGGGCTGTTCGTTCCTCCCTGCCCCTTTGCCGCAGCCACCGACAGAAGCAAAGGGGCGGGGGCGGGACCAGCAGCCGAAAGGGCTCCTTTCGGGCTGCTGGTCCCTCTGCTGCTCGCAAGAGCCGACATAGGAGGCGTGGTTGGGAGAGGCGCAGCGCAGCACCTCTCCCAACTGCGCCTCTTTCGCCTGCCCCAGTGAGAGGCAGTGGCAGGACCAGCAGCCCGAAAGGGCTCCTTTCGGGCCGCTCGTCCCTCTGCCGCTTACAGGCTGCGCGCGGCTCTCGCTAGCAGCCTCCTTTCCTCTGATGCCCCAGGGAAGGTTTGGGAGTGGTGGGCAGGCTGTTCACCATTGCCCCGTGCTCAGAATATTTTTTTTTTTGTTTTCCTGCTCTAAAAACTACAGTAGGTACGTTTTATGGTCAGATGCGTCTTATGGAGCGAAAAATGCATGTCATGTTCATTAATTTCAAAGGGTGCACTGTAGAGTAAAACTTAGCTGAATAACACCCTATCTGTTTTATACAATTTAGATATTGGTGTTCCAGGCCCCGATGTTCGTAAGCATAAAATCACATAAATGGGAAGCACTCTCTAAAGAGCCTCTTAAATGGTCGCCACCTGTAATAAAATTAAGAGATACATACGGTAGTATCACACCCAGTAACATACTGTACTCAATCACAACTGTTGCTATGCAGTTAGAGGGAAAGGTGTACCTTTCAGCAGCTGGGCTGTGCTCTTTTGGGTATCCCAGATCTTGTTGAGTATCTGCTCCTCTTTCACTAGACTCTGCTTCAGCATTTCTGTCTCATCGGCTCTTGTCATCATTTCAAGCAGCTGCTTGGTCCTTCTGTCTAGATGTAACTCTTCACTGAGGGCAGCCATTGCACCTATTAATATGCCAAGCTAAAGGGCAGGGAGAAGAGGGTCAGCATTTGGGGAATTCTAAGGCATGCAATCTCCCAGCAATTTCCAGAGGAAGAGTGATCTCCTGCTTGATCCCCACCCCCACCCCAGGTCCCTTTGCATAAATGCCAAAAGTGACAGGAAGTTATGGGCAAATAAGGGTGGAAACAGCTGTGTGCCTTACCATTTCTACTGTTCCCAGTAGGGAAAGATAAAATACCAAACCATTATTATTATTATTATTATTATTATTATTATTATTACGGTCATACCTCGGGTTGAGTACGCTGCGGGTTGCGTACTTTCAGGTTGCGTACTCGGCGGACCCGGAAGTGTTTCCACCCTGCACGCATGTGCAGAAGCGTTCTGCGCTCTTTGTGTATGCGCTGAACCGCTCCATCAGTGCTTCGCGCATGCACTAAAGCGCCACTAGGGTTAAGTACTTTTTGGGGTGCAAACAGCACCCCAGAACGGATTGGGTACTTAACCGGAGGTACCACTGTACACTGTATTAAAAAGTCTCAGCATATATCTGCTACCCAACAAAGGCTTTCTACCAGTTTTTACAGTATTTGGCTACCCAACACCAATGTAGCCAAATACACTTGTAAATCATCATCATTATGAAATGGATTACCCTCCGAAGCATACAAAAGCTTCCAAGCATGCATCACCCTGGGATTTTGTTTCCTCTTATTAATATATTTGTTTTCTTGCAACCACAAATTTTTCCCCATGGAACACCCTCCCATCAGATGTCAAGAAGATAAATAACTATACAACTTTTCAGGGGCGTAGCCAGGATCAAAACTAGGGGGGGGGGGGCAAGCCATGGTCGTTCAGGGGCGGGGCCAAGGCACGGGAGGGGAGGGGCCACGAAGTGGGAATGTGGGCGGGGCTACAGGGCCAGCGGGCCCGGTGACATTGTGGCGGCGGCGGCGGCCACCTTGTGCTTCTGGGGCTGGCGAGAGGGGGTGGCTACCCTGCTTGGCTGGAGAGGATGGGAGGGTTGGGCAGGCGAGAGGGGGTGGCAGGGAAGGCGAGGGCGAGGCAAGGCACGGCCGCAGCCACGGCGGCTCCGAGGCGTTGCTGCATATCAGCATAATATTTCAACCATGTCGTGGGTTCAAGCCCCACCTTAGGAAAAAATTCCTGCATTGCAGGGGGTTGGACTAGATGACCCTTGTGGTCCCTTCCGACTACAATTCTATGATTCTATTGATATATTGCCATAGCATATGCATCATTCTGCTTTCTTTAATTGTCCTAGACATAGCAGCCAACTCCTAGAGGCCTAGGTGCCTCCCCCCCCCCCAATTACTGGTAAATACCGTATTTGAAAGAGTCACCCCCCCCATGTTGATGGGCTTTCTATGTGGGGCTTATCTCCCCCCCCCCCCGTATTTTATTAAGGATGGAAGAGGGAGGGAAGGAAGGAAGAAATAGAGAGGGATAACTCATATTTGTGGGTGTCTCTGGGTGACGCTGTGATGCTGGAACTCTGCAGCAAGAGGACGGGAGGGTCGGGCAGGCGAGAGGGGGTGGCAGGGCGGGCGAGGGCGAGGCAAGGCACGGCTGCAGTCACGACAGCTCCGAGGCGTTGCTGCATATCAGCATAATATTTCAACCATGTCGTGGGTTCAAGCCCCACCTTAGGAAAAAATTCCTGCATTGCAGGGGGTTGGACTAGATGACCCTTGTGGTCCCTTCCGACTACAATTCTATGATTCTATTGATATATTGCCATAGCATATGCATCATTCTGCTTTCTTTAATTGTCCTAGACATAGCAGCCAACTCCTAGAGGCCTAGGTGCCTCCCCCCCCCCCAATTACTGGTAAATACCGTATTTGAAAGAGTCACCCCCCCATGTTGATGGGCTTTCTATGTGGGGCTTATCTCCCCCCCCCCGTATTTTATTAAGGATGGAAGAGGGAGGGAAGGAAGGAAGAAATAGAGAGGGATAACTCATATTTGTGGGTGTCTCTGGGTGACGCTGTGATGCTGGAACTCTGCAGCAAGAGGACGGGAGGGTCGGGCAGGCGAGAGGGGGGGGCAGGGCGGGCGAGGGCGAGGCAAGGCACGGCTGCAGTCACGACAGCTCCGAGGCGTTGCTGCATATCAGCATAATATTTCAACCATGTCGTGGGTTCAAGCCCCACCTTAGGAAAAAATTCCTGCATTGCAGGGGGTTGGACTAGATGACCCTTGTGGTCCCTTCCGACTACAATTCTACGATTCTATTGATATATTACCATAGCATATGCATCATTCTGCTTTCTTGAATTGTCCTACTCCTAGACATAGCAGCCAACTCCTAGAGGCCTAGGTGCCTCTCCCACCCCCACCCCCAATTACTGGTAAATACCATATTTGAAAGAATCATCCCCCCATGTTGATGGGCTTTCTATGTGGGGCTTATCTGCCCCCCCCCCCAGTATTTTATTAAGGATGGAAGAGGGAGGGAAGGAAGGAAGAAATAGAGAGAGGGATAACTCATATTTGTGGGTGCCTCTGGGTGACGCTGTGATGCTGGAACTCTGCAGCAAGAGGAAGATACCGGTACGCCTGTACAGGAGCCTTGTAAGCAGCTTTCTCTCTGCTTGATTTACAGCAGGCACGTCCAACAGGTAGATTGTGATCTACCAGTAGATCACTGGATGTCTGTGGTAGATCACTGGTAGGTCACTGGCACCCCTAAAAAAAGCTCACCCAAAATTTTCCTCCTCCCTAAAAAAAGTTGAACTATGACCTGAAGCCCTAAACAAAAATGGGCCTCCCTCCCTCCTAAAAGAAGCGAAACAAGTTTGACCTAAACCCCCCAAAACAGGGCTTCCCTTCCTTAAAAAAACTCAACAGCTTTGACCTGAACCCCCCCCCCAAAAGGGGGTAGATCACTCCCAGTTTTAAACTCTGTGAGTAGATCAGAGTCTCTTGGGAGGTGGCCACCCCTGATTTACAGTATACAGATGCAGGAGGGGCAGACTGGAACACCACTGCTTTTTATAAACATCACTGTGTCTGTCAAAGCTACAGCCCCCCCCTTTCTTATTCACTTCCTTTTAGCCTTGCAGAGCCACCTTAGTCAAATTGAATCCTCTGCACCCTCATTAAATCGTCAATAGAACTCTTAATGTGATTCCTGAATGCTCATTAACAACTTCCACTGAAGAACAATAGGGTGAAGTGGTCAGCTATCGAAACTTGCCTGGAGATATCTGCTTAACTACTGGTAGCCACTTTGCTTTATTTATTTGCTTTATTTATTTGATGTGTTTTTGTTACAGCTGTTTCCCCCCCCCCCCAGCAAGCGGAGACTTAGCTACTCTTGCTAAAGCAAAGCCCTTTCCACTTCAGTTTTTGGAGGGGAAAAGTGCTGCTTATGGTCTGTAAAATACATTAATTTTTTGCTTCTGGGGGGGGCAACTGCCCCCTCCTGCCCCCCTGTCTACACCCATGCAACTTTTAGAAAGACATAAAGGCAGCCCTGTGTAGGAAAGTTTTGGGGGCAACCAAGTCAGATGAGCGGAGTACAAATAATAAAACTATTTTTTTCTCCGGGTTTCCGCTCATTAATGCCGTATTCGGAGCTGTCAGTTCTTACTGCTTCCCTGGTGAAAGATGCACGCCATACTCGGAAGGAAACGACAAAGGGGCTGCTCGCGGGCACTGGGCGCCCCGCTATTGCCCTCCCCCCCCCCCCGCGGCCCTTCTCTTCCTGGCCCACCAAAACCCCAGGTTCGTCGCCGGCACACTGAACATGGTCTAAGAAGGCGCGCTTGACTGAGCTGAACCTCGGGCAACCAGAGCAGGCCCAGCGGACGCGGGTATGGGCGTGGTTCCCCCCCCCCAAAAAAAGAAGAAGTAAATAAACAAAAATACCTAAATGCCCAATTGCATGCCAGATAACTGGGTTCCCCCTGCCAACACACACACACACACACACACACACTAGGCCTAGCCCACCTCCAAGTAAATTCTGGCTGCGCCAAAGGACGGGGACGGAGACACGCCTCACACCGAATGGCGGGGTTCAGAAGTGAAGAACCCTCCTTGTCTCCTCACTTGCCTTCCAGCGTCGTCCGCGCGGATTCCGAACTCGGCGCCTCTGAAACGCTCAGCAAACGGTCCGCCCCGATTGGGCGCCGCCGAAACTCGCGAGGCGCTGATTGGCCGCTTCTGGAGTGCCGTCACATGCACGGCTCCGTCATTCCCCTCCAAACTCTAGTGATAGGGAAAATACAGCGGACTCCGCTCAAAAGAGGATTAATGGCCAATGGCCGTTTTCGACCCCCTCCCCCGGAAGTCCATATCGTTGCGACACTCTACACTTTTCCTCCATAACTTTGTGATTCCCGCCCCCCCCCCCGCGCCTCAATAGCGACAGGCTTCGTTACTCAAAGCGCATGCGCGCGACCGTTACCAAGCCCAAACGTTTTTCTGCCTACCGCTTGCGCACGCGCGCACACGCACACACTCATTTCTTCTCGTGCGCATGCGCTCATTTCCTCCTCGCCCTCCTTTCCTGCCCCGCCCCCCGAAAGCGCCGAGCTTCCACGCGGCCGACGCCTTCACCGCGAAGAGACGCCAGAGGGCGCTGCTCTACCCCGACTCGGTTCCGCGATCGAAGCTGCTTTTCCATATACAGAGCATTTAATGGAGTACTTTTCAATTTTTAAAATTTCTTTTAACATACTTTCTAATATAAAAAATAGCTGCAAGCCTCGCTTTTCTTGTAAACCACATTTGCACAAACTGACCGCACCGAAAGCTTTGTAGAGAAGAGGGTCCCAAAGGAGCGCAGTTTTGCTTGCATAGCTTAACAGCTATGGGTCAGCAATAGTCTGAGCAGATTTTATCCTTCTTTTTCTTTTCTTTTTTACTAAGCAAGCCCTATTGGTCAGGGAGACCAGCAGAGAGAAAACACAGCGCAAGACTGAGCCTATGAAAACCTATCATGAAGATTCAGTGTCAAAAGCCCCTCCAGCAGATCAAGGAGCAGCTGGTTGCACTGTGAAGACAAAGGATCAGTCCAGCACCCCTCCCCTACATGCACTTTAACACATTTCATAGAATTATAGAATCACAGGAATTCTAGAGTTGGAAGGGATCCTGAGGGTCATTTAGTCCAACCCCCTGCAATGCAGGAATCTCAGCTACAGCACCCCTGACAGATGGCAATGCAACCTCCGATTAGAAACCTCCAGTGAAGGAGAGTCCACAACTTTCCAAGGGAGTCCATTCCTGTCAGACAGTTCTTTCTGATGTTTATTCAGAATCTCCTTTCTTGTAACTTGAACTAAACATACCCAGCTCCTTCAACCATTGCATATATATATATATATATATATTGGTTGCCCTCCTCTGCACACATTCCAGATGGTCAATATGCTTCTTAAATTGGGTGCATAACTGGACACAGTATTCCAGGTGTGGTCTGACCAAGGCAGAATAGAATGGTACTATGACTTTCCTTAATCTGGACACTATACTTCTGTTGATGCACCCTAGAATAATATTAGCTTTTTTTGCCGCTGCATGGCATTGTTGACTCGTGAAGCTTGTGGTCCACTAAGACCCAGGGCCGTCTCAAGCAGGTTGGGCGCCCTGGCACTGTGGCGCGGAGATCGTTCCGGCGCCCCCGCCCTGGTGGGTGGGTGCAGCACGGCTTCCGCACGGCTTCGCCGCGCAGCGCCCCCCCTGGCGCCCGGCGCCACCATGACTACCCCTAGAGCCGGGCCTGCTAAGACCTCTAGATCTTTTTCTGGTAAGCTACTGGTCCCCCATCTTATATTTGTGAAGATGGATATTCCTGCCTAAGAGAAGAGCCTGACATTTGTCTCTATTTACATTCATTTTATTAGTTGGGGCCCAGTTCTCCAACCTATTAAGGTCCCAATTGTGTCTTCTGCGGTGTTAACTACCCCTTCCTGTTTGGTGTCATCTGCAAATTTGATGAGCATCCATTCAATTGATTCATCCAAGTTGTTTATAAATATGTTGAACAACACCAGGCCCAGGACAGAACCCTGCAGCTCCCCACCTTGTCTCTTTTTTCCAGGATGACGAGGCACCAAACATGAGCACTCTTTGGGTTCGGTCAGTCAACCAAGAATATGTCTAGCAAATGGGGAAGGAATTCAAGAGAAGAGGAACTGGGGAAGCTAACCTGAATGTCTAAATGACACACAATTAGAGCAGGAATTAGGGATTCAAATTCTGAGAGAATAAGAGAAGATAGTGAGGGGTGTGTGTTGAGAAATAATTTCCAGTCATGCAGAGAGAGGTAGTGAGAAGGGGAGAATGGAATTCATATGGAGAGAAAGAATGACCCTGGCAGCCCCATGAAAGGAGGTAACCAGATACACATATTTCATTTGGGGCTGGGGGAGTAGGAAAATGAAAATAAACCATTGCATAGGTTTGTTGGTTTGCTATCTGTGTGTGACTGACATCTGCATATTAAGTTTTAGGCAACACTTTCATAATAGATAGGCTTAGCAGAAATTCCAGCCCCTGTAGTTTTCTCCACATATGTGGAGCTGACATACCCACAATGCATTTTGTACACCACAAAACCCTTTCAATAATAAAAAGATTTTTTTAAAGGAACAGTAATCCAAACAATGAAAATACAAAGATAGCCCTGGTGCTCTTATTTTTTGCATATGTACAGCTCCCCTAAGCTGGGCAGCTAACGCCAGGTTTCATGCAGATTCCCAGCAAGCATCCTTTCTCGCCCTCCTTGCATGTCTTCACGTAGAAACAGGAGAAGCCTAGCTATGCTCCAGCACAAACAGCTTCTGGGAGATGTGAGCGAAGAGCCAAGCAGTTCAGTTACCATGGACAGCGACCAAGGGCAGCTGAGAATGGGGTTCTGTCTTGCTCTCCATCCCTCTCGCTTCCTCTGCGCAAGGATCGCCTCCCAGGGTTGGATTTGCTTCTGCAAGAAAGGAGTTTTTTGGAAACAAATCAAGTGGGTGTATCTCCGTCTGGCTTTCATCAAACTGAGCCCAGGCACAATGTACAAACTCAGGGCATTTTCACAAATGATACTGAAGATGCTCGTGCAGGATGGAAAACGGAAGGGAGACATGTCCACATTGCATGCACATTGTAGCCTGTGTGGGATGTACATATATGGCAGAGGGAACAAGAAGGGGACATCTCATCAGGCATCTCTCATGAAAACAGCCTTTGTCTGGTCCAGGAGATCAGAGCATATTACTTGATTTTGTATCGGCTACACCCACTGCAAGAGGGGACATGGGTGGTGCTGTGGTCTAAACCACTTAGCCTCTTGGGCCTGCTGATCAGAAGGTTGAATCCCTGCGACGGGGTGAGCTCCCGTTGCTCGGTCCCAGCTCCTGCCAACCTAGCAGTTCGAAAGCATGCCAAAAAAAAGTGCAAGTAGAGAAATAGATACTGCTCCGGCAGGAAAGTAAACGGTGTTTCCATGTGCTGCTCTGGCTTTGGTGTTCCATTGTGCCAGAAGCGGCTTAGTCATGCTGGCCACATGACCTGGAAAAACTGTGGACAAATGCTGGCTCCCTCGGCCTGTAAAGCGAGATGAGCATCGCAACCCCAGAGTTGTCTGTGACTGGACTTAACTATCAGGGGTCCTTTACCTTTGGGTTATTTTTTTTACACCCACTGCAAATTGGTTTCTCTGTGTTAGATTTTATTGTTACAGCTCTAAATGTCCAATCTATCTCTGGAATTGCCCCCTCCCTTATTACTTGAGAAGTCTACTCCTCTTTGGAAATCCCCCTACCTGTTCTCACATGATTTGAGACATAAGTGCCCACAAGAAAGAGCCTTCTCAGTTGTGGTGCCCAAGCTGTGGAATAATCTGCTTAAGAGAAGTTCACCTGGCCCTCTGCTGTTCACCTTTCAACAGGCATTTTATTTATCTGAGTGTCTTTTAAGTATAATTTAATGCTGCTGTTTATATTTTATTTCCTTTTGTCACTGTGCACTTATTGGCTCCGTGTTTTTGTGAGCCCCATTGAATGCATTTGTTGGGGGAAGGCAGGGCAGATATCCTTGCAAGAAAGCAACAGACCCCATTGAATAGAGGCAGGCCTCAACAGCTTCGTGGCCTCCAGCAGTTTTATCTAGACTATAATTCCCATCAGCCCTGGCTGGTATGGCTTTGCTGGCTGAAGGCAGAGGGTGTTGCAGTCAAAAACATGGCGGGCATCCATTTTGGGGAAGGCTGGGATAGAGGGACAGTTCTTTAGACTTTATTTGCGGCCTGCTTGCCAGGGAAAGTTAAAAAATGGCTGTCTACCACTACTCTAAGCATATATAAACAAAGCACATGATAGCTTGCTGCCACGGGCAACAACATTTCCACATACTTAGTATCTATTGATTGCCCGTCTCCAACATAAACAGTTAAGAGACAGAGAGCACCCAGTGCAACAGGCACATGCTTACCTTGTAGCTGCATGCTATATCGTCATAAAGATTTGGCTCATTCCCTGCATACATGCTGAGACTATATTGCTGGCTAGAATTGCTCTAGGCAGCTTCGCTAGGGCTAGCTGTGCTTCTTGGACCCATCAATGCCAATTGATTTCCTTAAATGCCCTGCATTAGGCTTGCTCTTATCACCTCTGTAATTCCCATTCAATATATTGATCTTGGCCATCTTCTGGCTCTGTTTGTCAAGGCTGCTGAAATGGTGTTTTTTTTTTGGGGGGGGTGCTAAGCCCTTTGTGAGCACGTAACTGTAGCCACTCCTGTGCTCCACTTCCATAGCTCTCACTTCCCTGATTATTATTGTTGCTTATTGCATTTATACCCCCCTCCCCTTTTTTCTTCAAGGAGCTCAAGGTGGCCTGCATGGTTCTTTCTCCTCCTCCTCGTTTCATCTGATGGCACAAATCCTCTGTTCTTAAATACGGTATTTCTGTTTGCAGAGCCTCAAGGATACATATGGACTTTGAAAGTGAGGCTGCAGGGTTGCCAAGGAGATTAATGCTCCACATCCCCCTGAAAATTCACACTTATGTTTACTCCTTAAAATATAACCCTAACATTTGGCAGAAATCTATTTTTCACTAGGGCTGCCACCACCCAATTAAGGAAATCTTGGTCAAATAATCATAAGTCCTTTAATTGATTGATGAATCTATTATTTTTGTGGGGCACACACAAATAACTTTAAAGTGGGGGAAAGCATACTTTGGGATGGATCCAGACTTTAGATTTTAGTAGACCTGTAGATCCATGACACCTGTCTGAATCCAACCCCATTTTTAGATCAGGCATGGCGAATATTATGGCTCTCATAGAATCATAGAGTTGGAATTTTATAATTGTGAGGATCCTCTAGCCCAACCCCCTGCAATGCAGGAACACGCAGTTGTCCCACACAGGGATTGAACCTGCAACCTTGGCATTATCAGCACCAAGCTCTAGCCAACTGAGCTATGCTCCTGAAGTCCTTGGACTCCCTTTCTCATCAGTCTCAGCCAGCATGCGGAGGAGCTCAAGGGTGAAAGGCCTCAGCCAACAACACCTGGAGACTCACCCCGTGTTAATTATGTAAATTTGTCACAGCAGGCGTAATCTTAAAGGAGGCATCCCTCTTTTTGTCCCAGACAGAGGGATGCCTCTACTAAGATAGCAATTGCAACCTGTGGTCTTTATGAGTATTTACTTGCTCCACTCACCAACTCCCCAGTCATCCCCCCACATTAACCTCCTTGAGCATCTTCTTTCTACCCCATGCAACTACTTTGCTCACTTTTCACCTTCCTGATCCCATTTTCTAAGCACTTCTCTCTTCTTTTCGGCAGACCCACTTTGCACCCATTTCCACCTTCACACCCATGTCCATGCTTCCCTCCTCCTTTGGGGCAACCACCTTCATGGCAAATCCCCGCATCTTTGTTCTGTGAACCACCCTGAGACCTCCAGGTGTAGGGCAGTATATAAATACAAAATAATAATAATAATAATAATAATAATAATAATAATAATAATATTCCTCCTCCCACACGGTGCAACTCTGGTGGGTACCGGACTCAAACCAATGGATTCAAGATATAAGAAAATAGATTCCAACTGAACATCAGCAACAACTTTCTGACAGTAAGAGCTGTTTGACAGTGGAACGGACTCCCATGAGGTGGTGGTCTTTCCTTCATTGGAGGACAGAGGTTGGATGGTCATCTGTCATGAATGCTTCAGTTGAGATTCCTGCATTGCAGGGGGTTGGACCTCAGGATCCTTTCCATGATTCTATCAAATATACAGGGAAGGAAGCAATAATAATAATAATAATAATAATAATTATTATTATTATTATTATTATTATTATTATTAATACCCCGCCCATATGGCTGGGTTTCCCCAGCCACTCTGGGCGGCTTACAACAGAAAAATGAAATAAAATAATTAAACATTAAAAGCCTCCCTAAACAGGGCTGCCTTCAGATGTCTTCTAAAAATCTGGTAGCTGTTTTTCTCTTTGACATCTGATGGGAGGGCGTTCCACAGGGCAGGCGCCACCACCGAGAAGGCCCTCTGCCTGGTTCCCTGCAACTTGGCTTCTCGCAACGAGGGAACCGTCAGAAGGCCCCCGGTGCTGGACCTCAGTGTCCGGGCAGAACGATGGGGGTGGAGACGCTCCTTCAGGTATACTGGACCGAGGCCATTTAGGGCTTTAAAGGTCAGCACCAACACTTTGAACTGTGCTCGGAAACGTACTGGGAGCCAATGTAGATCTTTCAAGACTGGTGTTATGTGGTCTCGGCGGCCGCTCCCAGTCACCAGTCTAGCTGCCACATTCTGGATTAGTTGTAGTTTCCGAGTCACCTTCAAGGGTAGCCCCACGTAGAGCGCATTGCAGTAGTCCAAGCGGGAGATAACCAGAGCATGCACCACTCTGGCGACACAGTCTGCAGGCAGGTAGGGTCTCAGCCTGCATACCAGATGGAGCTGATAGACAGCTGCCCTGGACACAGAATTGACCTGCGCCTCCATAGACAGCTGTGAATCCAAAATGACTCCCAGGCTGCGCACCTGGTCCTTCAGGGGCACAGTTACCCCATTCAGGACCAGGGAGTCCTCCACACCTGCCCGCCTCCTGTCCCCCACAAACAGTATTTCTGTCTTGTCAAGATTCAACCTCAATCTGTTAGCCGCCATCCATCCTCCAACCGCCTCCAGGCACTCACATAGGACCTTCACTGCCTTCACTGGTTCTGATTTGAAAGAGAGGTAGAGCAATGCACTTACAGAGATGGGGCTGCCCTCCAAGCTGCTTTCATTACCCATCCCATACACAGCACACATAATGATTACACTGCATGTGCTCCAGAGACCGGAGGTGCACTCCATTGTCTCTCGGGACAGACGGATGCCAAGCGCAAGCTCCTGTGGCACAAACAATAAAGACACAAAGAATTATTGTAAGCATAAATCTGCAGCTCCAGAGACTACCCTGCTCACTTCTTACAAGAATGTTTTTGACTGAACAGTATAAAAGGAAAGAAGATAAGGACAGAGCACCCAAATAGTTCCATCCCCCCCCCAAAAAAACCTGCAGATAAAGTACCTATTTGACGTCGTGCAAGGGTTCAAGAGGCACTAAGGGGGGGGGATAGGGACACTTGGAGGGTCTGAAGTGTATATGAAATATAAAAGGAACTTTACACTCTGCAGTGACAATAGATCTATGATCTCAGATTCCCTGGCAAGCCTATTACTCTTATTTTCCCCGGGGACGAGAGGCTGCCTGCAAGCAGATACGCATCTAGCCTTGTCTCCTTGGCAATGAAAGACCCATGTTCTCAAATCTGCTCTTCTGTGAGAGACCCATGGTTTCAAATTTCCACAATATCTAGGCCTCATTTATTTGAATCGTAAAGAAATGTGCAGGGAATGTGTTGCGATGGCCGCGGAAAGTTTAGGCTTTGCCATTGCTTTTTTGATTCCATAGCAACAACTCTGGTGTTGCAACACTCCCTTAATGATGCCTTGTGGAGCTCAAGAGACTGTTGCGTCTGAGGTGGAGGTAGTAAGTTTCTTTACACAAGTATGGTGAGCCCTGAAGAGACCCAAAGCAGGTGTTTGGCTTGTTAAATTTGCCTGCCTGTTCTCACCTACTTCCCCTGCATTTTCCATCTGTCCTACAGCCACACACAGCTACCATTCTGAATAGAATTCATAAACAGATATGTAGATCAGTGGTTGGAGGAATGGGAGCAGGGGTGGCAGGAAGCAGGACTGCTCAAATGCTTGGCTCTTGAAAGAAGCTCCTAGGCCAGATTCATCCTGGCTTTGGATACCCCAAGCACCTTGAACACCAGACCCTCCCAGGGTCCCAATTTTCCAGGGACCTCCATACATACTGCCTAGGCTTGTGCCCCAGGGAGGTCACTTTGGCCTGCTAACACAGCGGTTTGACATCACCCCTGGAGGCGCACTCCATTGCCTCTTGAGACAGAAGCTTGCCCAAAAATGCTCAGAGCTGTACAATATTGGTGTGGCAATCAGCCTAAAGTTAAGCCAGGTTACTAAGGGTTAATCCAAATAGAACTTTTTAGAACCCAAGGGGGTGGGCTCTGGCAGAGTATAAAAACCCCACCCCTGGAGTCAGTTAGTCAGTTTGTGAGGGAGTTGAGTTGGCAGTCAGTTGGTCGGTTAGTGAGAGTTCGTGAGGTAGTTGGTTGGTTATTAGTAGAGAGAGAGCTGGTTTTAAACATTGAGGTGAAGCATAGATGGTGGATTATCATCAGTCAGGATAGAGAGTTTGTGAGCTTATTTACAAATATATATTTAGTTGTCTTTAGCGGTAATAGGCCGGTAATAGTATTAATTAGAGGTGATAGGCCGGTATAGGAAACACCTGTAATTTGGAACATTCTAAGACTTATACTGAAACCATTACGCTTATGTACGCACAATAAAGCAACATCTTTTTACTTTCACATTATCCTGGTCTGAAGTGTTTTGAGTGACAGCAGATATTTATTTTGTCGTTGGCGCATCATCAATAGACCATAAAACGTCCGGGGGTGTTGCGCAGGTCAGGGTGACCGCGACAATTGGGCTCAAGCAGGCATCGGGCCACGACTCACGTTTAAGGCATGCATGGGTCACGGCCACACATTTAAAGTGATCTAACAGTCATGACTGCCTGCAAAGAGTCCTGAGAACCATAGTTGAAGAATGCCAGGTTGTTAGGCGTCTTTTCACAGAGCTACTGTTCCTAGCACATTCAACAAATTACTGTTCCCAGGATTCTCTGAGGGAAGCCATGACTGTTAAAGCGGGTTGAGGGTGCTTCATATATATGGTGTGAATGTGATCCTAGTTTACCTCTGGCACTTGGAGAAGCCACACCTTTGGAAGCTTTCCTTGGCCCTCAAGCCCCCACTTCCTGCACCAAATCTTGGCGAGTGAGAGCTCAATCTGTGACCAATGTGGCAGGTAGGTAGAACTCCTTGTGTTAACTTATCCCCGTTGAGCTGGGAGCAGACTCTCCAAGTGTCCTTATTTTCCAGGGACGTCCCTGATTTAGAGAAGCTGCCCCGGTTTCTGATTTGATCCTGGAATGTCCCACCTTTCCTTAGGACGTCCCTATTTTCATTGGAGAAATGTTAGAGGGTATGGAGTTATCCGTCCCCCAAGCATAGCTGCCAAGTCTCCTGTTTTTCATGGGAAACCCCCGGATTTTAATCCATTTCCCGCTGTTATCCCGAATAGAAAAAAATCCCGTAAATCCCCCGATTTCCTACCTGCCAGGGAGGCTCCTTCTGCGCATGTCTGGACATGCACGGAACCGATTTCGGGTGCTGCTCTGCCCATGTCTGGGCACTGGAAGTTGCTTCTACGCATGTCCAGACATGCGTAGAAGCGACTTCCGGTGCCGCGCCTCTGCTGATCCCAGATTTTTCAATGGGAGACTTGGCAGCTATGCCCCCAAGCCATCCTGTACAGTATAGGGCAGTTTTAAAATGTTCAATGTTTTATTATGTTTTTATATATATGTTGGAAGCTACCTTAAGTGGCTGGGGGCAACCCAGGAAGTGGTGTGGGGTATAAATAGTAAAATTACTTTATGGAAGGGGACATCCCTATTTTCATTGGAGAAATGTTGGGGGTTATGTGGTAGCCATCTGCGATGGTGTCCCTGTAGCATTCAGAAAACAAGCCAGAAGCTCCCTACTCTTAAAGTACTTCCGCTTAGAGCAGAATGATACCACGGTAACATAGAAACCAGGCCACTGGGCTTTGAGGCCCCAGGCACCTTCCATCCTGCTGCTCTGTCTCCATGCTACTTTAGTTGGTGCTGTTGCAATCAAGCTTATAAGCCCCAACGAATTTCAGTATTTTTAAAGGGGAGGCTGTGAGCCACTGGGGTTCTGCTTGCTAACTAAGCCCCCTGCTTGTAGTCCCTGGTACCCTGTTTCTCCGAAAATAAGACGTAGCCATAAAATAAGCCATAGCAAGATTTTTAAGCATTCATGGAATATAAGCCATACCCCAAAAACAAGCCATAGTGTTTCTGGTTTTTTTTTGAGGAAAAGTAAATATAAGATCAGGGCTGATTTCCTTCAGAATGGATAGGTTTGATCTTCATGGACTGCAAGAAGATCAAACCTATCCATTCTGAAGGAAATCAGCCCTGAGTGCTCACTGGAAGGACAGATCGTGAAGCTGAGGCTCCAATACTTTGGCCACCTCATGAGAAGAGAAGACTCCCTGGAAAAGACCCTGATGTTGGGAAAGATGGAGGGCACTAGGAGAAGGGGACGACAGAGGACGAGATGGTTGGACAGTGTTCTCGAAGCTACGAACATGAGTTTGACCAAACTGTGGGAGGCAGTGCAAGACAGGAGTGCCTGGCGTACTATGGTCCATGGGGTCATGAAGAGTCGGACACGACTAAACGACTAAACAAAAAAAAAAAAGATGGTGTCTTATTTTCGGAGAAACACGGTACTTGCAAGCCGATATGAAACACACAAAACAGACTTGTGGGGGACAAAGGGCCTTATCAGAGTTATCCAGAATATACAGCAAGTTACTGATTACTGATCAGACACCTCCAACCAAATCTACTTATGACACTCGTTTTCTTTCTTTGATAGAGAAGAGACTGATGTACAGCTCAAGGAAATTTTGGTCGTCTTTTTTGTGTAACTGCAATAACAGTTGGCTAACTAATAGACAGGGACTCGGTGGATCCATATAGACAAATACAAATTTAATAAATAATACACAAAACTATAAATAAATAAATACGGTCAGCAGCATTGATTGAGATAGGTCAGAGCAGGGGTTCCCAACAAAATTTTCTCGAGGACCCCTCATCGAGCCGCTATTGCGACAAGGACCCCCATTAATTCCTAATCCTAAAATTAAAAAGTGAGAGCCAAATTAAGAGTCTTTTTAAATTTTATATTTATACGTTTTTTACAGTTACAACAGAGTACTCCATCAGTATACAGTTAGTTTTAATTTTCAGTTCTTAATGAGATGAGTTAAATCTGTCCTTTGAGTCTATTATTTCTGACATATTAGGTTCCAAACTTGAAACTTTCACTCTGAAATCCGACTGCATGTCGAGCCGATTCCTATATTTGTTTTTCATGAAACACATGGAAGAAAATGCTTGCTCACACCGATATGTGGTTGCAAATGAAAGGATCTTTTTCATTGCCTTATCTCCAAGTTTCTTGTAGTCCTTGCATGCTGATGCAAGGTTCGAGAGTCACTGACTTACTTGCTTGAACATCAAATGCATTATCTTCCTCTTCATCTGTAGGCCTTTGTCGTTTTAACGAACCACTTTTTAACCAACGGTCCATTTTTAACTACACAAACTGTAGCTTCCGCGAAAAACAACGCTTTGTTTACAAACACTACTGTTTTGCAAAGAGGCAGCGTGCGCCAGGGAGGAGGGAGGGGAATGGAGAAGACCTGCGCAGTAGCGCACAAATGAAGCCGACGTGCGCAAAGCATCTTGTGGAGGTGAGCGTTAGTAGAATGCGCGCGCTGCCTCTTTGCAAAACAGTAGTGTTTGTAAAGTGCCACCTAACGGCATACAGCAGAACTACTGCCTCTATCTAATTCTAGTTTTGCGCTAGACTCTGCTCATGCAGGAAGCGGCCAAAACGAAAAATCTGTTATCATACGAAATATATTTAATATATTTTTTATTCTAATAGCATCTTGCGGACCCCTCTGGCATAGCTCGCGGACCCCTGGGGGTCCCCGGACCACCTGTTGGGAACCACTGGGTCAGAGCATGGGAAAATATGGGGACAGCTCCAGGCACGTCTCATTAACAATGGTCCTGTTTTATTGTGTGTAGCTCACACAAAGAAAACAATTGCTTTCCATCATTATCATATAGTTTGCTTTGAAAAGTTCTTCTAGGGCAATTTGCAGTTTTCACATTGTGGTATATAGGGCTGTATGGTGTAATTTTAACTCTTACCGGGCTGGTTATTGTTAAATATTGGATATCTGTTCTGTTAATTGCTCTTGTTACCTGAAATCAAATAAAAACTTAAAGTTAACCAGAAGATATCCTCTGAACATAAGAGTTCTTAAATATGTTTACTACTGGAGCTGAGATGATGGAATCTTTTTTTGTTTACTAATAGAGTGACAATCCTGGGTTTGTGCATTGACTAAGTGCCACTTTTATTTTGAGGAAATATCATTTACAGATACACCTTTACAGATATTTACAGATACACCTGGGACCCAGGTGGCGCTGTGGTTAAAAAACCACTGAGCCTAGGGCTTGCTGATCAGAAGGTCGGCGGTTCAAATCCCTGTGACGGGGTGAGCTCCTGTTGCTTGGTCCCAGCTCCTGCCAACCTAGCAGTTCGAAAGCACGTCAAAATGCAAGTAGATTTACAGCGGGAAGGTAAACGGCGTTTCCATGTGCTGCTCTGGTTTGCCAGAAGCGGCTTTGTCATGCTGGCCACATGACCTGGAAGCTGTACGCCGGCTCCCTCGGCCAATAATGCGAGATGAGCGCGCAACCCCAGAGTCGGTCACGACTGGACCTAATGGTCAGGGGTCCCTTTACCTTTTTATCATTTACAGAACTTGTTCTAGATCCAAAATAGGGCTCCACCGCAATTTCCTGCTGAACGTAACCCCCTTGCTATCAACAAGAACGAGAGATAAAAAGCAGGCTATGATATTCAGCAGGATCCTGCCACAGGGCTGTGGTCTGGACTGGGAGCACATTTTCCGGGCAGGTCCGCACAGCTGCTTTTCCTTCAAAATAAAAGTGGCCAGTAAGCATGCTTTTGTAAGGGCATGAAAAATGTCATATGCAATTTGTCCCATAGTTTATCCAGGCAGTGGTGTGAAGAGAAATCCTAGGTATATAATTGAAAATTTATTTTATTGTCTTTGTACACTAGGAGCAAAATGGCAGCTGATTTACTCACAGAAAGCACCAGCTTGCTGCAGGAGGCAATAAATTCAGAACTACCTACACCCTTCTGTGGTCTCTGTCTAATAATAATAATAATAATAATAATAATAATAATAATAATAATAATAATTTATTATTTATACCCCACCCATCGGGCTGGGTTTCCCCAGCCACTCTGGGCGGCTTCCAACAAAATATTAAAATACAATAATCTGTTAAACATTAAAAGCTTCCCTAAACAGGGCTGCCTTAGATGTCTTTTAAAAGTAAGATAGTTGCTTATTGCCTTGACATCTGGTGAGAGGGCATTCCACAGGGCGGGTGCCACTACTGAGAAGGCCCTCAGCCTGGTTCCCTGTAACTTGGCGTCTCATAGTGAGGGAACTGCCAGAAGGCCCTCGGAGCTGGACCTCAGGGTCTGGGCAGAACGATGGGGGTAAAGACGCTCCTTCAGGTATACTGGGCCGAGGCCGTTTAGGGCCTTAAAGGTCAGCACCAACACTTTGAATTGTGCTCGGAAACGTACTGGGAGCCAATGCAGGTCTTTCAAGATCGGTGTTATGTGGTCTTGGTGGCTGTTCCCAGTCACTAGTCGAGCTGCCGCATTCTGGATTAGTTGTAGTGAATGATGTCCTTTTCTCCTTAGAACAGTAAACTCCTCTGCCCAAATCAGTGTTCCGTAAGATGAGCTTTTATTTTACGCAAGTAGCATTAGCTAAACCACCTGCCTAAAGTTTCAAGGTAGCCTCTATATTAGATGTGTGAGTTTCAACTGGAAATTGGTTCACAATGTTATGCTTTGGAAACGTAATACGCAGAGCCTCTGAGAAGGAAGATCTGGGATTGGTTAGAAATGATGTCACCCAGGCCTTTGTTGCATTCTAGAAGGAAATATTTGGCTCCTGCCTTTGAGGCTGACCTGGTCTTTGACTTGCTTCAGTGCAGATGGAACATCACCGACTAAAGGGCAACGAGACTGCTGTCTTTGGGGGACCAAAGCAGGGGCAGCCGGCTTATGCTGAGATAGACTAGAACCTGTCTGAAAGTGAACATGTAAAAACATCGGCAGCATGCTAATTTAAACCACGTGCCTGAGCATTAGAAAGCCCTATAAGTCCTGGTGTGTACGCTTAGAATCCAAAGCTTTTAATAGGTCCCTCCATCTCTCTCCAGAAAGCAATTCAAATAATGACTTATTGATGTGTGTCGGCATCAGACAGATCTTCTTGGTAAGGAAGACGATTTGCAGTTCTGTGAGGCTGTCCAGACAGGATCTGGTTCATATGAAGCATATGTGAACATTACCACATCAACAAAGGGGCGAAGTGTTCATGATGGAGACAGACACATCCTTTTGTTCATTCATTCACCTATTCTTGTACAAAGCAGCAGGTGGCATACTTATTGCCAACGAAAGGTGCATGCGCAAAAGGGGAGCTGATCTACCCCCCCTCACAGTTTGTCTGCCCAAGCTCATTTTTCCAGTATCAGATATCCAGGTTGGGGAGAATGCTGGTGAAAAACTAGGAGGGGCAGCAGAGGACGAAGGGTTATGCTTAGCACAGCAGCACGTCCTTTTTGGTTTAAAAATTAGACCTTGCCCCACCTTTTCTCTTGTTTCACATATGAATGGGGCAGCCCTTCATTCCAAGGAACCCGAGCCTGGGCAAGCACCTGGAACCTCTGAATTCTCTCACTACTCACTGCCTTTGTGGTTTTATTTACACATATATACAACCTGAGCATAAGATCTGGGGGGTGGAAGGGATCACAGCATTAACACCCCAACAGATCTTGCTTCTCCACGAGTCACAGCTTTCGATCCAGCACAGATCAAACATGTCTCTGGCTTCCAGCTGAACCAAACATAATGTTGTTGGCTAGGAAAGGGAGTACGACACATGACAACGGAACTTATTTTAGAAGACATCTGAAGGCAGATCTGTTTAGGGAAGCTTTTAATGTTTAACAGACCATTGTATTTTAATATTTTGTTGGAAGCTGCCCAGAGTGGCTGGGGAAACCCAGCCCAGATGGGCGGGGTATAAATAATATATTATTATTATTATTATTATTATATTTTATGGGCAGTGGACAACCCAGTCCTCCCTCCTCCCTAGGTTCTCCCCCAATAACAACTTCCTCTGTCAGGGGTAGATTAACCATTAAGCAAAATAAGCACGTCCTTAGGGCACCAAGGGAAGGTTGGCACCACAGAAATTTTCCATTTCCATTTTTAACGTTAATGGTCACAAATTTCTCAGCTGAGCATTCATTCTCTCAGTTGAAGTATATTAAAAATCCCAACACAACAACTATGCAACAAGTGGAAGTATACACAAATAAACATTATTTTCCATCTTACTGTAGGTTTCGTTTCATTTCAAAAAATAGAATGTTATTTTACAGTTTATTATTGTTTATATTTTGAATTAGATACATACGGTGGCACCCAAATATTGTAAGTGCTTAGGGCCTCTGGAGGTCCTAATCCAGCCCTGTCCCCTGTGTTCCACCAGGTTTACTCTAAATTTGTGTGCATATGGCTGCACGGACCCAGGTGGCGCTGTGGTTAAACCACTGAGCCTAGGGCTTGCTGATCAGAAGGTCGGTGGTTCGAATCCCTGTGATGGGGTGAGCTCCCGTTGCTTGGTCCCAGCTCCTGCCCACCTAGCAGTTCGAAAGCACGTCAAAGTGCAAGTAGATTAATACCGGGTAGGTACCGCTACAGCAGAAAGGTAAACGGCGTTTCTGTGTGCTGCTCTGGTTCGTCAGAAGCGGCTTTGTCATGCTGGCCACATGACCTGGAAGCTGTACACCGGCTCCCTCGGCCAATAATGCGAGATGAGCACCGCAATCCCAGAGTCGGTCACGACTGGACCTAATGGTCAGGGGTCCCTTTACCTTTACCTTTAAGGCTGCAGATCAAGGCAGTGGGGTTACTGCCAAATAAATGTGGATACCTGCAGAACTGAGGCACATCTTCACATACTGAACATCTTCATATCTGAACAGCCTTCTCAATAAAATGGAGAGGGAGTCATTTCTTTACTCTTTCTTCTTAAAAAATTAATGTCTGACCTACGTGCTTGCGGGATTTTGAAAGTGGAGCAGCTGCAGCAATGATTTTGCAGCCTCCATCAACCAGGAATGATACATGGCCGTCTGCTCTGAGTGTAGCAGGCTGGCTACATCCTCGTCTGTTTCCCTCCCCTGTTGCTTAATGGCGGGTCATAGGCCAAGCTCACTTTCTTCCATTCTGGAGACTGCGCTGCCTCCTCTTCTGGCTTTAATAATATATCACTTGCATGAATATTTCATCAAAGCTAATTTTGCAAACATGGCTGGGGCTGTTCTGACTCCATTTGCTAGGGACATATGGGTCTTGATTTTTCTGGGGCACAGGAAAACTGCTGGGCATAGAAGCAGCAGTCCGTCCTTCCGCTGCTGCCTCGGAGCGCTCTCATTTTAAAGGTGTTGCTGGAGGCAGGAAGCTGAATGTAAGATACCATTTGTAGCATAGTGGACATGGGGGTGAGCTCTGAGTCAGGCCGTTCGAGGTTCAAATCTCACCTCAATAGGTGGCCTTCTCAGGACACAGCCAACAAACCCTCCATCTGCAAAATAGGGATTATAATACTGCAGGATTTTTGTGAACAGTTACTCTGACATGCTTTGAAGACTCAAAACCTGTAGTATGAGTGGGAGATATTATTTTACTATATAACTTCAGGATGTGCCAGACACTCTGCATGAATTGTGATTTTATTGAATGGTGTAGCATGTTACAGAAATTACATGGGGTGGGGGGTGGGGCGCATCTTTAAAGTTGTTAAATGTTATAAATATTATGCCTGAATGTATCATTTCAACTTGACAGCTCAGGGAAGACACCTAGCTTTATAAATCATAGAAAATCAACCCCTTTGCCAATTTCCTCCATTCCAACGCCAGTTTGCCCTTGGAAAAAGGACCCCTTTCCCTGCCACCTCCCGCCATAATCCTTCAAGTGTGAGGACATGTATACACACACACCCCAGGGGTGACAATTGCTGAGCTGATTGTTGGCCAAGGGAAGCCAAATCTCATCACTGGACTTGCCTCGGGGTCCAGACATGCAAAGGAAGTTCCATCTTACTTTGGGTGGTGGGTACTTAACTATGCTAATCTTATACTTGCGTGTTGCCCTGACATATTTGCCTATGTTAATCTTGTATAAGGGACCCAGGTGGCGCTGTGGGTTAAACCACAGAGTCTAGGGCTTGCTGATCAGAAGGTTGGCGGTTCAAATCCCTGCGATGGGGTGAGCTCCCGTTGCTCGGTCCCAGCTCCTGCCCACCTAGCAGTTCGAAAGCACGTCAAAGTGCAAGTAGATAAATAGGTACCGCTACAGCGGGAAGGTAAACGGCGTTTCCGTGCGCTGCTCTGGTTTGCCAGAAGCGGCTTTGTCATGCTGGCCACATGACCTGGAAGCTATACGCTGGCTCCCTCGGCCAATAATGCCGATAACCCTCCCCTTTCTGACGTTTCAGTGATGTAGCAATGACGTAGCAATGATGCTGTACAAACTTTATTCTGGGATATGGTGGGAAAGTTTTAAGAGTCAGTGTCGCCCCATGTTCTGGGTTCACTCGCTGCTGTTTGAACCTGTTGCACAAGCAATAAAGGATCTAAGTCCTTTTAAGGGGGGATTGCCAAAAATCACTCACCCCCCTGACCTACGCTGCCATTCGCGAACATCACAAATGCTGCCTATCCTCTGTCCAATCACCGGCAGAAGCTGCCTATTGCCCACCCAATTGTCGCAGCGACAGCCAATCAACACCAGCCCTTGCTGCAGCCAACAACAACACGCCCGATAGCCACTTAAAATCTCGACTCACAGCAGCAACCAATCCCACACCCCCACAATGCATTATCTGTGTATAAGACGACCCCAGATTTTTAACATACTTTTTAAAGAGAAAAACTTATACACAGAAAAGTACGGTATATCGCAAAGTGGCTATTTGAACACCCCGCCAGGACTCCAGTCCCTGGTTTATCACACTGCCATGTTTGTTTTTTGTTTTTTTAAATAATTATATTAATCACAATTATGGAGAAAGCTAGAGAGTTCCAGAAAAACATCTCCTTCTGCTTCATTGACTACGCAAAAGCATTTGACTGTGTCGACCACACAGCAAACTATGGCAAGTTCTTAAAGAAATGGGGGTGCCTGATTATCTCATCTGTCTCCTGAGAAATCTCTATATGGGACAAGAAGCTACAGTTAGAACTGAACATGGAATGACTGATTGGTTCAAAATTGGGAAAGGAGTACGAGAAGGCTGTATATTCTCTCCCTGCTTATTTAACTTATATGCAGAATTCATCATACGAAAGGCTGGACTGGATGAATCCCAAGCTGGAATTAAGATTGCCAGAAGAAATATCAACAACCTCAGATATGCTGATGACACAACCTTGATGGCAGAAAGTGAGGAAGAATTAAAGAACCTTTTAATGAGGGTGAAAGAGGAGAGCGCAAAATATGGTCTGAAGCTCAACATAAAAAAAAAAACTAATATCATGGCCACTGGTCCCATCACCTCCTGGCAAATAGAAGGGGAAGAAATGGAGGCAGTGAGAGATTTTACTTTCTTGGGTTCCATGATCACTGCAGATGGTGACAGCAGTCACGAAATTAAAAGACACCTGCTTCTTGGGAGAAAAGCAATGACAAACCTAGACAGCATCTTAAAAAGCAGAGACATCACCTTGCCGACAAAGGTCCGTATAGTTAAAGCTATGGTTTTCCCAGTAGTGGTGTATGGAAGTGAGAGCTGGACCATAAAGAAGGCTGATCGCCAAAGAATTGATCCTTTTGAATTATGGTGCTGGAGGGGATTCTTGAGAGTCCCATGGACTGCAAGAAGATCAAACCTATCCATTCTGAAGGAAATCAGCCCTGAGTGCTTACTGGAAGGACAGATCCTGAAGCTCAGGCTCCAATACTTTGGCCACCTCATGAGAAGAGAAGAATCTTTGGAAAAGACCCTGATGTTGGGAAAGATTGAGGGCACTAGGAGAAGGGGACGACAGAGGACGAGATGGTTGGACAGTGTTCTCGAAGCCACCAACATGAGTTTGACCAAACTGCGGGAGGCAGCAGAAGACAGGAGTGCCTGGCGTGCTCAGGTCCATGGGGTCACGAAGAGTCGGACACGACTAAACAACTAAACAACAACAACAACATTAATCATGTGTAATAAACATAATTTTAAATACAATGGACACCAACAATATCAGCTAGTCTGTCATTTCTTGGAGAAAGGCATACACAGAGAGCCAGTGTGGTGTAGTGGTTAAGAGCGGTACACTCGTAATCTGGGGAACCGGGTTCGCGTCTCCGCTCCTCCACATGCAGCTGCTCGGTGACCTTGGGCTAGTCACACTTCTCTGAAGTCTCTCAGCCCCACCCACCTCACAGGGTGTCTGTTGTGGGGGAGGAGGGGAAAGGAGATTCTTAGCCGCTTTGAGACTCCTTCGGGTAGTGATAAAGCGGGATATCAAATCCAAACTCTTCTTCTTCTTCTTCTTCTTCTTCTTCTTCTTCTTCTTCTTCTTCTTCTTCTTCTTCTTCTTCTTCTTCTTCTTCTTCTTCTTCACAATACAAGTTTTTGAAGTCACCAAAGATTGAAAAATTGGATCCTGCACACTAGTTTTTTTGTTTGTTTGTTCATTCACAAAATTTATGCACCACTTGATTGTAAAAAACAACAACCCTCAAAGGAGTTTTCAAAAAATAAAACAGTCAAACCAAGAAAGATTTACAACTCTAAAGCATACAAAAATTAAAAATACTGAAACAGATCCTCAACATTGCAAACATCTGGGTAGGCTTGTCTAAACAATAATGTTTCTAGCAGGTGTTAGAAGGTAGAGAAGGTTCAGAGTACAGTAAAGATATTTGATCTCAATAGGCAAGAGAGTAGGTGCAGCCACATTACTGTAAATGATTGAGCTCTTACAAATGTGGAATGGGTATTATGTCGCACTTGTAGTAGCACCAATTCCACCAAGTGGGCACATGGTGCTGTGAATTGGCAGGAAGAATCCCTGACCGGAGAGACCTGTCCAAAGGAGCTTCTGCCCTTTAACCCCACAGGGCTTTGCCTGAAGTGCCACTTTGGACAGGGGTGGTTTACAAGATGGGACGCCTGACAAATTCTCCTCTGGCTTGCCCTATGTGTTCAAAAGCATGCCAGTGCAAGTAGATAAATAGGTACCACTTCAACAGGAAGGTAAACAACGTTTCTGTGCACTCTGGTTTCCGTCACGGTGTCCCGTTGCACTAGAAGCAGTTTAGCCATGCTGGCCACATGACCCAGAAAAGCTGTCTGCGGACAAACGCTGGCGCCCTCGGCTTGAAGGCGAGATGAGTGCCACACCCCATAGTCACCTCTGTCTGGACTTAACCATCCAGGGGTTCTTTATCTTACCTTACCTAACAGCTCCATCACTCTCAGGTTAGGCATAAGACCTCACTTCTCCACAGTGCACACCACACAATGATACTTGTGAAATGTATGGGTTTATTACCCATTTCATTTGATCTTATAGCACACCTTACCTTAAAGGATTCAGGGCAGATAGCAAGCATGATGCACAGGGTTTAGGACCCAAGACAAATGGTGCACAAGAGAACAGGAAGGCAATTCATGCCACACACACACACACACACACACAGAGAGAGAGAGAGAGAGAGAGAGAGAGAGAGAGAGAGAGAGAGAGAGAGAGAGAGACTCCACACATTTTTAATTCCTATTTCCACCTGTTTTCTGGCCAGGATCCAAATAACTGCTTGACTAGTTCTACAGACTCACTATCATAACGGCTGTCAACTTTTAAGCCCTGTTTTTAGGCCCTGGCATGGCAGCAGTTTGTTCTGCAGCAATTAGCAAGAGAGAATGCTTAGCTCCGTGCCATGTAAAAGCTTCCCCAGCTATCGATTTCTGCATTTCAAACTTTTGTTGCAAGGGACATCAACAGGCCAGGCTGCTCCCACCCACCCCCTCCCTCTAGGCGGTTGGCAACCCTAGCGAGAGACCCCACTGAAGATGCCTGAGGCCCTAGGAGCTTCTGAAGTCATCCTTTGGACCACAGCCATGGTCTTCATCACAATCCCGCCCTGCCCTACTTCACTTCTTATTGATTAGCCCTTAAAGCCAATCCTTCTATCCTCTGAGGTTTCGTCTTTACAATCAAGTGCTATATAAATTTTGCAAAATAAATAAATACATTGTCTCCAACCCCATCCGTTGCCAAACCATGAAAACATCAAGCAGAGATTGCAGCCTTGGAGGGATTTGATAATGTGGGATGAATGAAGAGTTATAAGTTTGTGGGTGCCAGAGTTTGTGGGTGCAAGTGACCCATAATTTATAGATTTGGTGAGTGTTAGAATTTAATCAAGGTTTGGGAAGTTAAGCTGCAAACACCGACCTCCCAGATCCAACAGGGATCCAAGTTGGAAATAACACAGGCCAGCTTCCTCATGAGGTAACCGCCTGATAATGGCTGAGCCATCAGGACATTCAGTGCTGGGCAACAAGGGGGGGTGGAGCCCCTCCTCCAGCTGTGTGTTAGTGGGCAGAGACAAAAAGGGTTTCGGATTTCAGCTTGGATGATGTGGGTTGGAGGGGAATCGTTTCACTGGGCTAGCAACAACAAGGGACAAGAAGGGGGTCGAAGAGCACCATGTTGATCGACTGAGACAGGCTGTAACAAAGTGACAGAGAGCATGGCTGATTTTTCTGCTCTGAGCCTCAAGCCTGTTGCACCCATGGGAGAAGCAAGGGACCCTCTTGGAGTGTAGTGTGTTGAGCCCCTGGATTCAGGTTTTATATGTGTGTGTGTAAATAAATTTTAAAAAACCACTACAGTCTCTGCCACACCTCGCTGTCCCTGGGTAAAGTGCTCCTGGAATGCCTGGAATCTCGCACCACTTGTGGAAATTGGGGTGGCATGTAACAATACTTTTTCTCTCAGCCACCGTCACCAAATACTCACACCCCTTTAGGGTCTGCTTAACAGATAAGGATAGAGTGTTGACAGTTTTGGCGCTTCTCCCACCCGCTCCCAGCCCCCACTCCCCCTGGGACTAGGAACCAGAGGCTGATCAATAATACAGCAAAGCTCTTAGCATATGTCAAAGATACTGTGATGGGGGGGGGACAGGACATGGATGAACCTTGTGAAAAAAGAGCCAAAAAAACATTTCCTTAAATGTCATTCTCCCCAGACACATTAGCTCATCAGACTAAATCATCCCATTTCTCCTACCCTCTCCTTGTCCGCTATGACCCATAACATATTAACATGTTTCTTTGGGATGAGAGAGGGAGAAGCTAGAAAGAAAGAGAAGCAAGGCGTTGGGAGATCTAGATGTGAAAGTGTCAATGATTGATCTTGTCCTTAATCCCAGTGCCATTAGTGCCCAGAGAAACTCTTGCTTTACAAAGGACTAGTTCTTACTGAGAATGTGTCTGAGCGAAAGTGGTGTTATAAGAATTTTAAGGTCATATATATAATAATTGTCATAAAACATGTACATGAATGTACAGAAACATGTCTGAAGCAGCACAGGAAGACAGGCCTGACTGACACCATTTTGACTCTCTCTCTGACCAGGTGTTCCTCTGCAAGGAAGAAGGGGGGTGGGGGGAACCTTCTCATTGTCTCAGGAATTAAAGTGATAATCCCTGGCATCCTGATACCTGGGTGCCAGACAAAAGGGTGTGATTAACTTGGCTGGGAAACACTGAAATGTAAATATATCTCTCTTTTGTTGATTAGGTTTTGGGGGCAGGGGGCAGGGTCCAGGATGCTCAGATTACTGCCACCAGACCTCCCCTTTCATGATGTACCTATGATGAATCTAGGGAGAGGGGTCTTGGGCTACACCCCTTCTGTGACATATGGATGATGCTTCTGGGGGGTGGGCTGAAACCAATTTCAAATTTCTTTTTAAGGGCAGGACACCTTTGTTTGGGGTTCCTTCCTTGTTCTCCTGCGTGAGAGGAAGGACCCTGTTGCAACAGCGAAAATAAAGGCTTTGCTTCTCAAACTTCTCTGGTTGGCCTCTGTTATATTCTCCAACCGATGGAGAACCCAATAAGGGAATAAGGGCAGATTTTTGTCTATATCAGAGGGGACTTGCTTGCATAATGGAACACTCCTCATTCCCTGCACATAGAAAACTGGCATGTCAGGGATAGAATCCATCTCATTGACATGCAAGTTTTCTATGTAGAGGAAGGGAAAAAGTTGTATGGAGGAGCATAACTCACCACCACCTATAGACTGACTGACACAGCCCACAGTGAACCTTCCTGGAAGTAAGTCCTATTGAACGGAATGGGGATTAAGTCATACCTCGGTTTAAGTACGCTTCTGTTTGAGTACTTTCAGTTTAAGTACTCTGCGGACCCGTCTGGAATGGATTAATCCACTTTCCATTACTTTCAGTGGGAATGTTCGCTTCAGGTTAAGTACGCTTCAGGTTAAGTATGGACTTCCAGAACCAATTACACTCATACTTCGGGTTAAGTACGCTTCAGGTTGAGTACTCCGTGGACCCGTCTGGAATGGATTAATCCACTTTCCATTACTTTAAATGGGAAAGTTTGCTTCAGGTTAAGTACGCTTCAGGTTAAGTACAGACTTCCGGAACCAATTGTGTACTTAAACCGAGGTACCACTGTACTTCTGAGTAGTGTATGGTGTGAGCTCTGTGGCTGCTAATAACACCTGTACCAATTCACATACCTGCCAAGTCCCAGCCTGAGAAATAAGGGACTAGACCGGAAGTAGCAGCCCGGAAGTAGCGCTGCCGCCATTTTGGAACTGGGCGGAGCATGCTCAGAAGCGACTTTTGATGCTGCTCTGCCCTGTTCCAAAATGGCTGCCACACCAGAAGTCGTGCTGCAGCCATTTTGGAACTCAGCAAAGCAGCATCAAAAGTCGCTTCTGCGCATGCTCTGCCCAGTTCCAAAATGGCCACCGCGCCAGAATAAACTGGGGAAAAACAAAAAAAATCCGTTTTTTCGGCTGGGGACAGCTGGAAAAACGGGGGTTTCCTGGGGAATATGGGAGACTTGGCAGCTATGCCAACTCAATGACATAAGCAACAAAGTAGTTGTTTCAGGAGCCAAGGAATCTGCAGGATTGCTGATCTCCAAGGAAACAGGGACTTTGTCAAGGAGATATAGATATGGGGTGCACCAAAGTTTAGTTTGAGGTTCAGGAACACATAGATCTTCAGGGCCGGCTCTTCATAGACCCCCGGTGGCGCAGTGCACCATGGCGCGGGGCTGGTAAGCTGGGCGCCGGCCTGATACCTGGTGGGTCAGGGGTGAAATCTGATTTCAGAGGAAATTGGCAAAAATTCTCAACCGAACTTCTCACCACCCAGTCACGGCTTTAAACTCCTTCCAGTGCTCAGTCTTTACCTTGAAAACCAATTGCGCCCTGCGAGGGCGGGGCGGGCGGCGGAGCGATCTCCGCCCCTCAGCACCAGGGCGCGCGATCTGCTCAAGACGGCCCTGTAGATCTTAGTTCATTTTTAAAGTTCTTTGATGGTGTTGTATTTGAACTTTCGTGCAAATAAGGAACTAGGAGCCAACTTCAGTGTCCCCTGGATGTTTAGGGCTAACTTCTGAAGCAAGGCCTTGTCTGTCCTGAGACCATAGGAAACCAATGCCAGGTGGGAAGAGAGTATGCTAGGCTGCATCATGGACCCATGTGGCATAAGGCAGCTTCGTATGCTCCTATGGCAGCAGTGGCCCACAAGACACCATCTGGGAAGTTTTGCAAAGGATTAGCTCCTCCACAGCTCCCACCAATTTTAATGCAACTTGTATAAAGAGAATTTACCAATGCATTGTGTCCCACGTGGGAGAGTGTGTGCCACTTAAGATTTTCTGCTTGTGCCAGCCCTGTGTACATTTAAAATATATTCTCATACAGTACCAATATATTTCTCTGTAACCTACTAAAGCACATTTGTCAGACCACGACACTTTATCAACTGCCATTGGCCGATGATGAGCTGGATTTGATTTAGCTGGCAACTGGAATGTGTGGCATATGGGTGCTAGAATCTGATATTACTTCCCCACCCTTTTAAAGGCAGATCTTCAGTTCAAGGAGATTCTGACTAAACATCTGGGAGAACTTTTTACAGTAAGAGCTGTTTGACAGTGGAACAGACTCCCTTGGGAGGTGGCGGACTCTCCTTCCTTGGAGGTTTTAAAGCAGATGTTGGATGGTCAACTGTCATGGATGCTGGACTAGAAAACCCTTGGGGTCCCTTCCAACATTACAATTCTATGATTCTATATAATATTCAGTCAGGGTAGACCGGGGGGGGGGAATGGAATAAAATATTGGGGGGGGAGGTAAGGGAGCGGGTGCAGCGGTGGAGCTTCATGCTCCGCCACTGGGGGCGGAGAGCAGTTGCGCTGCCCCCAGTGACGTGGCGCGCATTTTGGGGGGAGGGCGCGCCGTGTGCAGGGGCGGGGCACGCATTTGGGGGCGGGGCGGGGGCGCGCAGGGGCGGGGCACGCACTTTGGGGGCAGGGCAGGCAGCGCCAATGGCGCCCCTGGGATTGCGTTGCTCGGGGCGCACCGCCCCCACCGCCCTTATCTTCCTACGCTCCTGAGGAGGTGCTGCTGTGGTCTAAACCACTGAGACTCTTGGGCTTGCTGATCGGAAGGTTGGCGTTTTGAAACCCAGCACGCAGTTTCTCACCGCGGCAGGTGGTCACAGCGCGCAGTGCTGCTGCAGCGGGCGCATCCACGCAGCGTCCCCTGGCGGCCCTGCGCCACCCGGGCTTGCCTTAGAATAGAAGCTCTATTCCAGCTTCTGCCAGCCTAGCAGTTCAAAAGCACACCAGTGCAAGTAGATAAATAGGTACCACTGCGGTGGGAAGGTAAAAGGTGTTTCCGTGCGCTCTGGTTTCCCTCAGGGTGTTCTGCTGCACCAGAAGTGATTTAGTCATGCTGGCCACATGACCCGGAAAGCTGTCTGCAGACAAACGCCGGCTCCTTCCGCCTGAAAGCGAGATGAGCACTGTACCCCATTAACTGGGCTTAACCATTCAGGGGTCCTCCTTTTTTTATTCTTTTTGACCCACATAATTGATCGCATGATGCAGCACGCACACACCATTTGAATGGGAATGAACATCAAAACTGCAGGAATCCGGCCCCCTCAAACATGTTATTGTGGGGGTCGAAGCCCCCGCGGCCCCTTGGAGTAGGCTCTTATGAAGCCGACCAAGACATTTTGGCGCCTGAGGCAAGACGTGCCACTGACGCGTGGAATGTAGATAGCGCGTGGAGTGGCTCCTTTTTAAGGGCTGCCTCCACTCCGCGCGCCGCAGCAGGAGAGATGGCAAGCGTCTAGCTCTCAGTGAGGGTCTTTTGCCCGAGGGCGGGGGAGTGCGTCAAAGCCCGGCGCTCTGCAGCTGCGCCCCCCACCCTCAGCATTGGAGCAGGCGCGGCGCAGCGTCGTGTGATCGCCAAGCCGGCCGAGGGGAAAGGGTTAAGGAGGCTGGACTTGGCCGGCGAGGGGGCGCCGCATCCTCTCGCTGCCCCCGCCAGGTCGGGCTTGGTGGCAGCCGGAGCGCGCGTCGGCCCCGCCCGCGGCGCACAGAAGCGGGAGTCGGGGAGGGGCGGCCGCCGCCCTCGCCGCCTCCTATTGCCGCTGCTCCCGCTCCGGCAGCCTCGGGCGCGCATGCTGCCGGCGAGCCCGAGGGGCGCGGCGTTACCCCGGCGCAGAGAGAGGACCCGCCCGGCGCCCCCCGGGCCGAGCGTCCGAGGCGAGGCGCCCGCCAGGCCCGCCGAGAGGCCGGGGTTGTGCCGCAGTCGGGGGGCGGGCGAGGCGCCCCATCCGCGCAGAGCCCACCTGGGCAGCCCCGCCCTGAACGCCAGCCTCTGCGGCCGGCCCAGCGCAGCGCAGCCGCGGCCTGGAAGGCGGCGCGGGAGGCGCGCTCGGCTCGACTCGGCTGGCACTAGGCGCGCGGCGCCCATGGGGCGAGCTCTTCGGGCCGGCCAGCGATGGACGACTCCGGGATCATTCGCCGGAGGCGGCTCCAGGTAAAGGGCGCTCGGCGGGTCCCTTCTCCCTCCTCCCAAAAGCGAACCCCGCGCCGCCCTGGCCAAGCCTGCAGCTGTGCCGGGGATGCGGCGCGCAATCCGCGCGCCCTCTCCGCAGACGCAGGGAGGCCGGCCGCCCGGCCGCCGCTCTCTCCTCCGCCATCCCGGGGCAGCCTCCGAGCAGAAGCCCAGCCCGGGCTCTTTTCTTCCTGCAGGGCGCAGGTGTGCTCGGTGCCAACCGAGCGGCTCTTTCCTTTGATTCCAGGGGGGCGCCGCCGGAGGTGGCCGCGCTCCCTGCACGCCAGACCCGAGCAAATCTTCTGGTGTCGCAGGGGGAGGAGTGGGAAGGGGGACGGAATGGCCGAAGACCAGCGGGGAAGCCGAGGGCCGCCTGCCCCGGTTGGGCTGTGGGGTCACGCGAGTCCCTGAGCAGCGCCAGGGAAAGATCAGCGGCACTTGCGGATCATTTGGCTTTGCTGAAAATGAGATCTGGGAGAAGGTTCCTTTTTCCGCCTCCTTCCCTCCTGCTCCATCCGTTGGGGCAAAGCCAGACTGAAGAGACCGAGGCTCTTTCCCTCCGTCTGGATACTGGCTTTCCGAAATACCTCAGTCCTAAGAATATAAGAATTTCCCAGTGGGGTCAGGCTAGAGTCCGTTTATGTAGTGTTTGGTTTGGCAGCATGCAAAAATGACAAGCAGCAGTCCCTGCCCCGAGGAAGTTCCACTCTAAATACAGGGCACTGGCAAGGGAGAAATGGGGGAAGCAAGGATAAAAAGGGGTAGAATTATTACATTTACTGTATTTACTTAAATAACTTGTTTAGATTTCTGTGCTACGCTTTAAGTACATTATCAGGGCAGCTTTGCAAGCATTATTATTTTATAAACCTTAATATGTAGAGTAAACTACAGCTTGAGCATGACGTACCCAAATGGAATAGAGCAATTGACAAAAGCTAAAAAGGATGAGGGGGCGGTGGGGGGGATTTTAAAAGTACCTGTATCGAGAACGACTTGGAGTGGGTGCTGGGTGAGCCTTTGATTGTGAAAACATTCCAAAGCCAAGGTGTTTTATATTGCTACATTTCATTCCCACTTTCTCACTTTGGTTGTTAGGAAATGTTGAACAGCAAAAGACTGCAACGGAAACATCCAGTTGCTAAAGCTTTTTAGGGAAAACCCCTGGAGGCCAACCCATCACACTTTTGACATTACTGATTTTGCTTGGCTACTCCAGAAGGTCCACAAAGGCTCTGTGAAGCATTGTGTGCTGATAACACACATTGTGTGCACAGAAGAATTAGGACTGTGACATGAATGAGATTCAACGACTGGAGTAGTATGGATATGATGGACACAGAATGGGGCACCCCCCACCCAGAGTCCCATGGACTCTGTTTTAAAATGTTTTTAAAATACTTAGCTTTAACAGTTGTTTAGCCTTGTCCCTCTTATTTCACAGAGCTTGAAAAGAGTTTATGGTATACAACATAAACAAATTGTTTGGAATTATGGAGGCTAGCAGGGCAGTCTCGAGCAGGTCGGCCGCCTTGGCGCTGAGGGGCGGAGATAGCTCCGGCGCCCCCGCCCTCGCAGGGCGCAGCATGGTTTCTGCGTCGCTTCCTAGAGCCGGCCCTGTATGCTAGGTTCCCAGAGAGTAGCAGTCCATTCATCTGCATACTATCCTGGGCAGGAAGGAAGGATACATGCCGGTATTCACAAGAGAGAAAAAGGCACGGGGATGCTCAGCTCATGTGCAAGGGAAAAGTGAAACAGCAGAAGTCCCGTGGCTGGACCACGTGCTTAGTGAAAGCGAGGCATTCTAAAAATGGAAACAAAACTTTTTCAGAGCCCATCATTTCATGTAAGCAGTCTGTTCCCAAGAAACCAAATGAACCATTTCCCGAGCTGCATTTGCAGTGGGTCCCTGGAAGGATGCAGAAAGTGTAGTGCAGACTTTTCCAACTTTGTGCTCTCCAGGTGTTTTGGACCACAGCATCAGCCATCATTGGTGTAATCCAATTTACAGGATTCTTTTGATGATAAAATGGATCTTTGGCTCCTTGGAGGAAAGCTAGGATATAAATGTGATGAATGGGAAAATCTGTTTCTCTTTATTTCACAGTTTAAGAATTGGTAGACATTGGAAGCTAAGAGCCATATGAAATAGCAAAACGTTGACTGGATATGGACAGCTAGTTCCATAGTTCTATTTGCGATTGTATTTTGTTTTGAAATGTTTTTATTCTGTATTTTATTTTACGGTGATCCATACTGGGGGTTTCCGGTGAAGGGTGGATAATCTAATAATTATGATGATGATGATGACAATTACTACTTTCAATTAATAATGCAGCGATCCATAACCTCCCCTCCCTCATTCTCCAGTCTCCTTGATGGAGAAGAGAAAGTCACCATCACTCATATAATCTTGGAGTAGGGTTTAATTAATTTATGTAGGCCCATCTGCGGTGTCTTTATGCAATGCCCAGGCTATCCTGAAGCATATGAAGTGAGAAGTGATGAAAGTGCTTCTGACCATGTGAAGAGAGAGAATTTCATTCGACATAAAGCTACAGATTCCCAGGACTAAGCCATAGGGTTCCCAGGTCTGAAAGTGTTGTTTCCAGATAGTCTCAGTCCTGGAATCTGCACTGTTAGAGACTAAGTGCCATCTTTCAGTGACGTCCACTAGACATATTTTGCTATATCTCTTCCGACATCATGCCTAACCATGGTCTGCACTAATCAGAGTTCAAAATCCAGACTATGGTTTGTGCTTCTGCACATGTAAGCCAACCATCGTTTAGAGTATTTATTTGTCCAGGCGATAGGTTTAAGCACTTCCTCATCCTTCTTTTACCAGTGGTCCTTATAATACTTTGGGCTTGAATGTATACTACACAGCAGGAAAAATACAATGATCCATCAAACAGGTTACAACATTAAACAGTTAAAATCTTCAAAAAGAAAACACAGCAGTTATTCAGGGCAAATCAGCACAAAACCACCTCTGGAACTAGACCATGGGCGTAGGCAGGGGGGGCAGGAGGGGGCAATTGCCCCCCCCTAGAAGCAGGGCTACTGGCCAGCCTGCCCCACTGCCCGCCCGGTGCCGTCTCCCTTCTCCCTGGCTGGCTGTGGGGCGGGCGGCGGGAAAGCACCAGAGCCGCGCAAAGCGTTTGGCTGGCTTTCCCTCCCTCCGCCCCACAGCCAGCAAGGGAGAAGGGAGACGTCCCTTCTAGCCGGCTGGCTGTGGGGCGGGCGGAGGGAAAGCCAGGCAACCGCTTTGCGCGGCTCTGGGGCTTTCCCTCCACCTGCCCCAGCAATTGCAGAGGGGGAGGAGGGGATCGGAGCAGCCCGATTTCGGGCTGATCCTGGCTCCCCCTTGTCCCTTCCGATCGTGGAGGGGGAGGAGGGAGTCGGAGCAGCCCGATTTCGGGCTGATCCTGGCTCCCCCTCGTCCCTTCCTATCGCGGAGGGGGAGGAGGAAGTCGGAGCAGCCCGATTTCGGGCTGATCCTGGCTCCCCCTCGTCCCTTCCGATCGTGGAGGGGGAGGAGGGAGTCGGAGCAGCCCGATTTCGGGCTGATCCTGGCTCCCCCTCGTCCCTTCCTATCGCGGAGGGGGAGGAGGGAGTCGGAGCAGCCCGATTTCGGGCTGCTCCGATGTGGCCCCGCCCCCGCCCCTTGGCCCCGCCCCTTGGCCCCGCCCCTTGCCCCCCTGATTTTCATCCTGGCTACGCCCCTGAACTAGACACCAGCAAAGTTCTTAGGGTCACAAATGCATCTTCAGAAGGCGCCCAAACACCATCAGTGTTGGTGTCCAGCTGGACATGCCACCAAGAGAAGGCCCTGTTCCTGATCACCCCCAAATGCACTTCTTCACAATGTTCTGCAACCAAGAGGCTTCAGCTGATCAGACAGGGCAGTATGGGAGGAGGCAATCTTATCGATCTGGTTCCAAGCTGTTTGGGGCTTGGTTAGCCAGAACCAGGAAGTTAAACCTAGCCTGATAGCTAATGATCAGCCAATTCAGCTCCTTTAGGAGGGAGGTAATAATATCTGGGACCCAGGTGGCACTGTGGGTTAAACCACAGAGTCTAGGGCTTGCTGATCAAAAGGTCGGCGGTTCGAATCCCTGTGACGGGGTGAGCTCCCGTTGCTTGGTCCCAGCTCCTGCCAACCTAGCAGTTCAAAAGCACGTCAAAATGCAAGTAGATAAATAGGGACCTCTCCGGCGGGAAGGTAAACGGTGTTTCCGTGCGCTGCTCTGGTTCGCCAGAAGCAGCTTTGTCATGCTGGCCACATGACCCGGAAGCTGTCTGCGGACAAACGCCAGCTCGCTCGGCCTATAGAGCGAGATGAGCGCCGCAACCCCAGAGTCGGACACGACTGGACCTGATGGTCAGGGGTACCTTTACCTTTACCTAATAATATCTCTACAATAATGTAATCCATTGGGTAGCCGAGGCACCACATTTGTCAGGTTCCAGATCAGCCCCAAAGGCAGCCCCACAACAGAGCACATTTCAGCAATCCAGTTTTGAGGTTGCCAGTGCATGAGTCACAGACATAAGGCTATTCCTGTCCAGAAATGATGGGAGCTGGTAAAAGAAATGATGGGACCTGTACCATTTGATCAAGTGTGGAAGAAGTGTATTGACTGACGTGGGGGGTTTTTTGCCTACTGTTTTCACGATGCTACAAAGAAAATATCACCCCTACGCCTTAATTATACTGTGGCTTCGATATTATTTGTGGAGCTGCAGATATAAATAGTATGCCTTACATGCTTATAAATGTAACTTGAATTTAGCCACAGTCTTCATGACTTGCAACCATTTTCATGTAGCAATTATAAAACTAGTAATTCTTTATCATAATATTTTAACGTGATATGTCGCTGCTGGAGCGTTTTAGACACTTTGCACACAGTAACTCTTACAATAATGAGGTTGAGGTAGGCCCAATATTACTAGCTTTAAGCAGCCCTCTTCTAAACCAACCAACCAAACAAACAAACAATATTAGTGTGACTTGCTGAAGGCCATCTAGTGTGTTGATAGCACAGGTGAAATTTGAACTGAGGACTTCTTATTGATATCTAAGTTTGCTGCATTAAATCTCTTGGAGCGACAGGCCAGGCCAGATAGGGTGCCCACGATCCAAACACAATACTCAAGTTGTGGGGGGTGAGCACATGCAAAGCTGATGCATGCAAAACATTTTTTTATCTTGCTGATCTTCCAAGGCACCCAGGTGGTAGTCATTGGAAATTTGAAATACTTTATTGTCACTTGTACAATTTGTATACAGTGAGATTACACAAACACCCCCATCAGCTGTCTTAGTCTTAATTCCCCTCGTTTACTGACACCCACCCACCATAGCTGCCAAGTCTCCCGTTTCCCCTGGGAAATCCCCGTTTTCCCAGCCGTTCCTAGCTGAAAAAACGGATTTTTTGTTTTTTCCCGGTTTATTCTGGCGCGGCGGCCATTTTGGAACTGGGCGAAGCATGCTCAGAAGCGACTTTTGATGCTGCTTTGCCCAGTTCCAAAATGGCTGCAGTGCGACTTCTGGCACGGCGGCCATTTTGGAACTGGGCAAAGCAGCATCAAAAGTCACTTCTGAGCATGCTCCACCCAGTTCCAAAATGGCGGCAGCGCTACTTCCGGTCTGCTATTTCCACCCGGTCCCTTATTTCTCTGACAGCAACTTGGCAGGTATGCCGCCCACCAAACCCGAAAGTCATGGTTCTTCCTACTTTTTCCTCACAATAACCCTCCGAGTTAGGAGAGGGAGAGGGAGTGACCTTCCCAAGACTACCCAGGAAGGTCCATGGCTGAGTGGGGATGTGAACCCAGCTCTCCCCCAGTCCTAGTTTGCGAGTAACAGCTACAGCACCCTAGCATTGCATTGACTGGCTCACCTTCAAGGATGTCTATTTGACACAGGTTTTATAGGACCCAGGTGGCGCTGTGGTTAAACCACTGAGCCTAGGGCTTGCTGATCAGAAGGTCGGCGGTTCGAATCCCTGTGACGGGGTGAGCTCCCGTTGCTTGGTCCCAGCTCCTGCCAACCTAGCAGTTCGAAAGCACGTAAAAGTGCAAGTAGATAAATAGGAACTGCTACAGCGGGAAGGTAAACAGCGTTTCCATGTGCTGCTCTGGTTCTAGAAGTGGCTTTGTCATGCTGGCCACATGACCTGGAAGCTATACGCCGGCTCCCTCGACCAATAATGCGAGATGAGCGCGCAACCCCAGAGTCGGTCACGACTGGACCTAATGGTCAGGGGTCCCTTTACCTTTACCTTTAAGTATTGTTTTGCTTTCAGACCATTCACATTCCCCAATTTGTGTGACACACACACACAAGGTGGACGGGGCAGGTTTTAGTAATATTTTGGAATATGGCACCCTGTGTTATGCCAAAATTTGGCACCCGCCCAAATGGATCTTCTCAATATTGGATCTTCTCATTTTTGGATCCTCTCACATCAGCACCTTGTGCGGTGGAACTGCCTGCACCACCCTAAATCTGGAGTTGTGGTGGGAGGAAGTTTGGGAACGTGGCTGGCTGGGGGTTGCAGCAGAGTGGGAGAACTCCCTCTGACTGACTCCTTTGGGACTGTTGCCAACAGCTGACACACTTCCAGGAAGACACTCTACCAGAATGTAGAAGGAGAATGCAGCACCCGAAACCGAGTCGTAGGAGAGTCAGACTAGTGACAAGATGCCAATGCTTCTTCATGCCTGGTTGGCCACTCGGCAGCCTGTGGCACCCCCCTTTGCAAAGGAGGAGGAGGCTGCAAGAGCCTCTTGCTTCTTCTTCTTGGTGGGTGGCAGCAGTGCTCTCCCACTCAGTTCCTCTCGGCCAGCCCAGGGGTGAGGTGTGCAGGCATCCCTTTGCTGGCCATGAGGGGGAGGAGGTGCCACCACTGCCCAAGCCCTGAAGGCCCAGCCCAGGTGTGGCTTGGCGAATGAGGGGGCATGTTGTGGGAGCGCCTGGTTGCACCCCCTCACGCCCTTTCCATGGGCCCCCTGGGCCTCTCCATGTTACGCCCTTGGGTGCAATAGTCAAGAAGGCAGTTTCTGCACATGCTATGGAGGGAATTGAGGGGCATATGGGGCTTGTCAGCCCACGCAGGTAGCTCATCCAGGAGAAGGAAAACTCTGATTCTAAACTTTGCTGCCTTCGGAAGAATAAAAGGCTCAGGAGTAAACCCTACACAAATCCAAAGTGGATTCCCTAAGATGGTTGGGTGGCCTCTTGTATGCCTCCTTCTGGCAACAGCTGCAGCCAAGCTGGTGCTAAACATATTGCCGTGCTTTCCTTTGGACCACATCGGTGAGGCTGAGAGGGGCATCTTGTCTTCTTGGCAGCCCAGGACTGCCATACATACTGCCTAGACTTGTGCCCCAGGGAGGTGACTTTGGCCTGCTAAACACAGTGGTTTGGCTTCACCCCTGGAGGCGCACTCCATTGTCTCGAGACAGAATGGTGCCAACAATGCTTTATACCAGGGGTCCCCAATCTAAGGCCCGGGGGCTGGATGTGGCCCAATCGCCTTCTAAATCCGGCCTGCGGATGGTCCGGGAATCAGCATGTTTTTACATGATTAGAATGTGTCCTTTTATTTAAAATGCATCTCTGGGTTATTTGTGGGGCCTGCCAGATGTTTTTACATGAGTAGAATGTGTCCTTTTATTTAAAATGCATCTCTGGGTTATTTGTGGGGCCTGCCTGGTGTTTTTACATGAGTAGAATGTGTGCTTTTATTTAAAATGCATCTCTGGGTTATTTGTGGGGCCTGCCTGGTGTTTTTACATGATTAGAATGTGTGCTTTTATTTAAAATGCATCTCTGGGTTATTTGTGGGGCCTGCCTGGTGTTTTTACATGAGTAGAATGTGTGCTTTTATTTAAAATGCATCTCTGGGTTATTTGTGGGGCATAGGAATTTGTTCATTTTTTCCCCCTTCAAAATATAGTCCGGCCCCACACAAGGTCTGAGGGACAGTGGACCGGTCCCCAGCTGAAGAAGTTTGCTGACCCCTGCTTTATTCCACAAGGGTTTCAAGGCAACTTCTATTAATACAGCAAAAATATACAGAACACACACAGTCAAAATTCAAATAGAGTAAAGGCAGTCATACTAAACAGCCAAAAGCTACGGTAAAACAGTTGCACAACACAACACTATGACTCATCATTAAAACAACAACACCCAAGAAAGCCCAGCCCGCCAGAAGAGGAAAATCTCCACAGCCAAATGCATTGGAGTAAATATAAGTCCCAGCCTGGCACCAAAAATATGACAGTGTTTGTGCCAGGCAGGCCCTTCTGGAGAAAGCATTTCATAATTGGGCCACTGTTGAAAAAGATCTTTCTCCTGCAGCTGCCCTCCTCTGGTTTGAACCAGCAGGTATGGTCTGTCTTTATTATGATGGGGAGAGGTTAATGAAATATACATGCCACAATCCTAACTCCATCCAGTTTTAGCCATATCATGTTGCCACAACTCTGTAGTTAAGAAGAGCTTTGAGCTCAACTGAAGAGCACCCCCAGTTCTGCAGACCCGGCACTTGCTGTTCAACCAGACACATTTCAACTGTGCCTGCCTTTTCTTTCACTGATCTTAGAGGCAACCTTCTGCATGTTCACAGTTCTGAGGGTAGTTTAGGACTGGCAGAGGGAACATGGAAATGGAGCAGTGCTGTCCCTGTGTTCAGAGAGCCTCCCTCGTGCGTTATGGGTGGGGTGAGATTAGGGTGCCTGCAGAGAGAAGCTGCTAGCGCTTGTGTGTAATTGGGTTCCTGAGAGCATCGCCATGTGAAAGCAGTGAGAGGTTACCGCAAGAGTGGTTGTGCTGCTCTGATGTCCCTCAGCATGGCTCTGGCGGTGAGCAGGCCTTCTCTCGAAGACCATTTGGTACACAAACACCCCTCTTTCTGCCTAGCGGGGGGCACTTGTTCCATATCTGAGTCACTGGCGACTTTTTCTCTCTTAGCTAGTCACTGTTTTCATGGACTGGCTGGATCCAGAGGGTTGATGGGAGGCACCAGCTGGGGAACCCCCAATGAAACCCCCCGGGGATTGGTGGTTGGATGACAATGAGTGGCCAGAGGGAGAAGAGAGGGAGGTGTCAGAAACTGAAGGGGCAACAAGGTTCAGTGAGCAGGAAGAGGCTGTGGCAGACAGACAGCAGACCAGAAACCAGACCAGAGAGGCTGGAGAGGAGAGGGGCCAAGAGGAAGAGATGAAGCAGGCTGCTGAAGAAGTCAGGGGGGGGGTTTCTGGTCTCCCAGAACCAGAAGAGGTATGAAGAGGGTGGAGCAAAGACAGGTAATACGATGGAGTCTCAGATTGCATGGGAAGGAGGAAGCTTAGGCAGCTATGAGAAGGCAAGGACCTTTAGTCCTCACAACTGCCTCATAGGGGCAAGTTTTACCTGGAAGAGTTGCTGTGCTCTCCAGGCCTGGCCTCCTGGGCTGTCTAGTTTCTTTGAATAAAAAGTTAACATCACTGAAGCTGTGTGAGTTATTGCTCACCTGCTCCTGGCACCCACTCCTGACAACTGTCTTTGTTTTCAGTGGTCCCTCCTTCTCCCTCTGCTTTCCACCCCACTGCCCTTCCTCACGATGCTGTGGTAGTCAGATAATATTCTGATCATAATGGGGTGGTGGGATTTTCTTTTTCATTGCTTCTTAGCAGATGGGTGACCCAGCAGCTTAAAACAACATGTGCTGTACTGCTGAGAGGGATTTCCTTAGAAAGCGCCCCTTGCTGTGTGCATTTGGGGTCCTCATGTGCTGTGCTTGGGGGCTCCTCCTGCTCACTCAGCTGAGCTGAAGGAATGCACCTCTGCCATGAAGTCTGCTGGTAATGGCACCACAGCATGTGCTTGAGGCATAGCTGCCGTCTCCCTTTTTTCGCGGGAAACCCCCGTATTTAAACCCGTTTCCCGCTGTTATCCCGAATAGAGAAAAATCCCGTAATTCCCCCGGATTTCCTACCTGCCAGGGAGGCTCCTTCTGCACATGTCTGGACATGCACAGAACTGATTTTGGGTGCTGCTCTGCCCATGTCTGGGCACCGGAAATCGGGCAGTGTCCAGACATGCGTAGAATCGACTTCCGGTGCCGCGCTGCTGCTGATCCCGGGTTTTTCTTACCGGGAGTTGGAGGGTATGGCTTGAGAGGGAGCACAGGTGGGGAAATATTTGACACGCGAGAGGGGTCAAACGCAATGGGGTTCGGTTTTTGTGGATGCAGTGCCAAGAGGGGAAACTGCTGTTTATGTGAGCAAGATCCACGGGGTTGCTTAATTCATGCAGACTACCCCAGAAGTATGACATCACACTACAAGGCAGGGGAATAAATGACTCTCAACAGTGTTATATGGGAGGGGGCCTTGGTTGCAGAGATTTGCTGAAAGATACATAAATCGTCCCGCTACCATTCTGGTGGGTTTGTGTGTCCCCCCTCCTGGGCTCTTAGTTGTAATGTCTCCCAAGATGCAAGAGGAGGCAGGGGTGGGGAGCAGGCTGATATACAGTGGTACCTCTGGTTAAGAACTTAATTTGTTCTGGAGGTCCGTTCTTAACCTGAAACTGTTCTTAACCTGAAGCATCACTTTAGCTAATGGGGCTTCCCGCTGCCGCTGCGCTGCCGCACGATTTCTGTTCTCATCTTGAAGCAAAGTTCTTAACCTGAGGTACTATTTCTGGATTAGCGGGGTTTGTAACCTGAAGCGTTTGTAACCCAAGGTACCGCTCTATTGCACTTTCCATGTCCCAGTATCATTGTGGGGGTTACAGTGGTGCCTCACTTAACGAATGCCCTGCTTAATGAAAGGATTTTTCGAGCGGAGGTTGCCTCGCTAGACGAATTCGTTTTATGAAAAATTCATCTAGCGAATCACGGTTTCCCATAGGAATGCATTGAAATTCAATTAATGCGTTCCTATGGGCAAAAAAATTTCCAATGCATTCCTATGGGATTCGCTAGACGAATTTTTCGTTATAAGAAAAGACCTGTGGAACGAATTAAATTCGTCTAGCGAGGCACCACTGTATTGAAAATCCTTCATGAAGACAGCAGAGCCATCTAATAATAATAATAAAAAGCCCAACACACCCAAACATTTGGCCACAGCCCAGCGATATCCTGGATATCCCTCTATTTTGGAAGTTGAAATGTGCTGGAGGCAGTTCTTCTCTCTGCCGCCTGTGGCATGTGCTTTGTGTCAGTACAACTCTTCAGGCACCTTCCCCTGCCCCTGTGACCCCCAAGTGTTTACTATGTCATCCTGGAAACAGATTTTTCCACTGAGTCTAGAGACCCAGCTACCTGCCGTGGTGTGAGAGATGTTTTCTAAGCATCCCCCTGAATGAAAACCAGGGCCCCACCAAATGGCTGTTTTATTGGAGGTGTATTCTGCAACATGTCGCCTAGATACCATAATTAGTAGTGGGGTTATTCTGCTTTATTAGTTTTTCTGCCATGCTTCCCCAGTGCTATCACATTATTGCTGTCTGGAGTGGCCATAGTGGTTCCCCACCCCAAACATTTGTGGTAGGAAAAGTTATGGGATTTCAGCAGGAAGTTGCAGGATAAGTGGAATTGAAGCAGTATGGCCACTCTAAAAATTCACAGGGGCAAAACAGTGGCATCGCATATGACGGCCACAACAGCATCATGAGCACCAAGCATGAATGAACATTACAAAAGATGTCTGGACTCTGGAGGGGCCCTTAGAAGCACATTTTAAACTGGAAAGGATTTACTTTAAGAGAGAATAAGAATGCGTTGCCATCAAAGAAGGCTTCTCCCTGGCTGGAGTGAGGCAAGCCCAACATAGTGACTCCTTTAGAGAGGTAGCGGGCAGCCTCTGTGAGCTAGTTCTGCTGCACCTAATGGGGAAGGCAGCAAGCACAGTGGTTGGACATATGTCTTGGATGCAGAAAGGCCCAGCTTCAGTCCCTGGCACCTCCACTTAAAATGGTCAGATAGGTGTACAGTGGTACCTCAGGTTAAATACTTAATTGGTTCTGGATGTCCGTACTTAACCTGAAGCAAACTTTCCCATTGGAAGTAATGGAAAGTGGATTAATCCGTTCCAGACGGGTCCGCAGAGTACTTAAATTGAAACTACTCAACCTGAAGCATACTTAACCCAAGGTATGACTGTAATGGGAAGGACGTCTGCTGCTGCTTGCCAAAGTGGAAAAAACACTTGGCTAGATCATGGGTATGGTGAGCAAACTAAGGCCCAGGGGCCGGATGTGGCCCAATCGCCTTCTAAATCCGGCCCACGGATGTTCCGGGAATCATGTTTTTACATGAGTAGAATGTGTGCTTTTATTTAAAATGCATTTCTGGGTCCGGCCCCCCACAAAGTCTGAGGGACAGTGGATTGGGCCCCCTGCTGAAAAAGTCTGCTGACCCCTGGGCTAGATGGACCAATAGTCTGGCCTGGTGTAAGGGGATTTCCTGTGTGACGAGCCCAGCCTCTTCCAACCTGGTGCCCTCCAGCTGTTCTGGACCGCAGCTCCCTTCAGTATAACAGCTGGAGACAGCTGGAGACCTGCCACCTGAGGCAGCCGCCTCAGCATGCTTTCTGGGTGGGCCAGCCCTGGCCTAGATATATAACTTCAGTGGTACCTCGGCTTACGAAGACGATCTGTTCCGCGGCGCTCGTCGTTAGTCGAGGTCTTCGGATGTCGAAGCACCCGTTCTGCGCATGCGCAGAACGCGCGTGGGGGCAAAAAGACTTCCGGGGTTGTCGACGTCGTAAGTCGAAACCTTCAGAAGTCGAAGCATTCGTAAGTCGAGGTACCACTGTAGAATTATTTCCATTTGTACTTGATGCAACAGAATAAATAACCTGCTCCCTGCTGCAGCTTGATTAGAAAGAGGTGGGCCCAGCGTGGTGAAATTATTCATTCCCATTATATCCCTAAAGCAAGGCGAGACACAACAGGCAGCCTCTTGGGTGGGTGGGTGATTGGAGCTCACCACCAGAGCCCCCTTACGTAATGCTCTTTTTCACAGTCCAAAGCAGTTCCCTCAGTGGCAATTGGTACACAGTGGCACATGCTTTGGGAACTAATGGTTTTGGATCTGAGACTTGTTTCATTGGCATGTATTTAGAGGTTGCTGTGTTAAAAAGAAAACGAAAGGCAGGTGCAGCGAGCCTGACTATGTAGGAGTAGTTCCCTAAAATAAATATTGCAAAGACTGAGTGTTGTGTTAACTTGCTGAAGGGCTCCTTATGCTACCCACCCCCACCCCCATTCTTGTGGTTATATATCTTTGTAAGAAATGGCAATGTTGTTATGTTCGATAAAAAAAAGAGAGGGGGCGGGGAATTGGGAAACTGAGCCCTGTCCCTTTCTGCATTCATTTTCCTTGGTCACTATTAGGTTTTGAAGAGGCCTTGTTTCTGCCTGTACAGCCACAGCAGGTGCTGTGACTCTCCAAGTGGGTTGACTTCACCCCTGAAGGCGCACTCTTCTTCCAATGTCTCCTGAGACAGATGGATGCCAACCAATTAATTAGGATTACCATGCTATAGATATGCCATATTTGAACTGTGCTAGGGCATTTATGTGTGGGGACCCAGGTGGCTCTGTGGGTTAAACCACTGAGCCTAGGGCTTGCCAATCAGAAGGTCGGCGGTTCGAATCCCTGTGACGGGGTGAGCTCCCGTTGCTTGGTCCCAGCTCCTGCCAACCTAGCAGTTCGAAAGCACATCAAAATGCAAGTAGATAAATAGGAACCGCTATAGCGGGAAGGTAAACGGCGTTTCCATGTGCTGCTCTGGTTTGCCAGAAGCGGCTTTGTCATGCTGGCCACATGACCTGGAAACTATACGCCGGCTCCCTCAGCCAATAATGCGAGATGAGCGCGCAACCCCAGAGTTTGGTCACGACTGGACCTAATGGTCAGGGGTCCCTTTACCTTTACCTTTAGGGCATTTATTTAGCTGCTTGTCAGTTTCTCAAAAATACGTACACACATGTAGCTTTTAGAAAATGATAGTCGGCCACCCACTCTTGTGTTAGAAAGATTAAAAGGAAACGGCTCGCATGTGCATATCATTCAGATATGATGATTTTGTTGAACTTGGGTTTGCCAGAGTACCCAAAACTTGTTCAAAATGGCAATGGATGATTAATGTCATTTTTAAAAACAACATGTGATATCAGATGGTGCACCTGTGGAAAGTGACTTTGCACCTCCTCCCAGCTTGACGGTGATTCATCAGTTACCAGATTTTGAAACAGGCTTCCAATGAAGTGTGTACCCAGGAGGTGGAAATGCCTCCTAATCTGCTTTTAAACAAAAACAAAAAAACCCCTCACAATTTTTTTAGAATGCCAAGAGAAGTTGTGTCAAATCCCTTGTTGATTCAAGAATTGTTCTGTATAGAAATGTTAGGGATGCACTACTGCATCTTTACATGGATGACTTTTTGGACCCACAATTTCTACCTCCGTAAATGATAGAATCGTACACTTGTAGAGCTGGAAGGGACCCTGAGAGCCATCTAGTCCAACCCTCTGCCAATCATCCTTGACAGATGGCCATCCAACCTCTGCTTAAAAACCTCCAGTGAAGATCTTGTGAGAGTCTGTTCCACTGTCAAACAGCTCTTACCGCCAGAAAGTTCTTCCTAATGTTTACCGCCAGAAAGTTCTTCCTAATGTTTCCCAACACAGAGAGCCAACAGAGAAAGCTAATACCACTGTTGATTTGTTAATTTTTAAAGAACTGCAACTCATCTTGTTTGCCTCCAGAGACCTGCTCAGCTATTTCTTCAAAAACTGCTTTGTTCATTTCTCTGCCTTAGTTTGCCAGGCCAGTTTACCTGTCAAAGAAATACATTTTATTTATTTTCATAGGTGTTTTTTTAATCTACAAAGCCCTGCTTCTTATTGTTGTTTTAGTTTGTTAATATATCTTAGTCAGGTTTTATTTATGTATTTGCCTTGTGTATTTTAGATAATAATAATAATAATAATAATAATAATAATAATAATAATAATAATTATTATTTATACCCCGCCCATCTGGCCGGGTTTCCCCAGCCACTCTGGGCGGCTTCCAACAGAAACATTAAAATACACTAATTTCTTAAACATTAAAAGCCTCCCTAAATAGGGCTGCCTTCAGATGTCTTCTAAAAATCTGGTAGCTGTTTTCCTTTTTGACATCTGATGGGAGGGCGTTCCACAGGGCAGGCACCACCACCGAGAAGGCCCTCTGCCTGATTCCCTGCAACTTGGCTTCTCGCAATGAGGGAACTGCCAGAAGGCCCTCGGAGCTGGACCTCAGTGTCCGGGCAGAACGATGGGGGTGGAGACGCTCTTTCAGGTATACTGGACCGATTAATAGTATATAAACTACTAGCTGGCCCTGCACGCGTTGCTGTGCGTTAGTCTGTGAAATGGAGGGTAATAGCCCCCCTTCAGATACCCCTGAGCCTCAGAGTCCCCCTGAGTTGAGGTGAGATACTGTGCAGGTTTCATCCCTGTGTCCCCCCCCCCTGTTCTGACCCATTACGTATCCCTGTCCTCTATTCGCCCCCCCCCCCACCTCCACTTGGCCAAGTCTGGAAAGCAGCCTAGTCTGCAAAGCCGAGGTGAGATATTGTGGAGAGGGCAGGTTTCATCCCTGTGTCTCCCCCCACCCTGTTCTGACCCGTTACTTATCCCTGCCCTCTATTCGCCCCCCCCACCTCCACTTGGCCTAGTCTGGAAAGTGGCCTAGTCTGTCTGATAATGGCCGCCTAGGTGGTTTCAGTTGCTTGGTTGATGATGTCATTTGGTTTGTGGGTGTGGCTTAGATTTCACAGGAGGGGAGGGGGTGGAGGAGGGTACTACGCCACTTGAGGGCGCTGTTTGACTTGGTGGAAAACCACGTCTACACCTGCCCAGGTGTGTGATTTGAGGGATTTTTGCCCCCAACAATGCTCGGGGAGTGGCCTGGATCGTTGTGTCAAAATTTCAGGACGATCGGTCAAGCAGTTACGGAGAAAAGTGTAGAACGCAGTTTCATGATTTTTACATTTTTATATATATAGATAGTTTAAATAAAAGAATCCCAACCTTGCCAGTGCTCTTTCATTCTGTACTGTTCCACTTTGATTGCTCTGGTGGTACCAATAGCTTCCCCCCCCCCTGTTTGTACCTTGTTAGGTAGGGCTTCCATATTTCAAAAAGTGAAAATCCCAACACAAAGGTTGTTGAGCTTTTATTAATTCTGACCGAATTCAATTGAGCTTTTTTGGTTTGTTTGTTTTTTAAAAAGTTTTGAGCTACTTTAAAGGAAATTTGCCATACATCTGAATTTCCCCGGACATTTTTTTTTTAAAGCAATTTTCTGCCCGGACGTTGTTTATCAGGGCTGAATCCTGACTACGTCCGGGGAATTCGTGAATCCCAGTTTGAGTTACGGTAACTTGCTATCAAATACCAAAATTCAAGTACCTAGCAAGTGGTGCAGTTCTAATGTAGCCTCTTCAACAGAATAGTGCAAATACAGTGGTACCTCAGTTTATGAACACAATTGGTTCTGGAAGTCTGTTCATAAACTGAAGCGTTCATAAACTGAAGCAAACTTTCCCATTGAAAGTAATGGAAAGTGGATTAATCCGTTCCAGACGGGTCCGCGGAGTACTTAAACTGAAATGTTCATAAACTGAAGCATGGGTGTAATTGGTTCCGGAAGTCTGTTCATAAACTGAAGCGTTCATAAACTGAAGCGAACTTTCCCATTGAAAGTAATGGAAAATGAATTAATCCGTTCCAGATGGGTCCGCGGCGTTCATAAACCGAAAATTCATAAACCGAGATGTTCATAAACCGAGGTTCCACTGTAGTGTTGGCACATTGCTCAGGTTGCAAAACTCACCCAGAGTGTAAGATAAAGGGAGAATGAACAAAGTACTGAATATTTTGAGAGCCGAGGGTAGTTTTTATTAGTTATTGGCATCCCAACAATATTGTAGAAGTTCTAGGCCCTTTGGGAGCCCACAGTGATTTTTTTGCCTGGCTCTTCAAGGGTATGAAGTTGTTCAACCTGATGCATTTGCTGCCTTGGGCTCCTTTGGAAGGAAGGTCAGGCTACAAATGTAATACTGGTAAATAAAATACAGTGGTACCTTGGTTCTCAAACTTAATCCGTTCTGGGGGTCCGTTTGACTCCCGAAACCGTTCAAAAACTAACCGATTGGCTGCAGGAGCTTCCTGCACTCAATTGGAAGCCGTGTCTGATGTTCGGCTTCCGAAAAACGTTTGCAAACCGGACCACTCACTTCCGGGTTTGCGGTGTTCAGGAGCTGATTTGTTCGACAACTAAGCCGTTCGAGAACCAAGGTACCACTGTGTACATACTGGAACTTGGCCATTGGGTGTCTAGAAATACATCAAGCACCATTTTGCAGGTGCCTTAAATATTTCCCCTCTGAATGTTTGTAATGTTACTCTACCACCCGGATAGGTTGAAGGGATCTTCCTTCCTTGGAGAAAATAATGCTTAATTGGATTTTAGCATGGGAATTCATTGTGAAACCTGTGTTTTATGAAGACACCCATGTCAAACTTTATACCTGCTTCTTCCACCTTTATGCTATTATTGGCTGTGCTGGGATCTATATCTTGCATCTTCTCAAGTATTGCCCCCATATTCTGCTGTTGAGAATTTTACACTTATGCTTCTAGCCTCCCACATCTAATGCACTTCGTGAACATGCATTTTCTGAGCATGGTAGGCTGTAGGGAAGAGGCAGAATTAACGGCAAAGGGAGAACAGCAATCATGTACGTGGGGCTACCTTTGAAGGTGACCCGGAAACTGCAGTTAATCCAGAATGCGGCAGCTAGACTGGTGACTGGGAGTGGCCACCGGGACCACATAACACCGGTCCTGAGAGATCTACATTGGCTCCCAGTACGTTTCCGAGCACAGTTCAAAGTGTTGGTGCTGACCTTTAAAGCCCAAAATGGCCTCGGTCCTGTATACCTGAAGGAGCGTCTCCACCCCTATCATTCAGCCCGGACACTGAGGTCCAGCACCGAGGGCCTTCTGGCGGTTCCCTCATTGCGAGAAGTGAGGTTACAGGGAACCAGACAGAGGGCCTTCTCGGTAGTGGCACCCGCCCTGTGGAACGCCCTTCCAACAGATGTCAAGGCAATAAGCAACTATTTTACTTTTAGAAGACAACTGAAGGCGGCCCTATGTAGGGAAGTTTTTAATGTTTGATGCTGTACTGTTTTTAATATTTGGTTGGAAGCCGCCCAGAGTGGCTGGGGAAACCCAGCCAGATGGGCGAGGTATAAATAATAAATTATTATTATTATTATAAATATTTTCTGTATGGGTCAGAAATCCAAAATTGGCTGGTTCTTGTTACTGCTTTTGGAAAGTATGGCAGCTGCAGTTCATTTTTATTTTATTTTATTATTTTTCTAATTTTCCAAAATTTACAGACATACAAATCACAAACACACAGATCACATACAATTCCAATACACATCTATATTTGACTTTCCTCCCTCTTTTTGAGGTTTCTTTTTTATTTTAGTTTTTTATATTGCATATTCCACATTAATCCATTTTTAAATTATGGTTTAATTTCTCTGGATAATATGTTTAGCTGCTTTTTTTCATTTTAACCCGGCTAATGAACTTACTTCCATACAAGAATCTTTCAGATATTCCACAAATTTCCCCCAGTCTTTAATGATTTCCCCCCCTTCTTGGTTTCTTATGACACCTGTTAGTTTTGCCATTTCGGTATAGTCCATTAATTTAATCAGCCACTCTTCATTGGTTGGTGCTGCGTATTCTTCCCACCACAGTTGTAGAATACATAAACAGATTTATTTATTTTTGGTCTTTTGGTATCTCAGTACCTACTATCCCTAGAAGAAAACCTTCTGGGTTTTTTGCTAAAGGTTATCTTAAACAGTTTCTTCAATTCATTATAAATCATTTCCCATAAAGCTTTTACTCTCTTACAAGACCACCACAAAGTACCTTCTTTTTCTTTAAATTTCCAGCATGTGTTTGATTTTTATTTATACCTTTTTGCTAACCCACTAGGGGTTAAGTACCATCTACACATCATTTTCATGTACTTTCCCTTCTGCTGTAATATTTAAATCTACATTCCACAGCTTCTCCCATGCGGCCATTTCAATATTATGGCCTATATGTCTTGCCCAGTGTGGCAGCTGCAGTTCATTCTGGTTTCTCAGAACCTGTAGCTCCCCCATTTTGAGACAGTCATCTGTTAAGCCAGCGATACCAGCAGGGCTCAACACATGTTGACTGCGCTGAACATTTCTGAGCATTCTCAGCAACATGCCAAAAGCCACTACAAAATATAACTCTGTATATGCTGCAGGCCTGCATGTGGGAACTGCCATGCTTGGCCTGGGTGGTTAGATGTTGGCATGACATGAGCAGAGGCCTCAATGCTGGCTGCTGCTGTGAGACCTTGGAGATAGTGATGGATTTAAAATGAACAAATATATAAAATTATGCCAAGATGCACACACACAAAAAGGAAGGTTTTACGAAAGAAGGATAGAAGACACTGTGTGGGGTCTTAAGGTTATACTCGCCTCGCCTATCCTGGCGACATCCAGATGTTTTAGACTGCAACTCTCATTGGCCTGGGCCTAGTGGAAGGAGAAGTCTAAGAGATCTGGAATGCACCAGCTTGGGGGAGGCTCAGTGATTCAGCTCAGTGATTCAGCTCTGGCTGTGGCTTGCTGCATCCTGATCCCACCTTCGTCGCCAGTGTAAAATAGTGGGTAAGAAGGATGAAGACACAGCTCTCAAAACAACCAGCTCTTTATTCTAGCTCTGAGTCCAGACTGAACAGTAGCTTAGCCCAGTGTTTCTCAACCACTGTTCCGCGGCACACTAGTGTGCCGCGAGATGTTGCCTGGTGTGCCGTGGGAGAATTACTTTATATATAGTCAATATAGGCACAGAGTTAATTTTTTTAACATTTTCTAATGGTGGTGTGCCTCGTGATTTTTTTTCATGAAACAAGTGTGCCTTTGCCCAAAAAAGGTTGAGAAACACTGGCTTAGCCAACTGGCTTTTATAGTACTCAGTAACTTGCAACAGTAACAAACTTCCCCTAGCTACCCAGTCCGTGAACAGCACTCTCAATCCTTCATTTGCATGTTGTGGACCTGAGCGAGAACTGCAGCCACAGTGGGCAGGGTAAGAATTGCAGCCACGGTGGCCAGAAGGAGTACTGCAGTTAACTTAATACATAACACCCATTGTGGACCTGAGTGAGAACTGCAGCCACAGTGAGCAGGGTAAGAACTGCAGCCACGGTGGCCGGAAGGAGTACTGCAGTTAACTTAATACATAACACTGGGCTAGGCTGTTGATAGTCTGTCTCTTGATCTCAAAATGGATAGGAGCACTTTTTAATGTAATTGGAGATAAACACTTCACTTCCGCTGCCCCCAGATTATTAAATGTACGCAGCAAGTAGCTGTAGGATCTAGTACTTAAATGAATGATTCCAAGTTGTTGCTGAAAGGCTGCCTTAAATTTAACACCAGCAGTTAGTGAAGATTTGGCAGATAAGATCATTTCTGGGGCTAACCACGGGTCAAGCGATAACAAATGAAGCCAGCTTGATTTAAGTAGAATGGCAAGTGGAATTTGAGCTGCACCTTCAGTATTTTGAGATGCTGAGGTTAATAGACACATTAGACTCTGAGAATAAGGAACTGGTGTTGCTGAATACTGAAATCATATCTATGCAGTGTGTATCGATGATAAACAGTTTCCATGCCAAGCAGAACTTTTTTAAAAAAACAACAACCCAACAACAACACCTTGCAAGAAAAGAGAAGCTGCCTCTAGTTTTCTGATGAGGCATGGAAGCGTGCAGAATCTGTCCTCACCCACAAAGATAGGGGGGCATGCATAACCAGCTTACCAAGTGGTTACATGATCATTGTGGTAAGTTAAGAAGCAATGGCTGGAATTGACGTTCGGGGGAATTTATGAAAGGCAGCACCTTGTCCTGGATCTTAGGCAAGTCAATTAAAAAATAAAAAAAGCTGAACAACTAGGGGTTTCCTTTAAAAAGCTCATCAGTTTTGGGGTCTTCCTAAACAAAAGCTCAACAACTATATAATTTCCAGGAAGAGAGACTTGTAGGATTTTCCACATCAGGTGGCAAAAGAGCTGGTACCTGACTGGTGGGCACCATTTGTCAGCAAAATATCTTGGTCCAGCCCTGTGAAATATTAATAGTAGGCTGTATTGCCACTCTCTCTCAGCCACAGCACTCTGCCCCTCCCTCCCAAAAAAACTGCATTATGAGGACAATGTTGTATATTGGCATTGGCAGGGAAATTATTTTAAGTATTTTAAAATGAAACTTCACGCTTTTAATTATTCCCGGCTTCGCTATGGTCTTGTTTCCGGATGGACTTATCACTGTCAAATCATAGCTACACTCGTTTATTGTTTTCCATAGCTCCTCTCACTTCAACCCTGGGTGTGAGAGAAAAACAGCATATAACAGAACCAGGAGGCTGTGTCTCCAGAGAATTGAATTGTCATTCTAGACTTTACCTATCTCTTTGCGCCTGGAGCTACTGTGGAAAGAAACATACTGGTGCGGTAATGTGGTGTTGAAACATAACCCCTTCTCAGGGTTTTTTTCCAGCCGGAACTCTGTTCTGGCACCTCTCAGGTGGGCGCCATTGCCATCATAAGAGAATAAGGGAGGCATTCCTGGTGAGTTCCGGCACCCTTTTTCCCCTAGAAAAATAAGACCGCCCCTTGTGCTATTGTTCCCCACCAAACCTCCCACTCTCCCACCTACCCTTGGTGTATTCTGCTTGGAAATTTGGATGGCAGATGGTCATAATCCACCTGGCAGTTTCCAAATCAACAAAAAACAAAAAACTTGACCATTTTGCTTGGCCATTTTGCATTGGCCCTGAATATCCCACACAGAATGGAGCTGATTTGAGGGGGGGAAATGGGTGCTTCGGGCAGATAACACCAAATGACACGTCCTCCTTTGTAATTTACCTGGGGCACAATCCACCGGGACAATCTCTAGCACAACCCCCATTGAAATGAGGGCGGGCAGGGGGATTTCCTTGCCCCAGGTTCTGTTTGCCTCCTCCCAGAAAAATGAATGTTGGATGTGCTTCACATTCAGCTCAGCCTGTTGTTGTCATCAGAGGGACAAACCATATCCAGAGACAGAGGCTGTACACCAGGGGTCCCCAAACTACGGCCCCCGGGCCGGATGCAGCCCAATCGGCCTCCCAATCCGGCCCGCGACGACCCCCGCCGCCCGCTGCCGCCGCCCGCTCTTACGGCACGCGGCGCGGCGACGATCTTAAAAATCGGCAAAAAAACGCCAAAAATCCTTTGTGCGCATGTGTATGGGCCTCTCCCGACCCAGAAGAGGTCATTTCCGATGCACTTCCGGGTCGGGGGAGGCCCATACGCATGCGCACAAGCGATTTTCGGCAATTTTTTCCCCGCGCGTGTGCGCATGCGCACGGACGCGCACTCCCCCGCCCTCCGGCCCGCTGCGCATGCACTCCCCTGCCCTCCGGCCCGCCGCTCGGTAAGTCTGGGGACCCCTGCTGTACACACTATCCCTGGAAAGTTATATTCTTCCCCTCAAAGACTTCTGGGCATTATAGTTTGTTAACGGTTGCTAGGAAATGTAACCCTCTGAGGTGTAAGCTATGGCACCCAGAATTCTTTGACAGAAATAATGTGCTTTGAATGTGTTTGAAGGCTATATTATGCACACTATAACCTTAGTTTGTTGCGGCAAAGTCTTGTAGACACCAAGACTCTTGGGAAGGGGAAGCAAAGGTGTTGGAAGTCAGCACGGAATCACTGAGCCCAGAGACAATTTACCACATCGTTAAAAAAACAACGAAAGATGTGTTGGAATAACATCTATGCAAGAAGCAAAGTAGCAGCACAGGAAGAAAAACTCCTAGCCTGAGTCTGTACCTACTGCACTGGCTTTCTAAAAGGTAAAGGTAAAGGGACCCCTGACCATTAGGTCCGGTCGTGACCGACTCTGGGGTTGCACGCTCATCTCACATTATTGGCCAAGGGAGCCGGCGTACAGCTTCCAGGTCATGTGGCCAGCATGACAAAGCCGCTTCTGGCAAACCAGAGCAGCACACGGAAACGCCGTTTACCTTCACGCTGTAGCGGTTCCTATTTATCTACTTGCACTTTGTCTGAAGGCAATCCTATTTATCTACTTGCACTTTGTCTGAAGGCAATCCTATATAGGGAATAGTTTTTTAATGTTTCATATTTTGCTATGTTTTTATATATGTTGGAAGCTGCCTAGTGTAGCTGGAGCAACTCAGTAAGAAGTGTGGGGGTATAAATAGTAAAATTATCATTATGGAAGGGGACATCCCTATTTTCACCGGATAAATGTGGGAGGGTATGGCATGTGGGAAGCAGGCCAGGCTTAGAACATCCCTGAGAGTGCTGTTTGTTTCCTTGCAGGGAATTATAGGGGGCAGATTGCCATTCACAAATGGCACCTTCACATACAGGCAGAAGTGAAAAGAGTTCACTCCGACCATTTCAACATGGTCCAGCCACAGCGACACAGCTAGGTAATTTTAGACTCTGGACTTAATGGCCTTTGCTGCCCCCTCCCGCCTTCGGGTGGTAAAGGGTACTACAGTACTTCACTTATTTCAAAATGTGGTAAGCCCTGTGTGTTATAAAGGAAAGAATAGACACAGTAAACGAATATTTTTTGAAATCTTTTAAAAGTTTATTTATGGAAATCTTTTCCCCCTTCTTTTTACGAAATTGTAATTGTATGAACATAAAGGACAATTTGCTATTATATTCGTACAGAAGAATTATATAAAATTATGTACTTGTTTTTCCTTATCTTCTTTTTTCCCCTTCTTTTTTCTTCGTTCCAGCTTTGGTATTGAATATTGTTGTATATATAGACTTCTCTTTTTTAAATTGAAACTAATAAAGATCAATAATAATAATAATAATAATAATATGTGGTGAGCCAGTCCTGTCTGGAGCCATCTGCTTATTCTGCATTGTATTCTGCCCCCAAACCCTGCCCAGAATGCCCCTGCTGTTTTGCCGCCTCGTTCTGCCACGTGGGTGGCACCTGCCATATTGTTTAGTGCATGGCTTGATTTAAACTTGATGCTGGGTGGGTTAAACTTGATTTTCTGTTCTGCCCAACCAGCTTCATTTGCCACTTGTTCCCTCAGCTGCTGCACCTGTAACATTAGCATGCTAGCACTGCTGCAGCCAGCTCCCGGTGTGTTTACAGGCACAAGTAGCAGATGAGGCCTTGGTTTAAACATGAAATGCTGCTTGGGTCATCAGGTTTAGAAGGATAACACACTTCACTGAAAGCTGAGGCCATTGTGTTTCGAGTGCATCACATACACACACTGTTGAGTTTCTTTGAGGCAGATCTCAAGCTTGCTTTGTGATTAAATATAGGGAGGGAAATACTGTAAGGCAGTGGGAAAACTTGTTGTGGGGATGCTGGTGCCCCCCCCTTTGCTGATGCAAATACCGGCTTTGGATGTGTGAACTGACCTCAAAAAGCCCTTTGTCTGAGATGAGGAGGAGATTCTCTCTGTGGAGCTGAACCTGTGAAGGTGACTCATTTGCAAAGTGCCACCTGATGCTGCAAGTCATTGTGATGAACAAGCATGTGTGAGCCAGCCCTTAAAATGAAAGAGATAACTGAAGGGAAAGTTAGCTTGGAGTCAATTCAGGAAATAGCTAGGGCATCAGTCTAGTTCAGCTTTTACCAGTCTAGTAAAAGGTAAAGGGACCCCTGACCATTAGGTCCAGTCGTGACCGACTCTGGGGTTGCACGCTCATCTCGCATTATTGGCCGAGGGAGCCGGTGTACAGCTTCCAGGTCATGTGGCCAGCATGACAAAGCCGCTTCTGGCAAACCAGAGCAGCACATGGAAACGCCGTTTACCTTCCCGCTGTAGCGGTTCCTATTTATCTACTTGCATTTTGACGTGCTTTCGAACTGCTAGGTTGGCAGGAGCTGGGACCAAGCAACGGGAGCTCACCCCGTCACAGGGATTCGAACCACCGACCTTCTGATCAGCAAGCCCTAGGCTCAGTGGTTTAACCCACAGCGCCACCTGAGTCCCTCTTACCAGTCTAGTACTGGATTACAATTCCCATCTTTTTTGACCATTGATCATGTTGGCTGGGACTGATGGGAATTATAGTCCAACAACATCTGGAAGGCACCAGGTTAAGGAAAAAGGGTCTGGGTTTTAGCAAAAGTTATGGAATGGGCAGGGTGGTAATTGAGAATAAGACTTTATTTATAGGACTTTCCCATACTGCCTTAGCTCTAAGGAGAGCCTCTAGGGTGGTTCACAGCAATAAAATGTTGTTGTTGTTGTTTAGTCGTTTAGTCGTGTCCGACTCTTCGTGACCCCATGGACCATAGCACGCCAGGCACTCCTGTCTTGCCCTGCCTCCCGCAGTTTGGTCAAACTCATGTTCGTAGCTTCGAGAACACTGTCCAACCATCTTGTCCTCTGTCGTCCCCTTCTCCTAGTGCCCTCAATCTTTCCCAACATCAGGGTCTTTTCCAAGGATTCTTCTCTTCTCATGAGGTGGCCAAAGTATTGGAGCCTCAGCTTCACGATCTGTCCTTCCAGGGAGCACTCAGGGCTGATTTCCTTCAGAATGGATAGGTTTGATCTTCTAGCAGTCCATGGGACTCTCAAGAGTCTCCTCCAGCACCGTAATTCAAAAGCATCAATTCTTCGGCGATCAGCCTTCTTTATGGTCCAGCTCTCACTTCCATACATCACTACTGGGAAAACCATAGCTTTAACTATACGGACCTTTGTCGGCAAGGTGATGTCTCTGCTTTTTAAGATGCTGTCTAGGTTTGTCATTGCTTTTCTCCCAAGAAGCAGGCGTCTTTTAATTTCGTGACTGCTGTCACCATCTGCAGTGATTAAGGAGCCCAAGAAAGTAAAATCTCTCACTGCCTCCATTTCTTCCCCTTCTATTAGCCAGGAGGTGATGGGACCAGTGGCCATGATCTTGGTTTTTTTGACAATAAAATAAAATAAAATACCAATGCAATTAAATACAATAAAATTATGCAATTAAATGCAATTAAATGCAATTAAATGCAATTAAATGCAATAAAATACCAATGCAATTAAAAGGTGTATTCAAAACCAAAATAAAACAGATTAACAAAATCATAACTAGATAAAATTAAGGCGTATTAAAAGTCTGGTGGAACAAAAATGTCCTTACCTGCTTTTCCCCAAATGGCCCTGTCTTACATCTCCATTAATTGCACCCACCTTAGTTGCAGAATGCAGAGCAAGACCTCAGAAGATGACCACAGTTGACCTCAGAAGATGACCACAGTTGACAGGCAGGTTCATGGAGGAAGAGGCAGCCCTCTAAAATAGCCTAATCTCAAGCCTTTTAGGGCTTTATAGATAATAAGCAGCACTTTGAATTTAAGATGATGCAGCCAAAATAAAAAGGCCTGGCTGGATACAGGACTTTCTAAGCAGTTACCACAAGTTACATTCAAATGACAACCCGGGTAATCAACAGGATCCGTGCGCTTCATTCATCTGACAGTCTCGGTGAACAATGCAGTGGACTTTGTCAATTACCACCACCAGAGACCACTGTGTAAGGAAAACCTTTCTGGATGCTTCATCTGATAAGCGTTTCCTGCTTAGGGAATTACGGCAGACCAGGTTTCCCATAATGCAGGAGTGTGGGAGTGATCCTAGAACTCCCTTATAAAACAACAAAGCATTTACAAACTATTTTATACATAGTTTCATTCAGATACACATGTTTTTTCCTTAGAAAACAAGTCTGATTAATTGTTTCCGGTTCCGATAGAAAGTGTCAATATCCCGCTATGGGACTTGCTCCATCGACACAGAGGGGGTTCCATTCATAGAAACAGCGGTATTGCCTGCTAGTTGTGTTGAGCGGTTGCTAGGGGGGCAACAACTTTGACAGCGGAGCTTTGGGCAGGTCGTCCCTTTAAATTTTTAAATGTCTTACAGGTGTGAGCCCTTTATTGAGAGGGAATTTGAGTGGTTAAGGAGGGGCTTTGGGGTTCTTTTGGTGCAGGCATCCCCAAACTGTGGTCCTCCAGATGTTTTGGCCTACAACTCCCATGATCCCCAGCTAACAGGACCAGTGGTTGGGGAAGATGGGAATTGTAGTCCAAAACATCTGGAGGGCCGAAGTTTGGAGATGCCTGTTTTGATGTGTGTGATGTAGAGCATTGTGGAGATGTATCAAGGCACTTATGAACATGCATTGGTGACTATGAATGAAGAGGGGGGTAGCATTTATGGTCATGCCTGTGTATCAGAAAGAAACAAGACCCCTTTGAGGTGCTGATGCTGTGAATCCCTCCATCATAGGTTCAGATTGTATATTTGTGTAACTAAACCAGGCATCCCCAAACTGCAGCCCTCCAGATGTTTTGGCCTACAACTCCCATGATCCCTAGCTAACAGGACCAGTGGTCAGGGATGATGGGAATTGTAGTCCAAAACATCTGGAGGGCCGAAGTTTGGGGATGCCTGAACTAAACCATATATCAGAAAGACACTGCAGTCTCTGTTGTGCCTCCTTTCCAAAAGAAAAGACAAACCGTGTTTGTGTGTCTGGAACTCCTTGTAACTTGCACCACTCAGAGATTAGGGTGGCATGCAACAATACATTTTTATGGTACTGGGTAGAGAGGGACCTATAACTTGGTTTACATTGTCCCCTGTTGGTAAGCACAAATTGAAATCTGGACTGCAAAGTGGTTGGCTTGGCATGAATATGCTATTTAGCAATTCTGCTGGCACTTTGACAATCTGGAAAATCCAATATGTCTGTCAAAATAACTCATCAGAAAATATATCTAACGCTACCTGTTACATTGAGAGAATCAAGTGCTTTCTTGTCTTGAAGAAACCTAATATCAGGAAGCAACTTCAATGCCTGCCTGCCTGCCTGCCTGCTTGTCTTTCAGTGTGATCCTAAACATGCCTACTCAGAAGTAAGCCCCACTGGGTTCAGTCGTGCTCACTTCCAAGTGAGTGGCCATATGGTTGCAGCCTTGATACGTTATTTTCTTCACCCATCCTCCCTTGATTCCCTTTTCTTATCTCTGATCCCACCAGCCCAACCCCGCACCCCGTTGGTTCCCTCACCTAGTTCACCCGGCCTGTTATTTCTTTTGTCATTTCCACCTTTGAGCCTTTTGTGAGGGCGGCCCTCCTTTCACCCAATCACCTTATAAACAGGGCTACGTGAACCCTGTGCTAAAATGGAAAAACAGCAACAATGCACCCAGGCAGTCCAAACAAGCTAAACTTTGTGATTTAGGTACACACTGTAAATTGAGCACATTTGCCCCATTTCCCTTGTTTTACATAATTTATGATGCACTTTGGACAATTACTGTTATTATGCATAATTTATTCTGGTTTTGCTAGTCAGGGGCAGGAAGCTATAGATGCCTTTGACCACTGGGAAAGCCTGTTGGCAACTCCTTTGGGTTTTCAGCAGGCATGCAGTGACCCCACTTTCAATCGTCTTTACAGATATAAGGACTAGATCCATGCTCTCTCTCTTTTCTAACGTGAAAGCTGAGTTTTTCAGAGAGCTGGTTTCTATGCATGTAACATACAGTGGTACCTCAGTTTAAGTACACAATTGGTTGCGGAAGTCTATACTTAACCTGAAGCGTACTTAACCTGAAACAAACTTTCCCATTGAAAGTAATGGAAAGTGAATTAATCTGTTCCAGACGGGTCTGCGGAGTACTCAACCTGAAGCTTACTTAACCCGAAGTATGAGTGTAATTGGTTCTGGAAGTCCGTACTTAACCTGAAGCGTACTTAACCTGAAGCGAACTTTCCAATTGAAAGTAATGGAAAGTGGATTAATCCATTCCAGACGGGTCCGCAGAGTACTTAAACTGACAGTACTCAAACCGAGGTATGAATGTATACATCCTGTCCTCTTGTGTTTCATGGAGTCATGGCAAATGTGTGCTCTTCTTGGCCTTCTGTGGGGGCTTGCCACAGATTTACGTGCTCTGCGATATCTGCCACCACATGTCTCCCTGTCTTTCCCACCTCTCCTTTAGCATTTTTTTTGACCATGAGAAAAAGGTAGAGGAGTCTAGGTTGCCTCTGGGTATCCCACTCCCTCATCAAACTTTCTGAGGAGAATGTGATGGCTTATTGGGAATGAAGAACTGTTGGCTACCTTTTGTGCTCCACTTTCCCCCAGGACAGCTACATTCCATATAAATGATGTGTACAGTACTGAAGAATGAGTTACAGAAACAGTAGGGATGAATATCCTTGCTATTATTTTTACTTCATGGAGGGTGGGATGTGGGGGGGAAAGGCCAGTCTTTCTTTTCCTTATCCTCAATTTACACCTGTAGCTAATGTATTTTTTTTTAATTATTTGCAGAAAGACCTCCCTTTGCCCAGGAAAAGCAGTAGGTAAGTACAAGATTTCTGTATTTATAATAGACACATAGCAGAATGCCGTGAGAAAAAACTATTTCTTTGTAGCCAATTTTTATTTTTTGCTTCTGTGTGTGTATTATATGGGATATGTACTAACTACCCCTCTTGTAGACTGATTTAAATACCATTACCCCAGTGAGAAGGCTTCCAGCCTGGTGATGCTTTGTCTAACATCTCCTTATAATGTGAATTGTCTTGTCATGTTGCATATCCTTGGTGGTGAAGAGGAAATGTATGCACTCCGGGTAATGCACGCAGCATGGAGCTTTGAAGTGTTCGCTTCCACCAAACAGAGCGCCACTACAGGGAAGATAATTTCAGCAGCCTCCACACAGGGGCTGTCGTAATATTTTAAGCTGCTCTTCAAAGCTACTTCCCAACTTCAGTATTTTCTGCCATTTTGTCTCCTAGCCTGCCCATAAACCTCACATTGTAAATCCACCACCGGGCCATTTTGAACACTCATTCTGCATTGTGGACAAAGCCTCTTCTTTCTGCCCGTTTGCTTCTTAAAAGTATGCTTGCTCTGGCCAACAGGTAGTTTCCCTAGAAATCCACTCTATGAATAAAATAAGAGATTAGAAGCCAAAGGCTCCCACCATTAGCCCTTCAGAATTCCCTGCTGACAAATCTTGTTGCCTGATATTTGTTGCTGTGTGGTTGGCAACTGTGGGGCAAGAAAGGACCTCGAGGGAGGCGCAGGCTTGTCCAAGGAGACTCTGATTTACTGACTGCCAGGTGGCGCTGTGGTTAAACCACAGAGCCTAGGGCTTGCCAATCAGAAGGTCGGTGGTTCGAATCCCTGTGACGGGGTGAGCTCCCGTTGCTCGGTCCCAGCTCCTGCCAACCTAGCAGTTCGAAAGCACGTCAAAATGCAAGTAGATAAATAGGAACCGCTACAGCGGGAAGGTAAACGGCGTTTCCATGTGCTGCTCTGGTTTGCCAGAAGCGGCTTTGTCATGCTGGCCACATGACCTGGAAGCTGTACGCCGGCTCCCTCGGCCAATAATGCGAGATGAGCGCGCAACCCCAGAGTCGGTCACGACTGGACCTAATGGTCAGGGGTTCCTTTACCTTTATCTTTATGCCAGGATGCTAGGGTATTTGTCTGCAAAGTGATAACACAGAACTAGAATATGTGGTTATCCCGTTGGCTGGTTCTATCAAAGCATTCTGCACACATGAATGTTGACATACACAAAGCAGAACTGAGTTATCTTTCAGATGGAATATTCAACTTCCATGACTTTGCAGCTGCATATTTGTACCTGGAGTTCTCACAGTATTTGAAAGTTTGGCAGGAAAGTTCCCCAAGGTGTATGATTCAGTACTTCATAGTCCTCTGCAGTCTCAACATTTCTACAATCATATTTTAAGCAGAAATCAGTTTACCGAGGCCATAATTAATTCTGCAGTAAGGAAACAGTGGAGTATGGAAATTGTGGAATAGATATCCCCAGTGCTTTTTTCCTAAAAAAAATGTTTAGGGGTGCTCTCATTTTCCTACTCATATTGAAATACTGCCCCTCAATGAGGCCAAACTTAGATTCACAAAATGTTTAGGGGTATGCCTAACCCCAGAAAAAAAGCGCTGCATACCCCTTTATTTATGTGGATAAGCAGATAGTCAGAAGTACAGTACATGAAGAGGCAAGCCACTGTTTGGTTTCAAAAATGGCTTGCCTCATCAGGTGTTGGAACTGCTGCAGAATAAAATGTCAAAATAAGCTCTGACTGTGGTGTGTGGTTTCTTTTGCTTCATATTTTACTGTTTAGATTGTAGCCATAATGTTTTGCCTCCATAGAGGAATGTATAGGAGGATTACATGTGGGAATTATTTTTTCTGGAATTCCTAATTCACATAAAGGTACAGGAAAATTCTGCCCAGAAAACTAAATTCCTGCCAGTTCCTGCTGATGGACCTTCCCATGGCTCTTATATTTGAGTAGCAAAATGCCCCTTGAATTGTGGGTATGGCTAAGGTGTATCTGTGCAGGTGGCTGTTCATCTCTGTGCACCCACATTAATTCTTGACTTTGTGTTTTTACACTTAGCAAACACATATTGGTGTGTAGTATGTTGGGGAGTATGTATGTGCATACAAGTCTGAAATGAAGATGGGATCTGAAGTAATGGCTGTTGGTAGCAGCAAGTCACTGGTGGCTTGCCTGAAGTACGGCAAAGCAGTGATACAGACTAAGTCGAGCAAGCTATATTCTCCTTATTCATTTTCTAAGGCTTTCCAAACTTTTCAAGCTGGTAACACACTTTTTGGACATGCCACATTTCGCGACACAGCAGTTAATTTTCGCATCATTTCGTGGCATAGTTTACCAGCAAACTGGAAGTTAAACTAACCCTTTCCAGCCCCGGGAGGAGAACGGGGAGCCTTCATGTGACACACCTACACACTGCAGCCAACGCACTAATGTGTCACGATGCACAGTTCTGTTCTAAGGGTATTAAAGTGGGCTAAATAAAAAAATTGAAAATCATAAATTGAAAATCATAAGTTCCCCTAATATGTTCTGCTACCTTTAATGCCCTCTCAACTTTCTGGAGGCCCCTCTCTTGCACGGATGGTCAGAGAAGGAGGAGATGAGTAACGTCCCCACATATGTGTAGGACATTATTATATAATACTCCAAAGCAAAGCTTTTTTAATTTTTTAAAAAAATGATTAATATTTTTTTCAGCATTAACAAAATAAAAAACAAATAACAACATAAAAACCAAACTACAACATCATAGTAGCTGCCACTTTAGGCATACTGGAGATACATAGTCCAGTCATATTAAAGAAAAGCAGAACACACCAGAGTTTCACATTTATGTATATGTTACATGCACTTAAGACTCCAGACCATCAGCACAGACAAATATGGACTTCCAGGATGAATCAGCATCTTTTAGCCAATTGCCCATTGCATTGGCCTTGTGTTTCATCAGGCAGAATCTCAGTGTCTTGCACTGTAATCCATTCTCTCACAGGATATTATTGGGCAGTGTTCATGTTGTGTAATCAGTTTGTGCTTATTAGACCCAGAACTGTGTCCCAGCTTTGAATGGCATCTTTGCCTTAGGCCACTAAGGCTAATGGGGTCTAGAGAATGATGCTTCCCTCCTCACACACGCTGAATGTTCACTTCCCATTACAATTTCTGCTTGGATTCCAGTGCCGAGTCCAGTGCTCATTTCCCCAAAGCACTTCCAGCATGTCCTCGCTTGTAATGACACTGACGAGAAAGACAAAACTGCAGAGTACAGCAGGATATAAGCGCGTGAATATTAGGGATAGATGGGCTTTGTGTGTAGGGAAAGCTAGAAGAGAGCAGTTGCATTTCTGAGAACTCAGCAAAAAAATTAATGCATTCATTTCAAAGTATTTTTCTCTTAACCATGAGGACTAGAAACCAATGTTTTTTTTAAAACGAAGGCGGCAGTCACTTCCTGCATCTCATAGAATGCCCACACATGACAAGATGGCTTCAAGTCAAGCCAAAGTCCATGGCAAGGACCATGCCTTTCGGAAGTCTCCGTTCGTTGCTGGGAGTGTGTCTGTGTGACTATTGAAATTATTAAGTGATGATGGGTGGAATTCAACGTAGCACTTAGTGGGGTTTGCGCATGGGGAATGAGGTCAGCTTGTGCAACAGGACTTCTCCCTCCCCCGTGAAGCCCCTAAACCTGTTCTGAGAGTTCCCTTGACCCTCCAGAGCTGAATGCAGGGGGCACGGGGGAGGAGGGGCAGCGGCTGACTTTGGGGTCTCAAACGTCAGCGGTGCCACAAAAGTGACTCTGCCTCTCACCTTCCATTCTACAGTGTCACCTTGGTTTTAGAACAGCTTAGCTTATGAACAACTTGGAAACAGAATGCTGCAAACCCGAAAGTAGGTGTTTGTGAACTTTGCCTTGGAAGCGGAACATGTTCCGCTTCCTGTTGAAT